>NC_052345.1:16283842-16598842 GCF_016432855.1 Salvelinus namaycush
GTGGCTTCTTCCTTGCTGAGCGATCATTTCAGGTTATGTCGATATAGGACTCGTTTTACTGTGGATATAGATACTTTTGTACCTGTTTCCTCCAGCATCTTCACAAGGTCCTTTGCTGTTGTTCTGGGACTGATTTGCACTTTTCGCACCAAAGTACGTTCATCTCTAGGAGACAGAACGCGTCTCCTTCCTGAGCGGTATGACGGCTGCGTGGTCCCATGGTGTTTATACTTGCGTACTATTGTTTGCACAGACGAACGTGGTACCTTCAGGCGTTTGGAAATTGCTCCCAAGGATGAACCAGACTTGTGGAGGTCTACAATTTTTTTTCTGGGGTCTTGGCTGATTTCTTTTGATTTTCCCATGATGTCAAGCAAAGAGGCACTGAGTTTGAAGGTAGGCTTTGAAATACATCCACAGGTACACCTCCAATTGACTCAAATTATGTCAATTAGCCTATCAGAAGCTTCTAAAGCCATGACATCATTTTCTGGAATTTTCCAAGCTGTTTAAAGGCACAGTCAACTTAGTGTATGTAAACTTCTGACCCACTTGGAATTGTGATACAATGAATTATAAATGAAATAATCTGTCTGTAAACAATTGTTGGAAAAATTACTTGTGTCATGCACAAAGTAGATGTCCTAACCGACTTCCAAAACTATAGTTTGTTAACAAGAAATTTGTGGAGTGGTTGAAAAATGAGTTTTAATGACTCCAATGTAAGTGTATGTAAACTATCGACTTCAACTGTACTTTTAGTTGTTTATCTAAGTTTTTCAACAATGTCTGCATTGAATTCAGCTTCAACACGTACACGTAGCACGATCCCTTGTGCAGAGGCTAACAGGGCTAGCTCTGTTGCTAGCACTTTAGCAAGCATGACGTTTGACAGGGCAGAACATAGAACCCAGCTCGTTGTCGGCCTTGCAATCATCCCTACAGAAGGCCATGGAAGAAATGGGTTGAGTCAGCACTATTCTTGAATCGGATGTTTCTCAGGTCAAGCAATCTCAGATGGATATGCAAGAACATTTATCGTTCATATTACAGAGGTTAGATGAGGCAGATGGTCCGATATCAACGCTGGAGGATGACCAAACTGTATGAGGATCTCCACAGAAGGGTGCAAGCTAACCGAGACAGGGCGCCTCAATTTATGACTTTTAGGGGTCAAGGAGGATTGCAAGCAGAGGGAATGTGTGAGACGAATTATATCGGAGGCTCTGGGGGTTGATCTGGACGAATCTGAGCTTCAACGAGTCCACGGTTCTCTAGCACCAATACCACGCGAGAATCAGGTAGCCTAGTGGTTAGAGCGTTGGGCCAGTAAGGTGTCAAATCCCGGAGCTGACAATCCTCGAACTGACAAGGTAAAAATCCCCCGTTCTGCCCCTGAACAAGGCAGTTAACCCACTGTTCCCCGATAGGCTGTCATTGTAAATAAGAATTTGTTCTTAACTGACTTGCCTAGTTAAATAAAGGTAAAAAAAATCTGCCGCCTAGACCGATCATCATCTGCTTTCTCAGGGATCTGGGGAGAGAGAGCTGGCCAATGCGAAGGGAATGTATCGGGAGAAGAGAGAGGTGACATGTAAGGGCTTCAAGCTATGATTCTTTCCCGATATGACCAAGGCTATGGTGGATAAAAGGAGGCTGTTTACCTTAACAAGGAAGAGGCTGCATGAGTTGGATGTAAGTTTCACACTCGCCTACCCAGCTGTGCTAGGCTTTACTTCGGTGACTATCGCAAGGCGATGGAATTCTTCAAGAAAAACTCAGAGGACCAGAAACAAGGGCATGAATGGCATAGCTATATTTGCCGGCGAGTTCTATATGGTACAGTGTTTATGTGACACACTATCGCAAAGACACCGTGCAAACTAATAGCTACAGTATTTAGCTTTTTGGCTATTTCAGACTGTATAGCTACAATGTTGCTATTTTTGTTACTGGAGGTTTAGCCGGTTACTCAGTGACTGTATTCAAGTTGGCTTGTCAAAACTACCCATAAGAAAAGATGTCGGTCAATTAAGTAGATGGAACTAACAACCTTGACATTATTTTAATTGATCTGATTTTATGAGTTCATAGAAAATGTTGTTAACCCCCTTTCTGTTAATTTTACGTATTTCCATTTGGTGGGTGAAGTATATGCTATGTTTAAATCATTTCCTTTTTTAATGATTTTTTTTACTAAGGTGTCCTGAGAAGGGGGGGGGGGGGGGTGTTGAGGAGGTGAGGGGCTTGGGACTAGGGTGACCGCTTTTAAGTGATATAGCTTTTATTCAAGAAACTAATTTGGTTGATTCACAGGCTGCTAAATTGAAAAGGGATTGGGTTGGGCAGATATTTCATAGCTCATTTTCAAGCAAAAAACACGGTGTTGCAATTTTGTCATGTTAAAGCTACGTAACGACGAGGCAGAAAGAATGATTTGTGTTGAGGCTCTGGTAAATGGTAATACGGTTAATATGTGTAATATTTACGCACCAAACAAGGAGGATCCTGGGTTTTTCCATAAGGTTAATAAGGTCATGGGAGAAATCATTGCTGGCAATACAGTGGTAGCGGGAGACTTTAACCAGGTTCAAGATGGTATTCTTGATAAAAACGACTTATTCTAAAACGGTACCAAGGGACAGAGCAGTGATACACCTATTAATGAGGGATCTGGGTCTGTGTAGATATATGGAGACTTGTCAATCCTAGAGAGAAGGAATATATGTTTTATTCACATAACCATTAATATCATTCCAGGATAGATTACTTCCTAATTTCCAAGAGTATGACTAAAGAGGTGATAGAATGTAAAATAAGGGTTATTGCTTTGACAGGCCACGCAACAGTGGAATTATGTATAGCAGTTGAGGCTGATATGGCTAAGAATAGCACTAGATGGAGGATGAATACGTCCTTATTCCAAGGCGAAACATTTCATCTTTCACTCAATGAAGATCTCAAGTGTTTTTTTTCAAACAAATATTGGTTCCATTGATAAATTGAGTACGGTGTGGGAGGCCTCTGAAGCTTATGTTCGGGGCAAGACAATAGCACACACCAGTAGAAAGAAAAGGGAAGATGGAGAAAGAGTTGAAAAACTAGAGTCTTGAAATTAAAGAGTTGGAAAAATAGTCATCCAAGAAAAACACTGAGTCACTATTGAAACAAGTCTGTGATCTGAAATTTCATTCACATGACCCCAGATCAAATAAAGGATTTGGATTCTCCTATACTACAATCTGAGATAAGAACAGCCATCACCTCAATGAAGTCTGGAAAGTCACCAGGATTAGACGGCTTCCCGGTTGAGTATTATAAGAGGGATGATGACGTATTAGCTCTTATATTAACACTGGTGTACTTAGAAGCTCTGGAACTGGAGCAGCTACCTGACACTTTTAATAAGGCACTCATTTCATTAATTCTCAAGAAGGATAGAGACCCCACTGACCCAGGTTCAGAGTTGATTGTGAGGTGCCTTCCAAAGTACTAGTCATGAGGCTGGAGAAGGTTTTACCTCATATTACTCACACGGATCAGGTGGGATTTGTAAAAAGTAGAACCTCCACAGACAATCTTAGATGTATGCTTCACCTCATGTGGCTGAGTCAAAACGAGGATACTCAGGTGGCAGCCCTTTCACTAGATGCGGCGAAGGCATTCGATAGGGTGGAGTGGGGCTTTTTGACATATGCCCTTATAAAGTTTGGCTTTGGCCCTGGATTTAACAAGTGGGTTAAGGTATTATACTCCAATCCAAGAGCAGCAGTCCTCACAAATGGTATGATCTCTTCCTTTTTTTATTTGTCAACGGGAACCCAGCAGGGCAGTCCTCTCTCACCTCTCCTTTTTACTCTATTTTTGGAGCCCTTGGCAGCAGCAATCAGAGCTGATTCAGGAATCAAAGGAGTGATGGGAGGTGCCAGAGAGCATGAGCTGTTTTTATATGCTGACGACATATTGTTACTTATTAGGGAACCGGCTGCATCAATCCCTTTGGTTTTGAACACAATTGACTTGTTCTCACATATATGTGGTTATAAGATTAATTGGCAGAAGTCAGAGGCTATGCCTGTATCCAAGTGATGTCCTCCTGTTGCAATTACTTAATTTCAGTTCAAATGGGTGCCATCAGGGATGAAATACCTGGGTATAAGACTGAGCAACGAACTACAGAATATCATGCAAATTATTATGATGCCACTACTTTAAAAAAAACTAGAATAATATTGATTTATTACAAAAAGAAAACCAGCCCGACGCGGACGTCGACGTCTTGCTCCCAGACAAATTAAACAACTTCTTTACGCGCTTTGAGGACAATGCAGTGCCACTGACACGGACCGCTACCAAAGTAGCGGAAGGCCCAAACAATTGTCAAAGACTCCAGCTACCCTAGTTAAAGACTGTTCTCTCTGCTACCGTACGGCAAGCGGTACCGAAGCTTCTACCCCCAAACCATAAGACCCCTGAATATCTAATCAAATGGCTACTTAGACTGTTTGCATTGCCCCCCCCCCCCCCCCTCTTATTTACACCGCTGCTACTCTCTGTTGTTATCATCTACTCACTTTAGTAACTCTACCTACATGTACATATTACCTCAATTACCTCGACTAATCGGTGCCCCCACACATTGACTCTGTACCGGTACCCCCCTGTATATAGTCTTGCTATTGTTATTTTACTACTACTCTTTAATTACTTGTTACTTTTTATTTCTTATTCTTATTCGTATTATTATTATTATAATTTTTTATTTGAACTGCATTGTTGGTTAGGGGCACGTAAGTAAGCATTTCACTGTTGTATTCGGCGCATGTCACTAATAAAATGTAATTTCATGTCTATGGGCTCTCCTTCTCCGTGGCTGATGTGAGTAAAACATTTAAACGTGTTAACCCTCGCAAGGCTGCCGGCCCAGATGGCATCCCTGGCCGCGTCCTCAGAGCATGCGCAGACCAGCTGGCTGGTGTGTTTACGGACATATTCAATCAATCCCTATCCCAGTCTGCTGTCCCCACATGCTTCAAGATGGCCACCATTGATCCTGTTCCCAAGAAAGCTAAGGTAACTGAACTAAATGACTATCGCCCGGTAGCACTCACTTCTGTCATCATGAAGTGCTTTGAGAGACTAGTCAAGGATCATATCACCTCCACCCTACCTGTCAGCCTAGACCCACTCCAATTTGCTTACCGCCCCAATAGGTCCGCAGACGATGCAGTCACCATCACACTGCACACTGCCCTGTCCCATCTGGACAAGAGGAATACCGATGTAAGAATGCTGTTCATTGACTACAACTCAGCATTCAACACCATAGTACCCTCCAAACTCATCATTAAGCTTGAGACCCTGGGTCTCGACCCCGCCCTGTGCAACTGGGTCCTGGACTTCCTTACGGGCTGCCCCCAGGTGGTGAAGGTAGGAAACAACATCTCCACTCCGCTGATCCCACAAGGGTGTGTTCTCAGCCCTCTTCTGTACTCCCTGTTCACCCACGACTGCGTGGCCATGCACGCCTCCAACTCAATCATCAAGTTTGCAAACGACACCATAGTGGTAGGCTTGATTACCAACAACGGCGAGACAGCCTACAGGGAGAAGGTGAGGGCCCTCGGAGTGTGGTGTCAGGAAAATAACCTCTCACTCAATGTCAGCAAAACAAAAGAGATGATCGTGGACTTCAGGAAACAGTAGAGGGAGCACCCCCCTATCTACATTGACGGGACAGCAGTGGAGAAGGTGGAAACTTTTAAGTTCCTCTGTGTACATATTACCGACAAACTGAAATGGTCAATGCACACAGACAGTGTGGTGAAGAAGGTGCAACAGCGCCTCTTCAACCTCAGGAGGCTGAAAAAATGTGGCTTGTCACCGAAAACCCTCACAAACTTTTACAGGTGCACAATTGAGAGCATCCTATCAGGCTGTATCACTTCCTGGTACGGCAACTCCACCGCCCACAACCGCAGTGCTCTCCAGAGGGTGGTGCGGTCTGCACAATGCATCACCGGGGGCAAATTACCTGCCCTCCAGGACACCTACAACACCCGATGTCACAGGAAGGCAAAAAAGATAATCAAGGACAATAACCACCCGAGCCACTACCTGTTCACCCCACTATCATCCAGAAGGCGAGGTCAGTACAGGTGCATCAAACCTGGGACAGAGAGATTGAAAAACAGCTTCTATCTCAAGGCCATCGTATTGTTAAACAGCCACCACTAGCACAGAGAGGCGGCTGCCTACCTACAGACTTGATATCATTGGCCACATTAATAAATGTAACACTAGTCACTTTAATAATGCCACTTTAAGAATGTTTACATATCTCACATTACTCTTCTCATGTGTATAGACTGTATACTGTATCCTTCACTATCTATTCTTTACTACCTATTGCATCTTAGCCGCTCTGTCACTGCTCATCCATAAATTTTATACTTATATATTCTCATCCCGTTCCTTTACTAGATTGTGTGTATTAGGTTTTGTTGTGGAATTTGTTAGATATTAGGTTTCGTTGTGGAATTTGTTAGATATTAACTGTTAGACACTGCTGCACTGTCGGATCTAGAAGCATAAGCATTTCGCTACACTCGCAATAACATCTGCCAACCATGTGCATGTGACCAATAACATTTGATTTGATTTGACAAAATGTGGATAAAGTCAAGGGGTCTGATTACTTTTCGAATGCACTGCATGTGGACATCCTGGGCCAGGAATAGAAGACCAGCCACGTGACTGAAAGTCCTTCTGCCCCCAACGGACCAACTCAAACTCCTGCATGTGGTCCAGAGCCGACCAACCTGGATGTAAAGTCCAAGAACAGCAGAGAGGGCTGGCTTGGCTTCGGGCGTAAGAAGGACCACCTCCCAGATGCCAACAAATCTTCATATCCTGTCGAGAAACATTTGTGGAATAATACACCAAACGCAATACACAGGACACAAAGGGTTTGTAATTCGGAAATGGTTGAGTGATAGTTGAAGGTAGAAAACGATAGATGGGTAAAGACTGATTCTCATTCCTACCATCTTCTTCCACAGATTGCGTGGGATCAGACTCACAATGGATGGGTGGCTAAGAGTGCAGCGCAGCTGCACAGGAGATGGTATCAACTATCCACAGCCATTTTAAATCAGAGCATTGTAATTGTATTGGAACTTTGAGCGTGTTATTATATGGTTGCGTACTACTTGTTTCTACATTTTGTTGATATTTCATTTTACAGAGCAAGCCTCTACCCCCCCCCCCCCCCCCCCCCCCCCCAATGGGGAACGCAGGCTAACTCCGGGCCTCTGGTGGTCGTCCCAAGGATAATAAATATGTACTCCGTGGAAGCAGGTGAATAATAATTATTTATTCAACTTCTATAGCGCTTTTCATAGAATCTAAAGGGGTTCAAGAGCAACAACAAAAAAACAAGCAATATATCAGCCCAGGTCAATCAATAGAGGCCAAGTCTTTGAATGCTGCATCCACCGAAGATGGAGAGGGTCAGTGCATGGCTTGAGCGGAGAGAGCTGGTAAGAGGATGGTAGATGATGGTGATGGAGTCTGCTGATGATGTTGTAGAGGGCAAGTATGGGAACCAGCCTGAGTCTTATAGCCACTGGACTTCTCCTCTTCCACTTGTTTGTATTGGAATGTCTCTCAGGGTGATGGTCAGACTGTTATTGATACATAAAAAAATATATACTTTCCAGAAAAGATCTCCTTCCATTTGTCCGAGATTTCAATTTCGTTTTACAGTTTTCCACACATTTGCTGAATCTTTGGCCCATTTCCCCAAAAACTCTAAACACAAAGCACAAACCCCAAACTCTACAAATCTCGAGCAAAATCAAACACTGCATTCAAAACTGTTCTCTTTTTTTAGCATCAAAATGGCATACAGGAGTAGATCTGTCTACCAACAACACACTGATGTGCTCAACACTACTATGAATATCCATCAGTAGGTTTATGCCTTTGTGTTACACTGTAGCCGTTGTAAAAGATTGTTACAGTAATGTATACATAAATAAACACACACAAATGCAATACAGTAACAAAAACATTCATTTATTTCCAAAATGCAGTATTTGTGTTTTGTATGTAACACTTTCCATACCCAACAGGAGAAAAACAGGAAAAACATTCAGTAACATAAAGGGTTTTCTGTACAATTTTTTTTTAAATGAAAGTGGCTCATTCTTTCAAAACTCTAAACACAAAAAAGACAAAAACACATGTAAATGTAAGAACAAAGACTGCATCCTATTTTTGGTCTGGCCACAGCACCTCATCTACATCACCATCGAAGTTCTCCCTGGCTAAACAGCGGGGAAAGAATCTTCTGGAGTGACGGATCCAGCCGCCGAAAGCCCCCACCTCAACTTCACCACCATGCGTCCTCCGTTGCCAGGAGAAGAGGCATGCGTGCGAGGGGATGGCGGTCATACACCTTCCATCGCCATGCCGGGAAAAATCTCTCCAATTGAGTTTAGGAATGGGGAATATGATGGGAGGTATAGAACAATAAATTGTGGGTGGTCGATGAACCGGTTGCGGACCAGAGGAGCCCGGTGGAAACTCACGTTGTCCCAGATGACAGCATACCTGGGCTGCTCTGGTCCACCCCTCTGGTCGGCTGGAATGAGGATGCCATGTAGTGTGTCCAGGAATGTGATGAGAAAGGCGGTGTTGTAGGGACCAAGGTTGGCATGGTGAAGGAGGACGCCTTGCTGGCTAACGGCTGCACACATGGTGATATTGCCTCCACGCTGTCCAGGGACATTCACAATGGCACGGTGGCCAAGAATGTTCCGTCCCCAGGTTGAAGCCAGCGTCATCATTGTAAATATAAATGTGCTGAATTGCAGCGGCATCCAGCTCCAAGACTCTGAAACAGACAAGACAATATGTGACATAGACCTAGTAGACCTAGAGCAGTCAATATGGTGAGGCACAATACACTGGATTACAGTACTGTAATGTGTCTATACAGTGCTGATATGATAGTAAATTCACAGTATAGTACTTACTTGCACATATTCATAGAGCTGTTCTTTAACCCGTTTCATCCGGATTCGGTTGCGCTGTAATACACGGTACAATTTAGACAAGCCCACCTGGTGAATGTTATTGAATATTGTGTTGTCTGCAATTATGTGGTTCTGGATTTCTCGTAGTCTAATGGTATTGTTTGCCACCACCATGTTCACAATAGTAGTCTCCTGTTTTGGTGTCTTCCACCATGGCCTGGTCATCTCTCAGTTCTGCAGAAGATCCCCAAATATGATATGGTTGGTTACAGTAAGCTAAAATTATCTATTTTCTTTCCATATGAAATTACATTACTGTAACATTGGCCAACAACCACTGAGTAACATAGGCCTACTGATATGTCGGTCTGCAGTATACATACATAAAGAGCATAGTGTAGATGGTAGGTAACTTACCGGTTCTCATTTCTGAATGTACGGATGATAGATACAACCGTGTAGCGGCTCAGGTTGGGCTGAACTCTCTGCCCAGCCTCCCTCATTCTCAATCCATGGTTGAGCACATGGTCAACCAATGTGGCGCTGATCTCATCTGAGACAACTGTCCTCCTCTTCCTCTCACTCCTTCACCTCTAGCTCTTGTTTCACCATTGACTTCCATTTTCCTCCAAAACAGGAGAGCTCATCTGTGGCCTTTTATAGCGCTAAAGCTCTGATTTCTAAGCGAACAATTCAGCAACTAGTGTTTACACCTGTGAGGAGTGGGTGTTGCCAATTGGTGTATAGAGCTTGGCATTGTGATTGGCGTTGCTTTCCAAAGGGAACAAAATAGATTTTCATTTGGAATGTTGTGCCTAATGTAGAGAACTGTGTGTAGTGTTTTGCAAAAAGTGTGATAGAGAATTGAAAACTGAGTGTAAAGAACGAATTGTGCTTGCAATTTTTCAGACTTGGTTTAGGGATTTGGTACATGAGTTTCAGGTTTCTGTGATTGCGTTTCTAGTTCCAATTTTTGTGTGTTAACACTTGGGAAAAACTGTAATGCTGCTCATTCATGATTTTGTTAAAATGTATTTGAAAGTAGTGATATGCACTTCACTCCTGATAAGTGCACTTTGAATAAGTGCAAACTCTGTTTTAAGTGCATTACAGTGATTTTCAATAACATTCTTTATAATTGCTCATGATAACTGCATTCTCTGGTTCATTGCACACGCTATCACATCAGTCCCTCCCAAGCCGATACAGTTGCCAGACTGTAACTGTGTTACAATGTGTTGTTTTTCAGTTCAGTTCATGCAAGAAATGATCATAGATATTAGTTATTATAACTGTTTCCCCATTTGTAATTTAATCTTTTTCCATTATTACTGGTCTGAACCACAGACTGTTTGGAAACTCTGTCTGTGCACCTTCTAGTAAACATCCATCCACATGGGGATGCTGTGATCTGTTTATGGGCTCACCGCCGACTGATAGAAACAGAAGAAGACAATACGGAAGTAAAACTGGGAGAGGGTTTGTTTTGTTTGTGTACAAAACCATACCACATATTAAAGGGGTTAGTTATCAGTGTATTTGCCATACTAGTTGAATACTCACCTGAAAATGTCTACATTACAGATGTTGCGCGTGTTCTTAAATGAACGTTTAACGGCGGCTGCTGTGGAGATTTTTGGGGCAGTTGAGAAAACGGTAGTCGAGTACCAGGAAGAGAATGATCGGCTACGGAGACTACTGCGGATAACACCGGACATAAAACTATGTAGAAAAGGTTCGTAGGTAGATCTATAAATATCTAGCTACAATAATGTTTTATGAACAGCTAAATGGTTTAGGCTAACAGGGATCACCATTTAATACTTTTTAAATAGTTCAATGTAACGTTTATCGTGCATGATGAAAAAGTTTGTCACGAAAAGCTTATTATAGCATATAGCTCGGTATGCGTACACCGGCATGTCTAAAAGTTGGTTATATACAGTACCAGTCAAAAGTTTGGACACACCTACTCATTCATGGGTTTTTCATTATTTGTACTATTTTCTACATTGTAGAACAATAGTGAAGACATCAAAACTAAGAAATAACACATATGGAATAATTTAGTAACCAAAAAAAGTGTTAAACAAATCTAAATATTTTTTAGATTCTTCAAAGTAGCCACTCTTAGCCTTGATGACAGCGTTGCACACTCTTGGCATTCTCTCAACCAGCTTCACGAGGAATGCTTTTCCAACAGTCTTGAAGGAGTTCCCACATATGCTGAGCACTTGTTGGCTGCTTTTCCTTCACTCTGCGGTCCAACTCATCCCAAACCATCTCAATTGGGTTGAGATTGCATGATTGTGGAGGCCAGGTCATCTAATGCAGCACTCCAACCACTTTCCTTCTTGGTCAAATAGCCCTTACACAGCCTGGGGGTGTGTTTTGTGTCGTTGTCCTGTTGACAAACAAATGATAGTCCCACTAAGCGCAAACCAGATGGGATGGTGTATCACTGCAGAATGTTGTGGTAGCCATATGGGTTAAATGTGCATTGAATTCTAAATAAATCACTGACAATGTCACCAGCAAAGCACCATCACACCCCCTACCCATGCATCACGGTGGAAACGAGACATGCCGAGATAATCGGTTCACCTACTATGCGTCTCACAAAGACATGGCGGTTGGAACCAAAAATACAAAATTTGGACTCATCAGACCAAAGGACAGTTTCCAATGGTCTAAAGTCCATTACTCGTGTTTCTTGGCCCAAGCAAGTCTTCTTCTTATTATTGGTGTCCTTTAGTAGTGGTTTCTTTGCAGCAATTCGACCATGAAGGCCTGATTCACAGTCTCCTCTGAACAATTGATGTTGTGTCTGGTACTTGAACTCTGAAGCATTTGGGCTGCAATCTGAGGTGCAATTAGCTCTAATGAACTTATCCTCTGCAGCAGAGGTAACTCTGGGTCTTCCTTTCCTGTGGCAGTCCTCATTAGAGCCAGTTTCATCATAGCGCTTGTGGGTTTTTGCGACTGCCCTTGAAGAAACTTTAAAAGTTCTTGAAATTTTCCAGATTGACTGATCTTCATGTCTTAAATTAATGATGGACTGTCATTTCTCTTTGCTTATTTGACCTGTTCTTGCCATAATTTGGACTTGGTCTTTTACCAAATAGGGTTATCTTCTGTATACCACCCTTACCTTGTCACAACACAACTGATTGGCTGAAACGCATTAAGAAGGAAATAAATTCCACAAATGTAACAGGCACACCTGTTAATTGAAATGCATTCCAAGTGACTACCTCATGAAGCTGGTTGTGAGAATGCCAAGAGTGTGCAAAGTGTTCAAGGCAAACAGCGGCTATTTGAAGAATCTCAAATATAAAATATATTTTGATTTATTTAACACTTTTTTTTTGGATACTACATAATTCCATATGTGTTATTTTATAGTTTTGATGTCTTCACTATTATTCTACAATGTAGAAAAAAGTCAAAATAAAGAAAAACCCTTGAATGACTAGGTGTGTCCAAACTTTTGACTGGTACTGTATATCTTATAGAGATGAAGTGTTTTTAATTATATGGTATCGATAACCTCTGCTCCTCTTCGCCTTCCTTCCAGAGTCCCTTCGCTTATCTGTCTCTGAAGACGAGGGTCCACCTGAGCAGCAGCATTGTGAGCAGGAGTGGAGAACCAGTCTGCAGCAGGAGGACCTAGAACCCACACAGATTAAACAGGAACAGGAGGAACTCTGGACCTGTCAGGAGGAAGAGCAGCTTCAAGGGCAGGAGGCTGATATCATAGCTTTAAAATTCCCTCTTTGTGTGAAAAGTAAATGTGATCAGGAAAACCCACTTCAGTCCTTGACTCTTCCCCAAACCCAGACGGTGGAGAACAGAGACAGTAACTCTAAACCAGTGGATCTCCCACATTTTGTCACTGTTACCCACCTGAAGAGTCTTGACATTCCCTGTGACCCTCCAGATAATCAAAACAATGTCTACAGCCACAGCTCAGCTGTAAGCAGTGACCCAGTAGGACTTAGGCTGCTGTCACCATTCCATCCCAGCCCACCATTGAATCCCAACCTATCAATGGGGGAACACTGTTTCAAACCCAGCACCACATCTAGAAAAACTCTCCGCTGCTGTGACTGTGGTGAAACGTTTGCTCTGAAAGCTGACCTGCAGGGGCATGTGACTCTCGCTAAGAAGAGACCCAGCGAATGCCGCCTCTGCCAAAAACGCTACAACTCCAACTGTAAATTGAAGGCCCATGTCAGACTCTGTCACGTGGAGAGACCCTGCACCTGCCCCTTTTGTGGAAAGACCTTCAAACTCAAAGGACATCTTTCCAGGCACATGAGGATTCACACAGGAGAGAAACCATTTACCTGTGGTGACTGTGGGAAAAGCTTCATTCAGAAGGGGGACCTAAGGAGGCATGTACTGACTCACACCGGAGAGAAACCATTTAGCTGTGGTGACTGTGGGAAAAGCTTCAATCGGAAAGGGAACCTGAACTTGCACATACTGACTCACACAGGAACAAATGTCCAGAAAGAAAGAAACAAATGAAGAAAACCGAATGAAAACACAAAGAGGAAACGAATTAGGACAAAGACATCTTGTCTGAAGATGGACAACACTTTGGAAAAGCAAAGCAACTCTGGATCATTCATTCTCTGGGTTTCAGATAAATAGATAGCATGAATTTACCTTTGTAAAACGTTCTATGAACAATAAAGTTTGATTTGATCGAACAGTACAGAGTAGTTCAACTCACAGGTCTGCTGTTTAGTCTCTTGATGTTTTCATGTATTTATAAACCGGAATTCCTGCTAGTTTGTTTTGGAGTGTTTCCAGAATAGTCTGACAGATGCTGTTGATACATAAAAATGAATACTTCCAGAAAATGTGTCCTTGCAAATATCCAATATTATTTTTGATAAATGTTGTATTAATTCTCTTCATTTATGATATTGATTTAATCTTGTGTGTGTATGTATGTTTTTGTGCATGTGTGTAGATATATATATATAGGCAACTACAAACAGATCTATGGTCAGGGAGGAGTAAGCTGATCCTAGACCTGTATGTCTAAGGGTAATGTCTGGACCTTTATGGCCCAGGAGTGTGGACATATCCTACTTTGTTGTCTGTTCCCCCAGAATCACTACATCACCAAACATAGCACACGTCTGCAGCACTACCTGGAGATACTGTCCTCAGACATTGAACATCTAGGGCTCG
This sequence comes from Salvelinus namaycush, assembly GCF_016432855.1. Lineage (NCBI taxonomy): Eukaryota > Metazoa > Chordata > Actinopteri > Salmoniformes > Salmonidae > Salvelinus > Salvelinus namaycush. The sequence goes on from NC_052345.1 coordinate 16,298,092, forward strand.
ATCCAATCGCATCACGGAAGATTCACAGTAAAGAACAATTGAAATTGTAAAGGTAATTTCCGACGGAGCCGACATGCACGCTAACCGGGAATGCGGGAACTTTGACTTTAAATGTAAAAAGTAGCGCTGATCTCCAGTGATACGGATTGAGTCAAGACCATCATTTCATAGGCCTATAGGTATACCAAGATTTTGATGACTTGTGGTGATAAGCTAAACCAAGATGCATTTCTAAGGTAAGATTTAGTAGGACCTGCTACTCAACAGTAAAAATGTTGATGATGCATATGCTAGATCTCTAGTGCTGCTCATGTCAGAATTGCACTCTTGGGACAGCAATTGTATAGACTACCAGCACCACCTGTCTACATCAGTGTTTGTCAATCTGGGATAGTAGGCTACCCCTCATACCTTGACTACACAGAGGGTACAAAACACAGAGGGAAGACTCATAAAACATAGGGGTAATGATTGGTTGCACATGAGGGCATAGCTGCGGGAAGTGGGGTGCAGCAACCCCTGAAAATATTTGAAAAATACTAGACCTGTATTAGCGGACCAATATATCTGTTTGTAGCAAGGGCTCCAAAACAATTTCTGCCCCCCCCCCCAACAACTGGATAAGCCCAGCACTTAGTAATTGTTTTAGATTGAATAGCCTATCCAGAGACCCCTATTAACAAACAAATTAACTTAAAAAATGTGTAACCACATTTAAAATACCCAAATGCGGGACACAGTGATGATTCTGCGGGACAGTGTAGCCTACATTCAGGGTTGGGTAGGTTACTTTCTAAATGTAATCAGTTACAAGTTACCTGTCCAAAATTGTAATCAGTAACGTAACTTTTGGATTACCCAAACTCAGTGACGTAATCTGATTACATTCCGTTACTTTTAGATTACATTCCCCTTAAGAGGCATTAGAAAAAGACAAAAATGTATGTTACCAATTGAATGACATCTGTTGCAGGATAAATCTATGTTAAAGTTTACATAGCTGGCCTTATATATGGATGTTACATTTTATGGGTTGGTTATGTAGGCTTCTTCTAACCCATCGCTTTCTACTACATAATAATACGATTAAATTATATATGTACGTTCAAATCCAAAGTCTATCAGAATTCCAGTCATTCCAATAAATGTTATATCCCTTGATCTTCTAGAATAGGATTTGGAAATATGGAAGTATAGATTAGACAAATTGTTTTACCTGAGCATGACCCCAAAACGAAGGACTTATTAGCCAGCCCTTCTCTGTTGTTTATGATTTTGTTGTCATGGGGGACTGATTGTTGCTCATTGATTCGAGTTGAAAAACAAATGCTACGCTCATGGAATGGCATGCTTTGCCAAGAGTGTACAAAGCTGTCATCAAGGCAAAGAGTGGCTACTTTTAAGAATCTAAAATATATTTTGATTTGTTTAACACTTTTTTGGTTACTACATTATTCCTTATGTGTTATTTAATAGCTTTGATGTCTTCACTATTATTCTACAATGTAGAGTGGCGCAGTGGTCTAAGGCAATGCATTTTAGTGCTAGAGGTGTCACTACAGACACCCTGGTTCGAATCCAGGCTGTATCACACCCGGCCGTGATTGAGAGTCCCATAGGGCAGCGCATAATTGGTCCAGGTTTGGCCTGTGTAGGCCGTCATTGTAAATAAGAATGTGTTCTTAACTGACTTGCCTAGTTAAATAAAGGTTAAGTAAAAAATAAAGAAAAACCTTTGAATGAGTAGGTGTATCCAAACTTTTGATTGGTACTATATATATAATTTATAACTCCCAAAATGGATGTAGCAACTACAGATTGCCCCTTTAAGTATATCAAAAATGTGCAAGTTTTTGCATGTGTCCATTTGGCCTATGGATTTTTTTTATCAGCATGAATTAGACTGAGCAATAAACGTTTATTCCATGGGCTTGGATCCGCACTATGCAACTGTTGCAATAGGGCATTTTTCACTGGCAGTCCACTGGTTTCAAAAACAATGATTGACAGGCAGTTTAAGCCTCCTGATTTCAACCCATTATTTGGTTCAAATACACATTTAGATATATAAACAGCCATCCACAACAAGCACAATCCGTAAGGCGCAAATAGCTTAATGACAGAGCAGCAGTGCGATTCACGTCAATGCACTATGTAGATATACAAAATAAGTGATATCCGTATCGCCGTAGATTACACCACTGCTGTCATCCTTACCTCCAAGCGTTTATTCAAGTTGGATAATCTTTGGATGCCGACAGCAGTCGCGCAATTGGAAGACATAGTTTGGACTGTAGTTTACAAAAGCCTATTCCTGCTCTTTTACCACGATCCATCAAACACATTTGGTGTGTCATCATTGTGGTCAGACTCGCTCAGGTGGAACAAACTTAAACTTGAGCCTTTTTTCAATGCTGATTTGAATCTCATTGAGAAAACAGAGAAGTGTCATTTTTTTACGCAAAAATCCTTTCTGAATTTAAATGTAATCCTCGAAGTACTCCTTTGCCTATTGCAAACGTTGGTCATGTAGAAACGGGACACTAAATGTGTTGCTGTTTTATGAAAATATGGGAATACTTGGTCAAAGAAATACTTATGGTTGGTCTCAGGGAATGTAAAACAGTTGGGAAAGGGATACTTTGAAAACCGGATTGAGTAAAGTAGCAGTAATATGTTGAATGCGCAACTAATGAGCATGGAGAGCCTCACAAGGTTGACGAAGTCACCTAAATTTTCAGTCTAATATGGCTATTTACTTCCTTTTGTAGCTCTTTGTCAGAAGCACGCTGTTTGTAAGTAGTTAACTGCCCTCTCCAAATTTAGCTGTAATTTAGACTGAAATTATTTGACAATTTGCGCTGTGCAGAATATCAGATCTCAAAAACGATCAGATAAGTGTTTAACATCACCCGTACCACATCCTTATGATGTATGTCTTGTCAACGTTATTGCAAATAGAGATCTGTATATAATGACGAGATGCTCATGTTTCCGCCCTAACAATGGGTGTCACTGTCCCAAAGGCGGGAAGGCAAGCGAGAGGGAAATCGCTTCGCCTATTCCTCTATGCTGCAAAAAGACAGGCTGGAATGACTGACTGAAACACGGGACAAATCATCCTTTTTTGGAAATGACTGGTGTTTGAATTTGTTGATAAAATTCTGGACATGATTGTTTGGCTGCACGACGTGGATACAAAGGGCCAAAATGCAGGGCTGTCCCACACAATCCAGGACATGCGCATAGCCACGGGCAGTAGGGGGGCTGAGGGTGCTGCAGGACCCCCGCCTCATATGGGGTTCTTGGAAGAACCTTTGAGAGACATTTTCAGTGCCAAGAACCCTAAGGTTCTTCGAATAACTTTGAGGATCTTAGAAGAACCCTTGTTGAACCCCTCATTTTTAGAGTGTTGCATGCTCTAAATTGATATTGTTTTTTGATGATAACATCTATCTTTTCATATTTGTACAAATCTTTCTAAAACAGAAAATGGACACAATTCAATGGATATGAATCAACAAAGGTATGTCAATTGGTATTGGAATGTTATGCAGATCCCATTTACCATCTTCTTTCCTTACCTCGTCAACAAATATACCATAGCCCTCTACATTATGGACAAGGTATATGTATGGAAGCCATTAACAAAACCCTTTTTTTCACTCACATTCACCACTAAAACAGGTATGAATACTGTCGTGTGCATGTTTTGTTAATCATCTGTATAATTACTCTTTTTCACCCTCCCTACACCTCTGATGAATATAACAGGAAACCTGTTTGAGCACCATGCACTGTAAAATCATTCTGGCTATGGATACGGAGGACATCAACACATGAACATCAACAGGCCAGAGGATATACCCATTGGACTTGGGGTTCTTCTGGGAGTTTACCTCATATTTCGATTTTTTTTATTCTGCTTTGCCACTGAAATCATAATAAACACTGAGAACAAAAAAATGGTGTTATTGTTGTCATTGTTAAGCGTTTTATTATTAATAAGAATAACGGGAATGGGGCGGGTAGTTCAAAAATGTACCCCAAACGGTTCTTCAAAAGGTTATTAGAGGATCCATTAAAAAGGATTCTTCAAAGAACTTATAGGGGTTCCCCCACCGTTTCAATTTGAAGAACCCCTTAAAAGGATACTGCAGAAACCTTTTCCTTTTAGAATGTAGCGGACCGATATAGCCATATCTAGCGGGGGCAAAACAAATGAGCCAGCACCTTCCCAATACCTAATTCTATTATGGGATGGGATGGGTAGTAGCTATATTGGTAGATTATATGTGTTGATGGAGACATTACCTTAAGCATTCAGGTGTAGCCTTATAGTTTGTGGGTGTATAAGAATCTATCCTAAACCACAATGTGAAGTAATGGCAATTGTTAAGAGTAAAAAGATAGATTATTTAGCCTCTACTGTTAATGCAAACCAAACACCTAAATGTGGTATAGCTGATTTTACAATATGACACGATAATGCAATAATGAAAAACCTCATCATTATGGCCTAAAATGTCACAATTTTATAACATGGCTGGTTATAATGGTAAGTGTCTGGATGCCATGGTATTCATTGCTATGACATAGGCCTAAGTAACACAACTAGTCATGGTTGCGACTCAAGTATAGTGTGTCTTAAAGTACGAGTAAACTTGTACTGTCTCATAATCCAGCCTCAAGACTAGAGAGAAAGAGAGAGGAAGCTAGATTTGGTTGGAGGGCCCCCCCACCAAGCGGGCACAAGTGTTTAGTGGCCTCCCCTCTTGACAGCAGAGAGAAAAATCTCACTTTTAAAGTTAATTTCCTGCAAGTCTACACAATTTGGGCATAGAGAAAATGTAACGATCGTCGTAATCCTCCTCCTCAGACGAGGAGGAGAGGCGAGAAGGATCAGACCAATATGCAGAGTGGTTAGTGTCCATGATTATTTAATGAAGACAGACTGAACACTTAACATACAAAAACAACAAACGTGACAAACCGCAAACAGTCCCGTGTGGTGCTCACACAGACACGCGATACAACCACCCACAAAACACACGTGAAACCCCGGCTGCCTTAGTATGATTCTCAATCAGGGACAAACGATCTACAGCTGCCTCTGATTGAGAATCATACCAGGCCGAACACAAAACCCCAACATAGAAAAACACACATAGACAACCCACCCCAACTCACGCCCTGACCAACTAAATAAATAAAAGGAAAAAGGAACAATAGGTCAGGAACGTGACAGAAAAAGGTGCAGTTTGAAAGCACATTTTCTGCAGTTCTACACATTTTGCCATGTGTTGGAGAGAAAATGTTGTTATTTTAAAAAATCATGCAATTCTATTTTGCCACGGGGTAGAGAGACATTTTTGCAGGGCACCCCTATCATGTGACGGGTCATAGCCAATGCAACCCTGGCCATCTTAATCGAATCCCCTCATGGTAAACTGTGGGAGGCAACCCCTCAGTCTAAACCAGTGTTATTCAAACTTTTTCAGCAGCGACCCCATTTTTCCACAAGAATTTCTGGGGTACCCTTTTTCCCCCCAAATAATTTCTTGCGACCTCACCCCACTAACATTTTTTTGTATTATCTTTCTCAAAAAAACTATAATCTGTATGACTGTACTCTACCCCACCCCCCAAAATGGGGCGTGTCACCAATTTAGAATTCCACAGATTTGGGCATTTCAGTTGACTGAAATTGGACTCGCCCTCACTGATACAAATAGAAGACAAACTTGATTTTCTGGTTTGTTAATTTACCACCATTCTTTCCTCATTTACGAAGCTAGTGTGCTAGCTGAATATCCAACTCTCAGTTGAGTAAACTACAACTAAACACGTCTAAACTGCAGTTGCTGCATGTGTTCTTAAATGAGCGTTTAACGGCGGCTGCTGTTGAGGTTTTCGGGGCAGTTGAGAAAACAGTAGTGTAGTATCAAGAGGAGAATGATCGGCTACGGAGACACCTGCGGATTACACCGGATATAAAATTAAGTAGAATAGGTTTGTACCAAAATATAGAGATGGAAAGACGTCTAAAGGTTGTATTTGTGCCATAATGTTGTCTGTGACAGCGTGAGCAGCACCTTTGAGGCTATCTACATTTTAATGTAGTCAATTGGGGTTTTCTTTTGTTTGAAAAAAATCTGAAGCTAATATTGATGATTAACCGCCACCTGCAGTGTTGGAGTCCTGTGACCAAATTATATGTCATTCATTTGTGGCCAGTAGATTGCTTTGATATAGTTTAAAGCCATTAACAAACCATAGCACCCAATTTGAAGAAGACAATGCTCTGATCATTGGCAGATCGCTCCCAACCCATAGGAATCCCCACTACTTTAAAATGGTGGAAGCCAGAAATAATGAAGGAATTTAGATGACGCTTTGCAGCGTTTTCCCATTTAAAAAAAGAAGGTAAACGCTCTGGTCTGTGTAAGTGGGCTATCCCCCTCTCGCATTAGCATGCTTACTCACATGAGCTGTCCTAGACTGCTTCAGGCGCTTTGAGAAATTGCACAGACTTCAAACAGTGACATTTCTCCTAATCTACGAACTGAAAAATTTGGGCTCATAATGCGCAGAACACATTTGGTTTGTCATAAAATTAGGCCAAAATGTACTACCATGACTCTGTGTAGGGGAAATCTGTAATATACGGACAAATCCTTTGGCTCTCCCGTAGGCACCAATGCAGTAATGGCTGGCTCTGGTCTACTTAGCCCCCACCCTCTTCAAGACTGTTGGAAAAGGATTCCAGGTGAAGCTGGTTGAGAGAATACCAAGAGTGTGCAAAGCTGTCATCAAGGCAAAGGGTGGCTACTTTGAAGAATCTAAAATATATTTTGATTTGTTTAACACTTTTGGTTACTACATGATTCCATATGTGTTATTTCATAGTTTTGATGTCTTCACTATTATTCTACAAGTTATATACAGTTCTACTCAATTAATAAACTGTTTAGGCTAACAGTGATCATAATCTAAACAATTTTAAGAAGTTGTTTTACATTTTTTACCGTGAATGAATAAAAACCTTGCCTGTCACAAAAAACAGGAAGTGATTTGAATGTATAATTCACGATGGAAAAACATTGAAAACAAATAGCTTTTTATGTTTAGTTTATTGATAAGTAATTGAAAATAGTTTTTAGATTCTAGTTCAACATGATTTTAATTACAATTTCAGCTTACTTCTTCAATTCACTGCCTTCAGTTTTTATTGACACTGATGTTTAAAGACTGCACCTTCCCTCCAGACTCCCTGCAGCTCTCTCTCACTGTCTCTGAAAAAGAGGTTCCTGCTGAGCAGCAGCACTGTGAGCAGAAGTGGAGCCCCTGTCTGGGGCAGGAGGACCCAGAGCCCACACAGATTAAAGAGGAAGAGGAGGAAGTCAAGACCAGTCAGGAAGAGCAGCTTCAAGGACTCTTTGATATCAAAGACTCCATATTCACTACTCCCTGTGTGAAAAGCGAATGTGATCAGGAGGTACTGTGACCTGTCTGAAGAATCTAGACACTTCCTGTGACCCTCCAGATAAACAAAACAATGCCTCCAGCCACAGCTCAGCTGTAAGCAGCGACCCAGTAGGACCCACCAACCCATCAATCGGGGAACACCGTTCCAAACCCAGCACCACGTCTCGAAAAATGGACGGCTGCCCTGACTGTGGTGAAACGTTTGCTCTGAAAGCTGACCTGCAGGGGCAAGTGACTCTCGCCAAGAAGAGATCCAGCGTCTGCAAAAAAAGCAACAACTCCACCTGTAAATAGAAGGCCCATGTCCAAATCCGTCACATGGAGAAACTCTGCACCTTCCCCTTTTGTGGCAAGACCTTCAAACTCAAAGGAAATATTTTCAGGCACATGATGATTCACACAGGAGAGAAACTATTTAGCTGTGGTGCCTGTGGGAAAAGCTTCATTCAGAAGGGGGACCTAATGAGGCATGTACTGACTCGCACAGGAGAGAAACCATTTAGCTGTGGTGACTGTGGGAAAAGCTTTAATCGGAGGGGGCAGCTGAAGGTGCACATACAGACTCACACAGGAGAGAAACAACATGGCTGCTTAGTCTGTGGTAAAAGATTAGCTCATAAGGCTTATCTAGTGAAACATGTGGATAAGGTCCACAAAGGAAGAAAGATAGAAAACAGGATGAAAACTGAAAGAAAGTGAAATAGGACAAATATATTCTATCAACAGATGGGAATAAAAAAGCAGGATGAGGACAACAGTCTTAGTAAACCACCTCTGGACCATTCATGCTGTGCTCTTAAGATAAATGGATGTGTGATGAATTTACTTTTACAGAATATTCTTTGTAAATAAAGTTTCATATTATTTGAAGGGTGAGGTAATGATCAAACAGTAGTATGCGGTATTATGTGAATCTCACCGGTCTGCTGTTGAAAGTCTGTTGATGTTTTCACATTATTACCAACAGGAATATCTGGTCGTTTGTTTCTTGAATGTCTCTCAGGGTGATGAGAGAATGGTCTGGCTGATGTTATTGATACATAAAAAATGTTTACACTTTCCAGAAAATATCTCCTTCCATCTGTCTTTTTGTCATAAATTTTGACCTAATGCTGCTCATTCGGGATATTGTTTGAGTCTTTATGGAAGTAATGATTTAAAGTCGATTCCTGTGAGTGAAAACTCTGTTTTAAGTGCACAACAGTGTTTGTCCAGTCCCATTTCAGTGACATTCTTTGTAATTGCTTCCGATAAGCGCATTCTCTTTTTAAATGCATGCTTTCACATCAGTCCCAAGCCGTTGCAGTTGTTAAGAGTCGCCTGTGTTAAAATGTAGTGTCTTTCAATTCAGTTCATGCAAAAAAGGATCATCCTATTACTAATTAAAACTGTTTCCCCCCTCTATTTCTGGAGCTTGAAGTAAAACTCCATCCACATGGAGGTGCTGTGTATCACTGAAGCGTTACTAGCATGCTAGCAGATACCCATAGACTTGCAGTCATTGCGCTAACGCTAGTTAGCATTGGTTCGCGAAACTCTCTAACTACCTCTAACAGAGACATAAAATGGTATCCACCAGTTCATCTGACAATGGGGAAGTAGATGAAGGCCACAATCCCAAAGTATACATTTGAAGGTCGTTTCTGATTGAGCCCACTTAAGCAGCGTTTACCATGAATGGAGTCTCTGCTAACGCAGGAACATTGCCTTTAAAGTTCAATCACGCTGTAACGCTGAATTCCCGTCATACGGATTTAATAGAGCTCTAGGTCTTTATGTGGGTTTTATTTGTCCTTGTTTTTTTTACCACCTACCCCTTTCAGATATACGACAAAGCAGGCAAAAAGAGGCAGGCATGGTAAATTAGTGGGATTTTGGTCTGTATATAAAAAGGGACACACAAAATGGACCATATAGATCAGTCTGTAGTTGCCTACCAAATACATTGTATTAACAGTATTAAAAAAATTAATATACAAGATAACATCAATATCATAAATGAGCAACATTAAGACAAAACATATAACAAATATTAGTGGACAAATGCAAGGACACATTTCATTGGAGAATATATATTTTTATGTATCAATAACATAAGTCAGACTATTCTGGAGATATTCCAAAACAAACTAGCAGGAATTCCAGTTGAATTCACATAAACTTGATGTGTATCACTGAAGCGTTACTAGCATGCTAGCAGATACCCATAGAACGTTTTACAAAAGTAAATTCATGACATCTATTTATCTGAAACCCAGAGAATGAATGATCCAGAGTTGCTTTGCTTTTCCAAAGTGTTGTCCATCTTCTAACAAGATGTCTTTGTCCTAATTTGTTTCCTCTTTGTGTTTTCATTCTGTTTTTTCTATTTGTTTCTTTCTTTGTGGACGCTCGCTCCTGTGTGAGTCAGTATGTGCATGTATGTGCAGTATGTGTATGTTCCCACAGTCACCACAGCTAAATGGTTTCTCTCCAGTGTGAGTCAGTACATGCCTCCTTGGGTCCCCCTTCTGAATGAAGCTCTTCCCACAGTCACCACAGCTAAATGGTTTCTCTCCTGTGTGAATCCTCATATGTCTGGACAGATGTCCTTTGTGTTTGAAGGTCTTTCCACAAAAGGGGCAGGTGCAGGGTTTCTCCACGTGACAGAGTCTGACATGGGCCTTCAATTTACAGGTGGAGTTGTAGCGTTTTTTGACAGAGGCGGCATTCACTGGGTCTCTTCTTGGCGAGAGTCACATGCCATTTCAGCATACCACCCTGCATCCCACTGCTGGCTTGCTTCTGAAGGTAAGCGGGGTTGGTCCTGGTCGGTCCCTGGATGGGAGATCAGATGCTGCTCGAAGTGGTGTTGGAGGGCCAGTAGGAGGCACATTTTCCTCTGGTCTAAAAAAGATCCCAATGTCCCAGGGTAGTGATTGGTGACATTGCCCTGTCTGGCAAGCAAGACTAAGAAAGCCCAAAAACATTCTGGGCTCCCGAGTGGCGCAGCGGTCTAAGGCACTGCATTTCAGTGCATGAGGTGTCACTACAGTCCCTGGTTCGAATCCAGACTATCACATCCAGCTATGATTGGGAGTCCCATAGGGCGTCGCACAATTTGCCCAGCGTAGTCTGGTTTTGGCCGGGGTATGCAGTCATTGTACATTAGAATGTGTCATTGTACATTAGAACCTTTTAACTAGGCAAGTCAGTTAACATATTTTTAAAAAGCATTATCCCCTTCTTGCCATTTATTGACTGTAAATCTAAGCAATGTAACAGACCATAAGTAGAATTCAATCTGTTCCGATTAAGTGGACATATGCAGCACTGACCATGAAATGCAGTCTCCACAGATCTTCTGTGCTATGGATTGAATCTAGCCCCAAGGTGGTATTTGGAAATGAGAGCTGACTTCTCTCTACTTGCTATGGCCAACACTTACCCTGGGAGGGCAGCAGGCCACCATTTTAAATAGGTCATGAGTTGGAAGTGTTAATAATGAAAGAACAACAATGGCAAAAGAAAATCATTTTATTTTTTCTAAATAAAATGCATTGAAACATTGACAAACACATTAGTCCTTCACAAAGTCACAGAACCTCAAGGAATTATTACGTATTTAAACAAGCTGCCGTAATTTGAACTCCAATGTCAAAATGCCAACCTAATTTCAACAAAAATAGACATTAGAAGGGGGTTTCCCTTCATTTAAAAATAAAATTACAGAACTTTACAAAAAGAGGGGAAGACTCCACATCTTTCAGTACTAGTGATTCCCAGACATGTCAATTGGGTGTGATAGTTCTGTAACTTGCATGATATTGTAATTTACTACAGTGTAATTTCTACACCAGCTAGACGTGAATGTTTGTAGATGGTTTGATCAGTTACATAAAATACAAAAATGTACCAAAGCGTGTTCCAGGAAGCACGGGCACTGAACACGGTCTAGTCACTTCATATCCCCTGATAACTATCAAAAAGATCTTTAAGAAATGCAGGCAAAACATCATACAAACAAAAGAAAAAAAGGTCTACAAGTGTAGTGCCGACAGAAGTTCAAAGGTCACATCTTGGAATTTAAATAAACCATTACATCTACAACCATTAACCTTCATTCTCTAAAACAGGATCTGCTTAAATCTATAAATAATGTCACCTCTTCATCTACCGTACTTTAAAATATTCTCTACAAAATAAAAATCCAGTGGGTTCACGTCATTGCAATAAATGGTCCGAGTCTCCCCTTTTGGTAATACTATACACTAACAATATACAAAACACTACAGTGAGGAAACATTTAAAAACACACAAGGTAAAGTCCAGCTTTGACCGATGCCTTGTGCGAGTCGCTTTGGGATTTTGGAGTAGAAGTGGCAGAGCCCTCAAATCGGAATGTACCAAACTGCCTTAGAAAATGGCAGCCACTTGGCTACACATGGAAACGGCTTGAAAAAGACACTGGAGAATCTAGCTACCATTTCTATTAAAAAAAGGGCCCTTGCTTGCTGTGCCTGTGGTGGAAAAGGGTTTGATTTCCAGATACCTATAGTATCTACTAGCTCTGGCCTCACAGCAGAGTGGTTGTATCAACAGTCGAGTCCATCCCTATGGTATATGAAGGAGTGTCTCAGCGTTCACAGCTCTTCCAACCCCTGTTGGGACAACCACCCGTTTCTGTCCATCCAGGATCGTTGCCCCACACAGTGGACTGTCCTTAGGGCTCAAAGTTCAACCACAATTACAAAATCCATGTTTCTGCTAAATAGATGACACTCCTGTTGGAAAATCAACTTCAGTGAGGCTTAATGCAAGTTCCCATTTGAACACAAGTACCCTAATAGTAAAGACAGTGTTTGACTCATGTCAGATCAGGTTTCAAACTGAAGGTACATGGAGCAATAAATCAATTTTCAAACGCTCTATAAATCCATAGTATAGGCTTAATGGACATACTCATTTACTATATTCAACATCCACTGAGGTAATGCAAATTGTTTTCTTCACATGCAGTACCTTTCCACCCAGACACACACATATACACATCCACAAGGTTAACTCTGTACCACCATCCTTCAAATATAGTTCATGACTAACCCCAATATTAACCCGCAAAAACCCATGACTGGTCCCAAATCGGTTTGTGTCATCTTGGCAATCTGTTGGTGCTGACCATCTGCCCAACGCCTATGGTCTTCATCACACCAAACTACCATAGGAGTTGGGCAGATGGTCAGCACAAACAGATCTGGTACCAGGCTAGTACCCAGCAGCCTCACAGAAGAACCGGTTATATCCCCAGAGTAATCTACTCAATAGTCTGTGTTTTCTTACACTCTGACCCTCTTCAATTACCTATTCATTTCTCCATTACCTCATATCAATGTCATGACCACTCCCACCCCCATTATGACATCATCCGTAACCACAGAAACAAGACCAAACATGAGGAAAACCACCCAGGATATGGGGCCAAGTCTTCAGAACAAAAACGTGAGTGCTTCTGAAAAAAATACTAAAAATAAACCGATATTTCCGGTGGCCGTCATCGGAGTCAGCAGTAGCATGCAACAGAAACAATCCATTTCATTAGCACCCAGGTGTATTTCACTAAGCTGGATCACAAAATAGATCCTGCTTAGTGAAATACCACCCTGAAATGGTGGCATTCATCATAGAGATGATAAATAACCTTATTCTAACAGATACGGCCAACCAGTGTTTCACCTCAGCTGGTTCGAAGGCCTCTGGTTTGATGTCAGAAAAACACAGGAACTTGGCCCATAGAAATAGAATCCCTAGAAAGGATAAAGGCCCTCAGCAATTGGAATGGGGATCCTGTGACTGTTCTAGGGATTCTATTTCTATGACTTGCTGCTCTCGAGTAAATCAAACCGTTTTGAAGCACAAAGCTAAGCAGGCATTGAGTGAGTGACAGGTTCAGGGTGATCATTATAGGATACTGGTCTAGTCAAGTGCAGTTTTTCATCAGTAATTCAGACCAATAATCATAAACCAAGTCAGTAGTGCAACATCTTCAGTGTTAACTGAACCACCCATCAAAACATATTGCGTGTGTGTGAGGCTAGTGGTTAGAGCGTTGGACTAGTAACCGAAAGGTTGCACGATCGAATCCCTGAGCTGACAAGGTACAAATCTGTCTTTCTGCCCCTGAACAAGGCAGTTAACCCCCTGTTCCTAGGCCGTCATTGTAAATAAGAATTAGTTCTTAACTGACTTGTCTAGTTAAATAAATGTTAAAATACAGTAGTTTTAGCTTCAGTGGCTAACAAGTTGTCACTATTCTACCCAAATAGCTGGCCCAGAAGCTTCAGTCAACCAGTCTAATCAAGGTAGTAGCCCTCTGGGACTGCTGGTGTGTAACCTAACATCGTTTTGGCACGAGAGAGAGGTGTAAAATTCAGTCAGTCTGTGATTGATATGACCGTAGTGTCAGTGTTCTTTGCCACCCATTCAAAAGGTATCATGTTTGAAAATACAGTGGTATAAGTTCAGTGTATCAAACAGTAGTGTTGTATTTGCAGTGGTGTTGAATGGCAAGTAAAGTAAAAGTAGCGTTGTGTACAGCAGTGATGTGACTGACAGACCTTGAATAATATTGTGGAGCAGTGTGTGCGACCATTAATGGTGAGTCTTCACTGTGTGCACACACACACACACACACACACACGTCTCTACATCCCTCAGTGGTGTGTCTCCAGCTCCACCACTGTCCACTCACCCTGGGGGGACTGGCCGGGGGCCTCCGGGGAGAAGCTGCTGACCGACGTGACCGTGGCTGAGGGAGGGGTGAGGGGGGGCAGAAGGTTGGGCCACAGGCTGGCCTCCAGGGGGCTCAAGGTGCCTCCGGGCAGCAGGAGCAGGGAGGAGCAGCCGTCGCCCGTCAGCAGCAAGGTCTGGTTGATCAGCTGCTGGACAATGTCAACTTTCTTCCCCCAGTCCAAGTCCAGGGGAGACGGGCATTCTGGGGAGACGTCCCGGGACTCTTCCTGCTCGGCAGAGTCTGGAGAGGGACTGAGAGTGGAGGTGGAGTTGCTATCAGCTCCGTCCTCATCCAATACCTCTCGACGGTCACTGTTACCGTCAACCTCTTTCTCCAGCCGGGCTTCTTCGCGTTGTTCGAGCTGGACATTAACCTCAATTTCCTTCCCCTCTTCATCACTTTCCAGGGCTTCATAAATGGTATGGAGACCAGAGGAAGGCGAAAGCAGCACTGTTGCCTGCCCTTTTTGGGGCTGTTGTTGCGGTGCCGTCTGCTGTGCCTGCTCCTCCAGCTCCTGCTGCCACTGCATGATCTGCTGCCTCTGCTTCAGCTCCTCCCTCAGCTTCTCCTCCTCCTGCTGCTGCTCTGCCTCCTTTTTCTTCATCTCCTTCTCTCTCTTCTTCCTCACCTCTTCGTCCTTTTCTTCTTTGGGTTTTCCCTGCTGTTCTCTGCGTTGCTGCAGTTCTAGTAGTTGTTGCTGGTGCCGTTCCAGCCTGCGGAGCTGGGGGCTGGCCTGTAGGCGAGGGCTCCGGGGGGGCAGGTCAGCACAGGTCAGCCTGGGTGGGGTCAAGAGGTCACAGTGGGGGTTGGGGTGGTGGTCGCGGCGGTAGTGTGGCTGGGGGAGCACGTTGAGCCCTGCGAGGAAAAAGTGGAGATCACACCCGGTGGGAAGCGTGCGTTAGAAAGAGAGAAAGACAGACAAGTGAGAGGGAGCAGTGCAGTGTGGGTATTGTAGTCTACCAAGGAGACGTTAGTGGGAGGAGTTTAAGACCGAGTGATGTAGTGTTCTACACACGCAGTAAATATGTAGCGTCGAGATATTGTAATTTTCCTGTTAGTGGCTTGAGAAGTGATGTATTATGTATCATCACAGGCAACTTACAACTATTATAGTGTATGGGTAACTGCCAAGATACAGGAAATGCCAATGTCTTAATAGGGTGTTGGGCCACCACGAGCCAGAACAGCTTCAATGCACCGTGGCATAGATTCTACAAGTGTCTGGAATGCTATTGGAGGAATGCAACGCCACTCTTACACGAGAAATTACATTTTCGGTGATGGCAGTGGAAAATGTCAGGCGCTGCTCCAAAAATCGCCCATGTGTGTTCAACAGGGTTGAGATCTGGTGACAGATTGCCAAGGCATATGGCTGACATTTTCATGCTCATCAAACCATTCAGTGACCACTCGTACCCTGTGGGGGGCATTGTCATCCTATGGGGGCATAGCCACGGTAGCCAAAATAATGGCCAACCCAGCATATTTATACATGGCCTAAGCATGATGGGATGTTAATTGTTTAATTAACTCAGGAACCACACCTGTGTGGAAGCACCTGCTTTAATATACTTTGCAACCCTCATTTACTCAAGTGTCTCCATTATTTTGGCAGTTTTTCATACAATTCTGTTTGAACGCTAAATTGACAATTGTAGCTGGGCCTAATGGTTTAGGATAGCCAAAGTGTGTCAATATATGACTACTGAACCCAGGAACTACCTCCTCACTCACATGGTATCATGGGCAAAGTGTGCAACATTGACAGCCTGAAAAGCAAAGCGTGTAAAAAGAGGTGGGGGCAGGGGTGAAGTGAAGCAATGGGAGAACAGGAGAAATGATGACAGCAGGGAGAGGCGAGAGGGGCGGGGCATTGGCTGGGGAAGTTAAAAGCAGAGAGCAAATATAGCAAACCATTTTCATTAACCTTTTCAAAATGTGACTTCCCAAAACAAAATACGCCGATAATATTTTTGTTGTGCAATAAAGCAGCCCAACTTCCTGTATATGCAGTAACTACCAACTATAGTTTTGTGAAATTTAAAAAAAAAAAAGCTTGTGAGCAACCAACCATTTCCTTCAGTCCCCGTCGGGAGCTGGTGAGTAAGTGAAACATGCAAGACGAGACCTTTCACCATGCATCAGTACATAGACAGCAGCACCACCACATGTGAACTGGACTGCGTCTGAAATGCCACCCTACTGCCTATATAGTGCACTACTTTTGACCATGGCCAGTGCATTATTTAGGGAATAGGGTGCCATTTCGGACCAAGCCCTCAAACCAAACCAAAGCCAATGAGTGTCAGTCAGTGACATGCAAACAAGGCGTCCCAAGGGTAAAGTAGTTAAACAGTGCGGTTAAAATGGTGTGCGGTGGACATGCACTTGTAGATATAACAGAGACATCTCAAACAATGTAGAGGCCAGGCAGAACAGAAACAAAAAAGGCAAAACACACATTACTAGAGGAAAAGAAACACTGGTGGGTATGCTCTTCTGTTCGGATGATGGTGAACCTTCTTGACGTTGTTTCTCAGTTCGTTTGGTGATGGAGGAATCCAGTGGAACAACGAAGGGTCACTCCACCAGGTCTTACATAAGGGGGGGGTCACAGTGCGGAGGAGGAGCAGCTGAGGGAAGGTGGGAGTTTGATTGACATACTCCATAATGTCTCTGTTGAGCCCTATTCTAGATGGTGGGAGTAGGGTGAGGAGTGTGTGTGTGTTTATAGGTATGTGAGGATGTAGGTATGAATGCTTCCTTGCTGGGAGACCAGTAGTGATTTTGAATCCATATGCCCCACGGGTACATAGTGTCTCCCCACATAAGGTTGACACAACCTTGACTCCCATGTTATAGGACTTAATATATGTGATAGGTACAAAATGTGCCATCCAAACTCCCCAATCCCCACTTGAATAAAACTGTCCGGGAGAGAGGAGTCATGTTAAATATCTAATCTTTATTTAAAGCTTGGTAATGGTAAATACTCCAAAAGGACAAACGTAAGAAAGAGGGGGGGAGGGGCAGTCTAACCTTAAAGTGCAGAAGGAAAGGGGGAGTGCTTGGGGGAGGCGGAGGAGGACAGATGTCTGTTTCTTAATGATGGAAAACAGCAAGAAAATACAAAATTAACATTCATCTGCATTTTCTTGTTCAGTAAAAAAGTATCGGATAAATACACAAAGTTTAACATTTCATTCCACATTTTCTTTCGTTATGTTTCTTCTTGGTTTTCTTAAGAGCTGCGTCACAACAGCCCAGTCAATGCAAATCAAACCATGCCAGTTCATGTTTCAGATCTGTTCATTAAAAAGAAAAACACACATTCTAATAGTAATAGTCGTAGCTATTGCACATACAGGAGTTAAGCCATATACTCATAAGGTAATATCATACGAGGGAAGTGGCTCTGCTGTATTTAAAGTCTTTATTTCTTCCCTTCCCTATTTTTGCTCTTTTTTTATTAGCATTTTGATCACATCCACCCCAGTTGAAGGTTGGGGACAAAACAATGATGACTAAAACAGCAGAGGGCTCTGGGGAGGGGTGGGTAAAAGGTGTGTTACTGGGTATGTAGGGAAGTAGGGGGGGGGGGACTATACGTTACCTGTGAGAGAGTTCTCAGTGTTTTCACAGACAGTGGAGTAGTAGGGCGGTTGGGTGACACGGGGGCCCTCCCCGGGCTGCTGGGGGGCCACGAACAGCACGGGGTCCAGGGGTTTCAGATCCCCCATGTCCCCTAGCTCTGTCTCAAGCGTCCCACACAACATGTACTGCTGCTCCTCTGGGTTGGAGACTAGAAGGGAGTCTGCCGAGGCAGCCTGTTGGGGCGGCGGCATGGTCAGCTCCTGGATGAGTGACGGGTCCTTGGCCTCCTCAGGCAGCTCCTCCAGGGAGAAGATGCCGGGGCTCTTGGCGCAGCTCTCAGCCGTGGAGTGGTTATTGGAGTTGGTGTTGGACGCCGTCATGTCATAGGCGTAGGATGCCGCCGAGTTGGCAGACTGGGGGGTGTCTCCGCCCTCGTCTGTGCCTCCACTGGTCTCCTCCCCTTCCTCCAGGGCAGACAGGCAGCGCTGGGCGCCGGGCTTGCTGTCAAAGGCGGCAGTGTGGATGCCCTGGCCCAGCTCGTACAGCTGGGCCTCGCCCTCCGTGTCGCTGGCCTCATCCTCCGTGGTGGAGGAGGACGAGGGGTTGGACGTGGGTGATATGGCGGGGTCCCCTGGGACCTCGTTGGCTGGCAGGGTCTCTGCCACCTCCCCGTCTCCGTCCTCTCTCACCAGGTGGATGCCCAGGTCCTCCAATTCAGGCTGGAGGGAGAGCACGGGGGCCAGGGCAGCAGGCAGGGTGTGGAGCTTCCCCCCCTCAGAGCGGGACTCCACCCCGGAGCTGCTGTTGTAGTCACAGAGCTCCTCTGGGGTGCTGGTCTCGCTGCTGCTGTGGACAGCCAGCTCCGTAGCGCTTAGGGTGCTGGAGTGTGACATGCCGTGGCCAGAGGCAGCCATGGGGGACAGGGAGTGCAATGGGGCTAGGGTCTCTTTCTCAAGTGGAGATGCAGGGGAAGGCTGATGTGAGGGCTCATGCAGAGCTGGAACAAATGGTGTGGCAGCCAGCTGCAGCCAGGGCTGAGCAGAGTACTGGGTGGGTGTCTCCATATCAGCCTGCCAGGGGTCTGAGGGGCTGGTAGGGGTCAGGGGGGAGGCTGAGGCAGCCTGGGGGTGCGGCTGGGCCCAGGGGTCACAAAAGGAGTTGGGGTTGGGTTGGTCCCACTGGGCGGCCAGGGCAGAGGGCAGCAGTGGGGCAGGCAGGGCTTGGTTCAGGTTGTCCAGTCTCTCATCCTCCGCAAAGTCATCCTCGTCTGCATTCCCGTAGCTCTCCAGCCCGCTCTCTGTCACCCCCTCACTGGCCATCTCCACATCGTCATCCTCATCCTCGTCACGCCTCACTCTTCTCGGGTCATCCGCCCGTTCCGAACCCACCTCCATGTCGCACACCCGGTCTCCGTCTTCATCGTCGTCATCAAAATCATTGGTCGGGATGTCGGGCACCTTCTCAAAGTCAGGCGAGCCAGCCGAGGCAGACATGCCCTCCATGTCGATGGCACCCTTCAGACTGGCGTCTCCTAGGTCATCCATACTCTCTGTGCCCTCCAGGACGCCCGGGGCGCTCAGCTCCGACGCCCCCTGCTGGCTGCAGCTCACCTCAGAGTCCAGCTCCGATAGCAGGGTGCCGCCTGCACGCCACCCTGAACCCGCAGGGCCGGCTGAGCCAGGCCTGGACTCTTCCGTGGGCTGGGAGCCGCTCATTTCTGACACAGACACCTGCTGGGTGCCCTCCCTCTCCTCGTCCTCTTCTTCATCCATGTTGAGCTGGGCTTTCTCTGAGGCATCCGGAGGGCTGGGTGTAGCCCTAGCCACTGCTGCAGGGATGTCCTGGTGTAAGGTCTGGTCTGGTGCTGGCTGTGTCGGGGCTGCTGGGACAGTCTCTGGTCGTTCAGACCTCTCCTCCTGGGCAACAGTGACTAGTGAGCCCTGTGGTGGAGCAGGAGCCAGCCTGAGTGGGCTCTGTGGTGGAGATGTAGAAGTAGTATCCTGAGGAGTTGGGGCTGAAACCTCTTCTCTGGACTCCAGGGCCACTGCTGGCAAAGACGCAGACACTGGTGCTGGGACTTCTGAAGCTGCCATTTCTGGCTCCGCTGCGGCTGTCATGGCGACTGTTGCCACGGCAGCTGCTGCTGCAGACTTGGGAGCTCCAGGTCTAGCAGTGAAGGGCAGGACAGACTGGGTTGGTTTGAAGGCTCGTTTGACCGACTGGGGGGTGGTGCTGCCCACGGGCTTGTTGCTGGGGGAGGCAGGGGGGGTCTTGCCCTGGGGCTGTTGTGTGGCAGGGGGCCGCGTGGTGGGAGGGGCTTTACGTGTGGGCAGGGGCTTGGGGTCCTGTGATTTAGGGCGGGCTGGCTTGGTGTCTGCCGCCTTGGTGGGATGGGGCCTTTTGGAGGCGGGCTCGGGTCTGGAGGCTGCAGTCACTTTAGGGGGGTCAGGTTTGGTCGTTTTGGTAGTGGCGGATGTTACCGGATTTCTGGCTGCGGTAGTGGTTGCTGGTCTGCTGACATCTGTAACAGAGCAGAAATAATTTAAACATGTTTATCTCTTCAACTAAAAATATAAAAATGGTACCTTCAAGTTGATTTTGAGATACATACAGGTGATGCTCACAAGACCAATCCAAATAGAATCAAGTGGGTTTCATTCATGGTACAAAACTTGTAAGGCATGTGCACCTTTCTTGGCAGGGCCTGTAGGTTTGGGTGCCTGCGCTGTGGTAGTCCTGCCAGTAGAGGGGGCTGTGGTGCCGACTCTGGAAGCTGCAGGTCTGCTGGAGCCTCCAGCGGCTGGCTTGGATGTGCCCATTAACAGTCCAGTGTGACCAGTGGCAGGCCTGGGGAAGAACACACTTTATTTATTTATTTAGCCAGGTAGGTTATGGAGAACACATTCACATCTACAATAACCTGACCAAGAGGGCGCAATGATGGGCTCCCGAGTGGCGCAGCGGTCTAAGGCACTGCATCTCAGTGCTAGAGGCATCACTACAGACGCTGGTTCGATTCCAGGCAGTATCACAACCGGCCGTGATTGGGAGTCTCATAGGTCAGCGCACAATTGGCCCAGCGTCATCCAGGTTAGGGTTTGGCCGGGGTAGGCTGTCATTGTAAATAAGAATGTGTTCTTAACTGATTTGCCTAGTTAAATGAGGTAATTATTTTATAATTAAAATGATAAAATAACACCGACAGAGGGCTGCCTCGCTTCTAGCTCCTAGGAAACTTTGTAGTATTTTGTTTATGTATTATTTCTTTGTTAGCCCAGAAAAATGTGCGTCTTACATACAGCTGGGAAGAACTATTGGATATCAGAGTGGAGGTAACTCACCAGCATTACAACCAGGAATACAACTTCCCCGAAGCAGATTCTTTGTTCGCACCCCCAAGGTCGACACAAAACAACACCGGCGAAGGAGAGGTACTCGGAGCAGTCTTCTAGTCTGATTTAGGAGGCACGCACACCACCCACCACTTCTGAGTATATTACTCGCTAATGTTCAGTCTCTGGATAATAAAGTTGACGAGCTCAGGGCGAGGGTGTATTTCCAGAGAGACATCAGGGACTAACACTCCGTTTCATGGAAACATGACTCTCTTAGAACATACTGTCCGAGTCGGTCCAGCCAGTTGGGTTCTCAGTTCATCACGCAGACAGGAATACCTATCTCTCCGGGATGAAGGGCTGGGGTGTATGTGTCATGATTAACGACTCATGGTGTAAGTGTGATAACATACAGGAACTCAAGTCCTTTTGTTCACCCGACCTAGAATACCTCAATCAAATGCCGACCGTATTATCTCCCAAGATAATTTTCTTCGGTTGTAGTCACAGCCGTGTATATCCCCCCTCAAGTCGATACCACAACGGCCCTCAATGGACTTTATGCAAACCACATATCCTGAGGCTGCATTTATTGTAGCTGGGATTTTAACAAAGGAGATTTGAGGAAATGGCTGCTGAAGTTCTAGGAACATATCAACTGTAGTACTTGCGTAAAAACTCTCAACCAACTTCTGGGATGCCTACCACACCCTCCTTTTGGCAAATCTGACCACGACTCCATTTTGCTCCTCCATTCCTATAGGCAGAAACTTAAACAGGTAGTACCCGTGCTAAGGACTATTCAACGCTGGTCTGACAAATTGTAATCCATGCTTCAAGATTGTTTTGATCACGCGGACTGGGATATGTTCTGGGTACATTCCAAGAATAATAGACAAATATACTGATACAGTGACTGAGGTTATCAGGAAGCATATAGGATATGTTGTACCATCTATTAAAACCTACCCTAACCAGAAACCGTGGATAGATGGCAGCATTCGCGCAAAACTAAAAGCGTGAACCACCGCATTTAACAATGGCAAGGTGACTTGGAATATGTCAGAATACAAACAGTGCAGTTATTCCCTTCGCAAGGAAATCAAAACAGGCAAAGCGTCAGTATAGAAACAAAGTGGAGTCGCAATTCAGCGGCTCAGACACGAGACGTATGTGGCAGGGTCTACAGACAATCAGACTACAAAAGGAAAACCAGTCACTTCGGACACCGACGTCTTGCCCCCGGACAAGCTAAACACCTTCACCCGCTTTGAGGAGAACACAGTGTCACTGATGAGGCCCGCTACTAAGGATTGTGGGTTCTCCTTCTCCATGGTCGACGTGAGTAAGACATTTAAGCGCATTAACCCTCTCAAGGCTGCTGGCTCAGATGGCATCTCAAGCCACGTCCTCAGAGAATGCGCAGACCAGCTGGCGGGTGTGTTTATTGACATATTCAATCTCTCCCTATCCCAGTCTGTTGTCTCCACAGGCTTCAAGATGTCCACCATTGTTCCTGTTCCCAAGAAAGCAAAGGTAACTGAACTAAATGACTAAATCGCCCTGTAGCACTCAGGTCATTCTCATGAAACCATTAAAATACCATGGCAGTAATGATTTTAAATATAAAAACATCTAACTTAGTAATATAACAAAATATAATAAAGATGTGTTCTCTACCTTGAACAGAGTAATTTCAACATAGGAATGAATTATTCTTGTATTTTATTGCATTTTCTGCTGAATTTTTCATTACAACAACGCATCCAGCTCTGTCTGAATGTATGTTATGTTGTAATTTAAATAGTAAAATGAAAAAAATAAAATGGTGGTTCTACTAGATGTATTCAAATGACAGAAATTATTAACTGAATATTCATGTATAATAATAATTTAAAAAGATTGGAAAAATTAAGTGCCCATGACTGTTTACACAGAGAATTTTTAAAATAAAGTTTGATTTTGAATGAAGCAACACATCTGCCAGTACCTTCAAAATGGCTACCAGTTAAGCAGATCTCTTCATATTTCCAGTTAAAAGTTAAACATTCTTTTGTCAGACTGCATACACGACAGTATTGATTATCATTACCGATACAGGTAGTTTTCAACATTTAGAAAAACGTTACATTTTAAATCTATGAAAATATACTTCATTAATCTCTAATTATGTACATTGAATAAAAATCTGCTTAGTCATCATGTCTTCTCTATTGTTAGCAAAACATGCTAAGGTTCGTCATCCTCAGCTCTCACAACACCATTCTCACTTAGCGCTGCAATTTAAGGCCAGTTGCGGTAGAGAGAACTTGTGTTTCGGTAATGAGAATTTAATCAGACTATATTAAAAAATATATATAATGAACTATTAATTTAAATATGATTTACTAATTGTTGATATTTTGCTTTCTGTCCTGTTTAATTGCAGACAGTCAGCAAGTGACAAAAAGAAAGCTTTAGCGAAGGCTGACAATTTAAGAGAAAAAGTTTACATCAACCCGGAACTGCTGGAAGAGTACAGAAGGCGAGAGAGAGTTTAGGTGTTGGAGGTTACAACAAGCGTAATTAGTATATATAGTCTACAGGAAGCCTACGCCCTCATACAGTGTCTGTAGGAA
This sequence comes from Salvelinus namaycush, assembly GCF_016432855.1. Lineage (NCBI taxonomy): Eukaryota > Metazoa > Chordata > Actinopteri > Salmoniformes > Salmonidae > Salvelinus > Salvelinus namaycush. Next base: position 16,321,896 of record NC_052345.1, read on the forward strand.
GTCAATACCCTACAGTGTTAGGAAGTATACACATGCACACATCCACCACAAACAATCAGTAAGCCATTTAGTTTATACCATAGGATGTCCACACACAGTCTAAGTGTAAGCTATTCAGTCCCTTCTATAGGACACACACACACACACGGTCAGTAAGCCATTCCGTCTCTACTATAGGATGACGTGTCCATAACAGTAAGATTTTTCCCATGTTTTGAGACATGCTAATTTCATGTCATGCTTCCTTTCCATTTCCAGATATCAAAAACGAAAGCAAAATTGTAAAATCAAAACTCAAAATCTGACAAAGAAGCAACATGAAGGAAAAAAACAGTGCCGGGAAAACTCAAAAAAGGTATTCCAGAAGAAAAACAGTAAACTGTATTGGACATAACACCAAGCGAGGAAGATGATACACTTCAACATGTTCAAGAAGCAAAATGAAGAAGTTATTCAAAATCTTCAAGAAGACCCATCCTCCCCAAGAGAACAGACATTCACTTCAGCAGGTAAATGTCCCTGCCATCAACGCAACTCCTAAAAGAAGAGACATCTCTACAGACACCAGGACCAATGAAGACATCTACCCCAAAGGAATCACCCAAAAAGAGGAACAGAAGAAAGAAAACACTATTGAGATCAAAGTTGCACTACACAGAAGAGAAGCTGCTGGAGAGGACCAAAGAGATGATCAACCTAAAGAAAATACTTGAGATGATGGCCAAGAGGAAGCAGGTAATTATCAACATGGAAGGCAGAGAGGTCCAGAAGAGAACTACAAAGCGAAGTCAGAGAACATTACCCAATAACAGCCAGAGAAGACTAATGCGTAAACTTGTTAGCCGCTTTCTTTCACTTTCGTAAACTTGTCTCCACTGTAATAAAATGGGAAATCCAGAGACATTCTGACAAAGGGCCAGATATTCTGAAAGAGAGCCTTAAATGGAAACTATAGCAAATCTTCATATAAAATGTTTCTGAGAATCCAAGGCACAACCTTTCCAAGGCTCAATTCTTTAAACTTAAAACCATTTTGGATTGGCCAGCGAAGAGTCAGACAGAGAAACATGCTTGCAAATGGCATGGAAACTTTGGCTTGAAGATAAAGAAGCTGCACCAGCTTGGGGTCATAGAAACATCATCCCCAAGGGACACTGTACAGGCCAGTGTGTGTAGTGATGATGACATGTGCTGTTTTTGTATGTGTTGTTTTTATGTGTTCTATTTTTTATGTACTTTTGAAGCACTGCAAAATTAAATTGATTGTACTTGAATCCATGATTGTGCCAATATTCTAATTTATTTTCAACATTCAATTTTTGTTTTTAACCATACCTCAGCCTTAGAACACTTATTACCGAAATCAACCTCAATTCCGAAACCTATGTATCATTACCGCAACAGGTGTTCATTTTATGTTAATTTAATGAAAGGAAAAACTGTAGTTTGCTTTTAATTGCAGGCTTGACACAATTTAGAAAATATGTCAGGTTTCAATGAAATATAAAAAATTAGGTTGTAGATTGCGGAAGGCGTAGCGGTAATGAGCAGTCAAAATCAAATAAAAATGTTAATTTAAAAATATATATTATTTCAGAGTTTCAAGTAACTGTGCATGACTTAAATTCATTTAAAAAAATGAAAATGTATTAGCTTTCCAAATGGTCTTGACGTTTTCAGACCGTTGCGGTAATGAGATTAAGGACTTGTTTTGGAAAATATGTTCAAAAAGGTGTTAAAATGTCAGTAAATGTTTTTTAATTAATGCTCAAACACTTCAGACGTTGTTATTAATGCCTAAAAAGGAAATTTGATGCAAGTCTTTAAAGATTTCATGTTTGAAACCAAGATTGTGAGAATCATCCACTCCTGTCATCATGAAATGAGAGACTTTGAGAGACTAGTCAAGGATCATATCACCTCCACCTTATCACCCTAGACCCACTTCAATTTGCTTACCGCCCCAATAGATCCACAGATGATGCAATCGCCGTCACACTGCCCTATCCCATCTGAACAAGAGGAATACCTATGTAAGAATGCTGTTCATTGACTACAGCTCAGCATTCAACTCCATAGCACCCTCCAAGCTCGAGGCCCTGGGTCTGAACCCCGCCCTGTGCAACTGGGTCTTGGACTTCCTGACGGGCTGCCCCCAGGTGGTGAGGGTAGGAAACAACACCTCCACTTCACTGATCCTCAACACTGGGGCCCCACAAGGGTGTGTGCTCAGCCCCCTCCTGTACTCCCTGTTCACCCATGAGAGCGTGGCCAAGCACGCCTCCAATTCAAATCAAGTTTGCAGATGACACAACAGTAGTAGGCTTGATTACCAACAACAACGAGACAGCCTAAAGGGAGGTCGTGAGGGCTCTGGGAGTGTGGTGCCAGGAAAATAACCTCACTCAACATCAACATAACAAATGAGATGATCGTGGACTTCAGGAAACAGCGAAGGGAGTACCCCCCTATCCACATCGATGGGACCGTACTAGCCGGCAACCACCAGGTACTCAACCCTGCACCTTAGAGACTGCTGCCCCATGTACATAGTCATTGAACACTGGTCACTTTACAATATCTACATATGAAGTAGGGTAAATATTACTATTCTAGTCAAGGATCATCCTATAACTACTGCTCTACATTTTCTATTCATAATGTCTACACACACACACACCATCATATACATTACAGCCTGACATTGCCATTCTAATATCTCCATCTTAATTCCTTTTGGAGATTTGTGTGTATGGTTAGGTATTATTGCACTGTTGGAGCTAGAAACAAGCATTTCGCTACACCCGCGATAACGTCTGCTAAATATGTGTATGCAACCAATAAAACGTGATTCGATTTTGACAATAGCAGACATGAGATTTTTAAGAGTAGTCTTGCCATACAATATAAACAATAAAAACAGACCTGTTTGCTTTAATGAAAACTGAGTTCAGAGAAGACCCTCAAGGGCTAAATGGACACCATCTGCTGTTCACAAGAAGGAATACCTACTGACATTGCACAGTGTACAAACATATTTTGAGCTGTACCCGGTTTGCCCTCAGAACAGCCTCAATTATGTATCGACTCTAGGTGTCAAAAGCTTTTCACAGGGATGCTGGCACATGTGTCAAGTTGGCTGGATGTCCTTTGGATGGTGGACCATTCTTGATGCACACAGGAAACTTGTGAAAAACCCAGCAGTGTTGCGGTTCTTGACACTCAAACCGGTGCACCTCGCACCTACTACAATACCTGGTTCAAAGGCAGTTAAATCTTTTGTTTTACCCATTTACCCACTGAATGGCACACATACAGAAGCCATGTCTCAATAATCTCAAGGCTTAGAAATCCTTTAACCTCACTAGGGTTAGTGGGACGGTAGCGTCCCACCTCGTCAACCGCCAGTGAAACTGCAGGGCGCCAAATTCAAAACAGAAATCCCATAATTAAAATTCCTCAAACATACAAGTATTTTACACTATTTTAAAGATACACTTGTTGTAAATCCAGCCACAGTGTCCGATTTCAAAAAGGCTTTACGACGAAAGCACACCAAACGATTATGTTTGGTCAGAGCCAAGTCACAGAAAAACACAGCCATTTTTCCAGCCAAAGAGACGAGTCACAAAAAGCAGAAAGAGATAAAATTCATCACTAACCTTTGATGATCTTCATCAGATGACACTCATAGGACATCATGTTACACAATACATGTATGTTTTGCTCGGTAAAGTTCATATTTATATCCAAAAATCTGACATTACATTGGCGTGTCATGTTCAGTAGTTCCAAAACATCCGGTGATTTTGCAGAGAGCCACATCAATTTACAGAAATACTCATAATAAACATTGCTAAAAGATACAACTGTTATGCATGGAATTTTAGATCCACTTCTCCTTAATGCAACCGCGGTGTCAGATTTAAAAAAAACTGTACGGAAAAAGCACACCATGCAATAATCTGAGTACAGCGCTCAGAGCCCAAACAGATATCCGCCATGTTGTGTAGTCAACAGAAGTCAGAAATAGCATTATAAATATTCACTTACCTTTGCTGATCTTCATCAGAATGCACTCCCAGGAATCCCAGTTCCACAATAAATGTTTGTTTTGTTCAATAATGTCCATCAGGGGGCGCTAGAGAGCGTGCTATGGAGTAGACGTGCTTTGCTAGAGCTCCGCTCAATTCTGAAACAAATTAGTATTTATCTTAACCTCTCACAACCTATAACTTCAAACAAATATGACAAAGGGGAAAGGCGCCAGAAAAGGGGGCGCTAAACAAGATAATTGGAATGAGATAGACAACGAACCAATTTCAACGTCGCCGACCCACGAGGAGCTAGCTGAAGAGGCTAGCTTCCAAGAGTTCCCCACAGATCCTACTCAGTGACATACTGGCTGCCATAATCGCACTAAGCAAGAAGGTGGACACAAGGTTGGCTGATATCTCAAAGAGTATTGGGACTTTGGCCGAAACTGTGAAGGCAACTAAGAGAAGGGTGCACGAGGTTGAGCAGACGACAGTCGATCACGAGGCCAGACTACAGGACATAGAGAAACAGTGCGCAACGTTAAAAAATGACAACAAAACCCTGTAGGCCCGACTGGAAATGCTCGAGTCGCATTCAAGACGCCAGAACATCCGAATATGTGGGATCCAGGAGGACACTGAGAAAGGGAAACCCACTGAATTTGTCTCGGAGCTGATACCGGCATTGCTGGGGAGTGAACACTTCAAAACGGCCACCCTGATCGACCGCGCACACAGATCACAGGCAACGAAGCCGGCCAAGGGCGGGCCACCAAGGCCATTCATTGTAAGGCTGCACTATCCCCACACCAGGGATCTCATCCTCAAGCTGGCTAGTCAAAGTTCCCCCTTAACTACAACGGAGCCAGGGTGTCTTTCTACCCAGATCTTACCTTGGAGGTGAGGAACCAACGGAAAGAGTATGATGAGGTACGCAACAAATGCAGGGCGGCCAACATCCGATATGGATTCCTCTTCCCGGCCCGGTTTAAGGTGACAGTCGAGGGATCAACACGTACGTTTGACAACGCAAAAGAGGCCGATCTGTTCTTGACAAGCAAGCTCCCCGGCTGAGGATACAGAACGGCTAAATGGCCAAATACAGGCCAGGAATGTGTTTGAATTGAATTTCCGGCCTATGTCTTTTCGATCAGAAGATCAGAAATTGGGACTTATAGGATAGGTGAGATGTTGTGGCTAATATAGCATTGTTTGGCATGTCATGTTTTGGCGCCACTCACCCCCTAACGTGAGAGTTAAGTTAAGTGTTATTTAATATTAGTTTATATGCGGAGCATCTATAGACGACGAGTTAGTTCAAGCTGTATGTCTAGACACCCTAAGGTTTGTGTGTTAGCCAAGGAGTGCTTCGTTTGGGGAAGTCACTCAGTAAAGGGATGGGAGGGGGGATGGGGTCTGTGTTTTATGTTCACGTTTATTAATACAGGTGGCATGACAAGCTCCCGCACGGCGGGACGTTTTTCTTCTGGGTTTTGTATGACAGCAACAATTTGCTTTAAAATAAGAAATGCCACATAGTGACCGAGCACAGAGTAGACCTGGTGGAATAAAGAGCACAGAGTAGACCAGGTGGAATAAAGATAGTTAGCTGGAACTGTAATGGATTAGGGCATGTCGTGAAACGAGCTAAGGTTTTTTCTCATCTTAAATCACTGGGTGCTGACATAGTACTTCTTCAAGAAACTCATATTAAACGCTCGGCGCAGGCCAAGCTACGAGTCAGCTGGATCGGTCAGATATACCAGTCTAACTTTGATGCAAAAGCGAGAGGGGTAGCAATCCTGATAAGGAAAAACATTCCTTTTGTTTACTCAACCTCGATTTCAGATCCTAATGGTCGGTATATTATTGTTGCTGGTACACTGAATTCAAAACCAATAACCTTGGTCAATTTATATGGACCCAATTTCGATGATCTGTTATTTTTTCAAAGGGTATTTAAGGCCATACCAAATATCTCGGATACAAGTGTTATTGTTGGAGGTGACTTTAACTGTACGTTAGATCCTCTTTTAGATAAACAGCTATCAAGGTCACTTCAACAATCAAATGCCAGTGTCTGTCTAAATACATTGATGACAAACCTTAACATGGTCGATATTTGGAGACTGACGCACCCAACAGACAGGGATTATTCTTTCTTTTCATCAGTTCATAAATCATATTCCAGAATTGACTATTTCTTGTTGGACTCCAAACTAATTTCAGCAGCTGAATCGGTTACCTATCACCCCATTCTAATTACGGACCACTCTCCTCTGTCCATGGTGCTGAAACTCGACAATATGTCGACAGGTCGGCGACCGTGGCGCTTAGACGCATGCCTGTTGAAAGATGAGGCTTTTTGTCAGTATTTGAAGGAGCAGATTGCCTTTTTCCTCAGAACTAACGACACGGGGGATGTTGACGACTCCACCCTTTGGGAATCTCTAAAGGCTGTGATTAGAGGTTACATTATTTCTTATACATCAGAGAGGAAGAAACGTGCCAATACTAGGCTGAGAGAAATTGAAAGAGAGTTAGGGGAACAGGAGAACGTTTTTAGGACAAATTCCTCATATACAGTCCTTGAGAAGATCACAAAGTTAAAATATGAATACAATACCATCCTTTCGAAACGGGTGGGCTCTTTACTTGCTAGAACGCAACAAAGTTATTTTGAACTGGGGGACAAACCACAAATTATTAGCAAGACAGCTAAGGCATGTACAGGCATCTAGAGCTATTCACAAAATAAAAGACAAGGGTAAAATAGTAACAGATCCGCAGGACATTAATAAATGCTTTGCGCAGTTTTACTCAGAGCTATACCAATCAAAATGCGATGCTACTGATCCACAAACTATGGAACGCTTTCTCGCTGAATGTGAACTTCCTAAACTAGACAGGGGGGCAGCTGCTGCACTCGATGCAGGGATAACCTTATAGGAAATTAACACAGCGATAGCACAATTTCCAAACAGCAAGGCCCCGGGGCCCGATGGATATGTAATAGAATTCTATAAGAAGTACTGCGCTAGTCTATCTCCACTTATGTTGCGAATGTTTCAACAATCAAAAGAAAATGCCAAACTCCCGCAAACACTGTATGAGGCTACAATAGCCCTGATCTTGAAAAAAGATAGAGATTCCGTGGAGATGTCGTCGTATCGCCCCGTGTCGTTACTCCCCATAGAAAACAAGGTGTTGACAAAGATATTGGCAAACCGATTGAAAAAATATATTTCCGACATCATACACCCTGACCAGACAGGTTTTATCCCGGGCCGACATATATACTACAATTTGAGACGCCTTTTCAACGTAATGTATCATGATCATAAAGTTGAGGCAGTGGTAATAGCTCTTGATGCAGAGAAGGCGTTTGATCAGATTGAGTGGAAGTATATGATGTCGGTTCTGGAGCATTTTGGGTTTGGAAAGGAATTTATTAATTGGATAAGAATTATTTATGCACACCCAATGGCCTCCGTGGTGACCAATCAGGAAATGTCGCAGTCATTCCGCCTGTTTAAGGGGTGCCGACAGGGGTGCCCTATTTCGCCTGCTCTCTTCGCTATAGCCATGGAACCCCTTGCTACTCGCATTCGGGCATGTCCCGATATAGCTTCTGTTAAAATAAAAGACACACAGCACAAAATTTCCCTATATGCAGACGATGTTCTTTTGTTTTTGTCCAAGCCTAAAACTTCTATTCCACCCTTACTTAACTTGATAAACACATTCGGCTCCTTCTCTGGCTACAAGATAAACTGGCAAAAAAGTGAGTTGATGCCAATATCACGGCCGGTGGATATGCAATTTCTGCAATCTACCCCGTTTAGAACAGTGAGGGACAAGTTCACAAGCCTTGGCATTGTAGTGACAAGATACCTTGATCAGCTATTGAAAGCGAATTGGGACATGAAAATATATCAGCTTAAACAAAATATAGATTTTTGGAAAACTCTGCCTATTTCCTTGGTTGGTCGTATAAACGCTATTAAAATGGTTGTCCTACCCAGGTTTCTTTACCTCTTCCAATGTCTACCCAATTTCATACCACAAAGCTATTTTAAGAAACTGGATTCAATAGTAACTCCATTTTTATGGGATAACAAGGCAGCCAGAATTGCAAAGAAGCATTTATGCAAGTACAAGATAGAGGGGGGCTTTGGCCTTCCTCACTTCAAACTGTATTATTGGGCTGCTAATCTGAACATTGTGTCTTTCTGGAGGGAAAGTTTACCTGAGATGAGACAGAAGGATATGCCTTCATGGCTTTTGATTGAGCAGGCCTCCTGTCAACGTTCCTCACTCCCTGCACTTGTTAATAGCCCATCATATGTGAAAAAAGCCACTTATGACTCTAATCCAGTCATTTGTCATACGCTTAGGATCTGGAAACAGATTAGGTATTTTCTTAACATACCCACTGTTTACATAGACAGCCCGATTAGCCTGAATCATGCTTTCCACCCTGCATTGGATGATGTGGTGTTTTCACAGTGGAGGGAGAAGGGGCTCACAACAATTGGTAATCTATACATAGATGGTCAGTTAGCTTCATTTCAACAACTACAGGCAAAGTTCAACATGCCAACAACACATTTTTTCAGATACCTCCAAATCAGGAATTTCTTAAGGACACATATCCCACAGTATGGCATGAAGCCAAATAGTCCTACATTAGATAGCTTGATCCTTGTCAAACCCCATTCAAAAGGGTCGGTCTCTAGACTGTATGATGTGCTACAGGCCCACATAGAGGTATCCACAGACACCATTAAAAGGGCTTGGGAACAAGAACTTGGTTCAGAAATCTCAAATGAGGACTGGATAGAAGCTCTCAGGAATATAAACCACAGTTCAGTGAATGCCAGACACAACCTTGTACAGTTTAAGGTGATTCACAGGTTACACTACTCAAAAGTAAAACTGCATAAAATATTCCCGGACACCTCACCACTGTGTGAGAGGTGCAAGCAGGAGGAGGGGACGTTGACCCACTTATTCTGGACATGCCCTAAATTACATGCTTACTGGGCTCTCATTTTTGATTACTTATCTAAGGCCTTTGATAGAGTTCTAGCCCCAGACCCATTGATCGCTCTGTTTGGTACAGTTGATGGGAATAACCAGGAAGGGAAAGCTGTCTCTCTTTGTACTCTATTAGCCAAAAGGCTCATAGTAATTTTGGAAATTGGAGACTGTACCTACCTTTTTGAAATGTGGTTATGGGATGTAGGGAATGTAATACATATGGAAAAGATTCGATACAACACCTCCAATAGAAGTCCATTGTTTTACAAAATATGGCAGCCGATACTGGATAAATGGTCTAGTCCCGCTTCATAACTGGGCTGACGATCTGCTGCTACTCTGTGCTGTACTACACTCAATATTTATTTTTGGCTTAACTACACTGCTTGTAATGACTATATGCTGTCTTCTTATACATGTACCACCTAATAGGATTTTGTTTTATTTTGTGTATGTGTGAGTTAACTTTTGTTTTGTCCTCTAAAGTGGCCATCCCATTCAACTGTACAATGAATGTCATTGTTTGTATTGCTGTCTTTTTTTACTTTATTTTTATTGGAAAATAATAAACATATTATAAAAAAATAATAATAATAATGTCCATCAATTATGTCCAAATACCTCCTTTTTGTTCGCGCGTTTAGCCCAGTAATCAAAATGAATGAGGCGCGATCACTAGGTGCAGACGAAAAGTCAAAAGGTTCCATTACAGTCCGTAGAAACATGTAAATCGATGTATAGAATCAATCTTTAGGATGTTTTTAACATAAATCTTCAATAATGTTCCAACCGGAGTCTTCAGAAATGCAATGGAACGCAAGCTAACTATCACGTGAATACGCATGGTCAGCTCGTGGCAGACCTCTGACTCAATCCCCTCTCATTCGCCCCCACTTCACAGTAGAAGCATCAAACAAGGTTCTAAAGACTGTTGACGTCTAGTGGAAGCCTTAGGAAGTGCAATATGACCACAGACACTGTTTATTCGATAGGCAAAGAGTTGAACAACTACAAACCTCAGATTTCCCACTTCCTGGTTGGATTTCTCAGGTTTTTGCCTGCCATATGAGTTCTGTTATACTCACAGACATCATTCAAACAGTTTTAGAAACTTCAGAGTGTTTTCTATCCAAATATACTAATTATATGTATATTCTAGCTTTTATGGCTGAGTAGCAGGCAGTTTAATTTGGGCACGCTTTTCATCCAAAATTCCCAATGCTGCCCCCCTACCCTAGAGAAGTTAACCGGTCTCCTGCCCTTCATCTACACTGACTGAAGTTGATTTAACAAGTGACATCAATGGGGGATAATAGCTTTCACCTGGTCAGTCTCATAGAAAGAGCAGTTGTTCCTAATGTTTTGTGCACTCAGTGTAGGACTTCGGTTCAGTACCATTCGATCAGCTGCCTAATGTCGGCTAATAGGCTTGGGACTTTTCTATGATCAATTCACTCTAAACCTTCAAAAGTCAGTAGTGGTTATTCACCTGCTCAGTGCTCACCATACAGTAAGCTAGAAGAGTCTAGGGCTGTCCTGCACTAAATAAAAGCAATTTCAAGAGGCAACAGAAAACCATTAACAAGGCCCATTCATTGTCTGCCTGCAACACATTGCTTAGTCATTTTCTAATCCCAGTCTAGTGGGGGAAGAGGAAATGATACAGGGAATGATGGAGTGGGAAAGCGTGATTGTGGAAAAATAACAGGATGTGGGGGAGGGTCGCACTCAGAGGGTTGAGAGGAGTACTATTCCAAGGACAGAGGAGAGACTAATCGATGGGCTATTAAGCTCCCAGTCTACCCCTCATATTTTAGGGGGTTAGAGGCGGACATGAGCCACTGATCCATTAAACACTCCCTCTTCTTAACAGTGGAGCTCAACCTTCCCAAGACTCATGGGTCGTGTTCAGTGGGCACAAAAAACTGAACAGTAGGTAATATACTTGTCTAATAGAGGTCAGTTTCTAAATTACCCCTCTCCTGGCTGAGGTTATGGATTTGGATGGTAAGCTGATCCTAGATCTGCCATTCGTTCACTTGAACAGGTGCCAGGCAGCTGTGGCGAAGCCACAGGATCCAGACTTGCCCTTTTCCAGAGCAAGGCAGTGCCCATCCCCCTGCATTCTACTGAGTGAACTGAATGTCAAGTGTGTGTGTGTGTGTGTGTTTGTGTGCCCTTGCATTTATGAGCACACTTGACCGATTATCCTTACGCTATGCAACAGCAGAGCAGGGAATAGTAACGTACATCTACAGAGCTATGCTTGGACACGTGTGATACTGGTGTGTGCAATCTACATGTACAGACTGGTGGAGGCGTTCACATTGACAGGCTTGTGCGATGAGTTGTAGCCCATGCTACAGAGCGCTACATTCAAAACAGTTGCTTAAAATGGGCAATTCATATGATTAGCTTAAGGCTATACTACCAGCGTTTTTCTGCACACAGAAGAACCAGTTGTAATGAAACAATGGCAGCACTGTATTTGTGCAAAAATCGATGCTTTGCTTATCATTTCTATAGAACAGATTCATACGTACACAGTGTCTAAAACAAAAAAGGGATAGGAAACAGAAGAACTGACCGTTTTATGGCATTGTTGCGATTCAATCAATTACCCCAATATCCGTCATGCTGTTCTTCTGATTGGTTCGCCATGGTTTGGACACAGATTCATTCACAATGACAAAAACTCACGGTCGTACGAGGGGCCTGAAGTGGTCCAGCCGAGCACGCCTGGCCACAAACGCCTCTCCCACAAGAACGGCCATTTGTTTCCATTTGTTAGCGGGATCAAATAAAGGCTGCGAGACTCAAAAGGCCTTGAGGTTTCGCCATTATTATACTGTAATAGCGTGCGTCGATGGGACAGAGGGAGCAGGACCTTGATTGTATGGTAAAGAGCAGCGAAACAAGAAAGCGGTCATGCTGTACCTTCAGATGACATGGGGAATTAGTTGAAGACAGGCGGGGTGAGCCGCGTTAGACGAGACTGCATTCAACGAGGGAGGAAAGGAAGAAAATAAGGTTGAGGGAAAGAAACTACAAACAGGTACGCAGTGATGAAACGAGCAAGCGACAGAACTAACATGATGGAAGAAAGAGGGAGAGACTGGACAGAACTAAACGCACATGGAAGCAGATTGCCTTCCTATCTGGGTCAGTTCCACGTAGGGAACACGAAATGACAAGAGCACTAAATTAAGGTGGGAGAATGGAGAGCGAGAGATTGCCTCTGAAAGGAAGGAGGGAGAGATGGGAGGCGAGGCCAGTCATCTGTGCGTGCAGCGGTAACCTCACATGACCCTCCATCTCGTCTTCACAGAAAGACTCAGAACTGCCTGATCCTCAGGGAGGGAGTCAAGGAGGGATGTGAGTCAAAGCTCAGTGGAGTCCATACAGTATTAATTGCTTGGGTGGCACAGTAGTTCAGCGGCTTTGGTATATTTGTTGCGGCTACAAGGGATTGGTTAATGTCAACAAGGGATTCAAAGCCAATACTTGGTTGACATGCCTTAGTGGTGCAATAGATTCACAGCCGGTTTAAGGATACAACACGACAGGTTTATCCAAGATGTCGCCAACCTATGAAAGCTTTGCCATAAAAAGAGGCTTCATTTCTAAACTTCAAAATGATTAATCATGCTCGACACTCGAGCCCTTTTCTACAATAAAATGTCAGCTTCCCCTGCTATTGAAAAAGTAATTCAATGGCAATTAAAAATATGACAATACAATAGGCTGTAACATTTGTTGGGTAAGAGTGAAAGTGTTGCCGGGATAGTTTCATTTGAGTCTCCCCCCTCCCTCTTTTCACTGTCAGACACAGCCAGGCTCCCTTGGCACCGCAAGTCGATAGATTAAAAATGCAGTTTTAAATCAAGCAGAGCCCCCCAGAGGTATACTTTATCCCTGTTGGAGGATGGCCATCTTCCCTGTCAGTTTCTCCTCACCCTCTCTTCTCTCCAGGGCCACCTTTCAGCAAATGGAACCTTGCCTCGGACAGTGCTCTGCTTGGCTAGTGAGCCGTCCAAAAAGAGCCTCTCGTGCGGCTTATTGAGACAGAAGGCATTCATGGGGCTTGTGTTGGCCCACTGGCAATGAAACATCCAATTACCACAGAGAACAAGACCTAAAATCAGCTTTGTCTAGGTTTTCAATGACGTGCCTCTGCTGTGGAACCCTCTAGCAACTGATCCAGAGACAGCCCATTTACTGAGGCATTGGGTACTATACTATCATAATGCGTATAGGGCATCTGCGTTAAACAGTAACTATGGCCTGCCAAGGCTGGCGCCAAAACTGCATGGTTTCATCCCCAAAGGGGGGGGGGGGGACGGGGGACAGGAACATTGTGTGACTGCATTTCCCAAGAGCTAGAGTGAGTCAATTGTCTGCTTTTAGTTATTCAACAACTCTGTTATAATGCACGTTTGAGTCAGACTGCAAGTCAAAAGGTATCGGACCTGCATAGATGGTCAATCTAATAGATCACATGAGGTGTAACTGCCATTTCATTACTGTGACCATTTTGATGGCATTCCCATATGGATGCTCTCAACACACATTACCCTGTCTTATACAACACCCTGGATTACTCCCATTCTCAGAGGGAGTCTTAAGGCCCACCAAAATGACAGATGCCCTCACGGGGGGAGGGTGCTGGCTAAATTCCTGGTACTGTACATAAACAGATGGGAGGAGTAAAGGAGGAGAGATGGAGGGATGGGCAGACAAAAACAAACAGCTTAAAACAGGACAAGGGCACTGTCTCCAGACAGAGAAAAGGAGAGACTACAGACAGGGAATTAGAATCCCCCTCCGTCGCCATGGCACCCCCATACTGTGGCCAGCCAGATAATCAAGCTGTCAGACAGGCTAGTGACTGGTTGAAATCTTTAAAAAAGACTTACGTTAACAAATGTCCTTTTTAGGCATTAATAACAAGGTCTGAAGTGTTTGTGAGTATTAATTTAAAAACATCTGACAATTTAACACCATTTTGAACAGGTTTTCCAAAACAAGTCCTTAAAAATCTCATTAGCGCAACGGTCTGAAAACATCAAGACCATTAGGAAAGCTAATAAAAAAAAATAACACTCAGTGTTAATGAGTGTTACTTGAAACACTGAAATATATATTTTTTAAATTAACATTTGATTGACTGATCTCGCCTTAAATCGCAACACCTTCCGCAATCCACAACCTAATTTTTGAAATTTTATTGAAACCTGACATATTTTCAAAATATGGCAAGCCTACAATTAAAAGCAAACTACTATTTTTTCTTTCATTAAATTAACATAAAATGAACACGTTGCGGTAATGATACATAGGTTTTGGAAATGAGGTTGATGATTTCGGTAATGATAATAAGTATACTAAGACTGTGGTATGGTTAAAAACAAAATTTGATGTAGAAAATTAGATATTGGCACAATCATGGATTCAAGTTCATTCAATTTAATTTGCAGTGCTTCAAAAGTACAACGAACATAGGCTAAAAACAGAGAACACATAAAAACACCACATACAAAAACAGCACATGTCATCATCACTACACACACTGGCCTGTACAGTGTCCCTTGGGGATGATGTTTCTATGACCCCAAGCTGGTGCAGCTTCTTTATCTTCAAGCCAAAGTTTCCATGCCATTTGCAAGCATGTTTCTCTGTCTGACTCTTCGCTGGCCAATCCAAAATGGTTTTAAGTTTAAAGAATTGAGCCTTGGAAAGGTTGTGCCTTGGATTCTCAGAAACATTTTATATGAAGATTTGCTATAGTTTCCATTAAGGCTCTCTTTCAGAATCTGGCCCTTATACAGAAGGTCTCTGGATTTCCCATTTATTACAGTGGAGACAAGTTTACGAAAGTGAAAGAAAGCGGCTAACAAGTTTACGCATTAGTCTTCTCTGGCTGTTATTGGGTAATGTTCTCTGATGACTTCGCTTTGTAGTTCTCTTCTGGACCTCTCTGCCTTCCATGTTGACAATTACCTGCTTCCTCTTGGCCATCATCTCAAGTATTTTCTTTAGGTTGATCATCTCTTTGGTCCTCTCCAGCAGCTTCTCTTCTGTGTAGCGCAACTTTGATCTCAATTTCAATAGTGTTTTCTTTCTTCTGTTCCTCTTTTTGGGTGATTCCTTTGGGGTAGATGTCTTCATTGGTCCTGGTGTCTGTAGAGATGTCTCTTCTTTTAGGAGTTGCGTTGATGGCAGGGACATTTACCTGCTGAAGTGAATGTCTGTTCTCTTGGGGAGGTAGTGTCTTCTTGACGATTTTGAATAACTTCTTCATTTTGCTTCTTGAACATGTTGAAGTGTATCATCTTCCTCGCTTGGTGTTATGTCCAATACAGTTTACTGTTTTTCTTCTGGAATACCTTTTTTGAAATTTCCCGGCACTGTTTTTTTCTTCATGTTGCTTCTTTGTCAGATCTTGAGTTTTAATTTTACAATTTTGCTTTCGTTTTTGATATCTGGAAATGGAAAGGAAGCATGACATGAAATGAGCATGTCTCAAAACATGGGAAAAATCTTACTGTTATGGACACATCATCCTATAGTAGAGACGGAATGGCTTACTGACCGTGTGTGTGTGTGTGCGCGCATCCTACAGTAGGGACTGAATGGCTTACACTTATACTATAGGATGTCCACACACAGTCTAAACTAAATGGTTTACTGATTGTGTGTGTGTGGTGGATGTTTGCGTACGCATGTGTAAACTTCCTAACACTGTAGGGTATTGACTTCCTATAGACACTGTATGAGGGAATAGGCTTCCTGTAGACTAATATATATGCTAATTACGCTTGTTGTAACCTCTCCAACACCTAATCTCTCTTTCGCCTTCTGTACTCTTCCAGCAGTTCCGGGTTGATGTAAACTTTTTCTCTTAAATTGTCAGCCTTCGCTAAAGCTTTCTTTTTGTCACTTGCTGATTGTCTGCAACTAAACAGGACATAAAGCAAAATATCAACAGTTAGTAAATAATATTTAAATTAATAGTTCATTATATATTTAAAAAAAATAGTCTGATTAAATTCTCATTACCAAAACAAGTTCACTACCGCAACTGGCCTTAAATTGCAGCAATGGTGTTGGAGAATGAAGAACCTTTATTGTCTATCATGTTTTGCTAACAATAGAGAAGACATGACAAAGCACATTTTTACTCAATGTACAGTTGAAGTTGGAAGTTACCATACACCTTAACCAAATACATTTAAACTCAGTTTCAGAATTAATTAAACTGACATTTAATCCTAGTAAAAAGTCCCTGTTTTAGGTCAGTTAGGATCACCACTTTATTTTAAGAATGTGAAACCTCAGAATAATAGTAAGAGAGAGAATAATTTATTTCATCTTTTATTTATTTAAATCACATTCCCAGTGGGTCAGAAGTTTACATACTCAATTAGTATTTGGTAGCATTGCCTTTAAATTGTTTAACTTGGGTCAAACGTTTCCGGTCGCCTTCCACAAGCTTCCCACAATAAGTTGGGTGAATTTTGGCCCATTCCTCCTGACAGAGCTGGTGTAACTGAGGCAGGTTTGTAGGCCTTCTTGCTCGCACACGCTTTTTGAGTTCTGCCGACAAATTTTCTTTGGGATTGAGGCCAGGGCTTTGTGATGGCCACTCCAATACCTTGACTTTGTTGTCCTTAAGCCATTTTGCCACAACTTTGGAAGTATGCTTGGGGTCATTGTCCATTTGGAAGACCCATTTGCGACCAAGCTTTAACTTCCTGACTGATGTCTTGAGATGTTGCTTCAATATATAAACATAATTTTCCTCATGATGCCATCTATTTTGTGAAGTGCACCAGTCCCTCCTGCAGCAAATCACCCTCACAACATGCTGCCACCCCCGTGCTTCACGGATGGGATGGTGTTCTTCGGCTTCCCCCTTTTTCCTCCAAACATAGCGATGGTCATTATGGCCAAACAGTTCTAGTTTTGTCTCATCAGACCAGAGGACATATCTCCAAAAAGTACAATCTTTGTCCCCATGTGCAGTTGCAAACCGTAGTCTGGCTTTTTTAATGGCGGTTTTAGAGCAGTGGCTTCTTCCTTGCTGAGCAGCCTTTCAGGTTATGTCGATATAGGACTCGTTTTACTGTGGATATAGATACTTTTGTACCCGTTTCCTCCAGCATCGTCACAAGGTCCTTTGCTGTTGTTCTGGGATTGATTTGCACTTTTCGCACCAAAGTACGTTCATCTCTAGGAGGCAGAACGTGTCTCCTTCCTGAGCGGTATGACGGCTGCGGGGTCCCATGGTGTTTATACGTGGGACCGTCAGGCGTTTGTATGTGGTACCTTCAGGCGTTTGGAAATTGCTCCCAAGGGTGAACCAGACTTGTGGAGATCTACAATTTTTTTCTGAGGTCTTGGCTGATTTCTTTTGATTTTCTCATGATGTCAAACAAAGAGGCACTGAGTTCAAGGTAGGCCTTGAAATACATCCACAGGTACACCTCCAATTGACTCAAATTATGTCAATTAGCCTATCAGAAGCTTCTAAAGCCATGACATCATTTTCTGGAATTTTCCAAGCTGTTTAAAGGCACAGTCAACTTAGTGTATGTAAACTTCTGACCCACTGGAATTGTGATACAGTGAATTATAAGTGAAATAATCTCTGTAAACAATTGTTGGATAAATTACTTGTGTAATGCACACAGTTGATGTCCTAACCGACTTGCCAAAACTATATATATTTGTTAACAAGAAATTTGTGGAGTGGTTAAAAAACATAATACATTCAGACAAAGCTGGACGCGTTGCGGTAATGAAAATTTCAGCAGAAAATGCAATACAAGAATAATTAATTCCTATGTTGAAATGACTCTGTTCAAGGTAGAGAACACATCTTTATTATTTTGTTATATTACTAAATTACATGTTTTATATTTAAAATCATTACTGCCATGGTATTTTAACTTTTTATGGCTGCAGGGGCAGTATTGAGTAGCTCTGATTAAAGGTGCCCATTTCAAACGGCCTCGTACTCAATTCTTGCTCGTACAATATGCATATTATTATTATTATTGGATAGAAAACACTCTCTAGTTTCTATAACCGTTGGAATTATGTCTCTGAGTGAAACAGAACTCATTCTACAGCACTTTTCCTGACAGGGAGTGAGATTTCAGAAATCTTGGCCCCTGGTCCCAGGTCAGTTTTAAGGTCCCTGTAAATGCTATGAGGATACAAACACTGCCTACGCCTTCCTCTAGATGTCAGTAAGAGGTGACAATTTGAATGGAGTCGATTGCGCAATCAGGGCCTGTATAAAAGAGCACAAGGCGGAAGTAGCTTTCTTTTTTTCCTGCGCCTGACGCACGATGGACGTCGGACTGGCTCTCTTTCCAAGCTTTGGTTTAGCCACTTCTAAATCGCCGGTCATGTTTTTACTCGTTATAGGTGTTAAAAACATCATAAGGTAGTTAATTTAAACCGTTTTATAGCAATTTATATCCGTTTAGTGCGATTTTGAGGCATTTCTTTGTGATTCACTTTGAAGCGCTGGGCACGTTTCCAGTACCGGTCGAACGTTAGTGGCCATTTCGACGGACAAGAGGACATCTTTCGACCAAAAGACGATTAGACCCGAGAAAGGATACATTGCCCAAGATTCTGATGGAAGATCAGCTCATAGTAAGAAATATTTAAGATGATAAATCGTTGTTCTGTAGAAAAATGTTAAACGCATATTCCGCCATTTCTTTTGGTATAGCTTCGCTTGGCGAACCCTGTATTGCACAGTAAGGACAATTTTAGAAATGTAATTCAGCGATTGCATTAAGAACTAATTTGTCTTTCGATAGCTGTCCAACTTATATTTTTTTAGTCAAGTTTATGAATAGTTATTCATTAGACAAGATCACTGTCAAAGATGGCGCCCGACATTTTCAGGCCAGTTTTGCTACTATTCTCATTGTAAAACCACGTTTTTTTGTGGCTAAATATGCACATTTTCGAACAAACTCTATATGTATGTTGTAATATGATGTTACAGGAGTGTCATCGGAAGAATTCTGAGAAGGTTAGTGAAAAAATTTATATATTTTGGCGATGATAACGTTATCGCTCTCTTTGGCTTGAATCAATGCTCGGGTAACGTTTGCAC
Source organism: Salvelinus namaycush (assembly GCF_016432855.1). Taxonomy (NCBI): domain Eukaryota; kingdom Metazoa; phylum Chordata; class Actinopteri; order Salmoniformes; family Salmonidae; genus Salvelinus; species Salvelinus namaycush. The sequence goes on from NC_052345.1 coordinate 16,341,117, forward strand.
ATGTGGTATGCTAATATAACGATTTATTGTGTTTTCGCTGTAAAACACTTAGAAAATCTGAAATGTTGTCTGAATTCACAAGATCTGTGTCTTTCCATTGCTATGCGCTGTCTATTTTTAAGAAATGTTTTATGATGAGTAAATTGGTAATACACGTTGCTCTCTGTAGTAATTCTAGTCGCTTTGGTGAGATTTGTGATGGTGGCTGCAATGGCAAACTATGATTTATACCTGAAATATGCACATTTTTTTAACAAAACCTATGCTATACAATAAATATGTTATCAGACTGGCATCTGATGAAGTTTTTTCTTGGTTAGTGGCTATTTATATTTTTATTTGGTCGAATTTGTGATAGCACCTGATGGAGTAAGAAACTGATGGAGTTAGAAAAGTGGTGTCTTTTGCTAACGTGGTTAGCTAATAGATTTACATATTTTGTCTTCCCTGTAAAACATTTTAAAAATCGGACATGTTGGCTTGATTCACAAGATGTGTACCTTTCATATGCTGTATTGGACTTGTTAATGTGTGAAAGTTAAATATTTAAAAAAAATATTTTTTGGAATTTCGCGCCCTGCACTTTGAGCTGGATGTTGTCATAGGTGTACCGACCTCGGGCTTGCAGCCATAAGAAGTTAAGTTTCATGAGAATGACCCAATAACACCACATTGTCAAATATTTGACTAGGCTATCTGTAATTAACATCCAATCACATTAACCATTACTCTCTCGTGGGGAATTCCACTAACGGTCCGTACGTAGCTGCTGCTCATGCCGTTTGCTCGAAAAGGTATCAAATGGCAACAAAAAAGGCCCGCATCCATAGAGACGCATACCAAGTACTGGTACTACCAGTACTACACCTGTCGACGACAAGTTGTTCCGCTTCCACGAGCACATCCAATGCTAGCATCAGTAATTCTACATGTGTTGTTAGCCCAGCTAGCATGGACACTGACAGTTGTGAATCTGATGCAGCCGAAGAGCTACTGCCCCCTTACCCGGGAAAGCACCGAACAGACAGCGACGGACCATCGAAAGAGGCGCAAATATGATGAGAAATACATTGATTTGGTGGTTCACTTATATTGGGAGTAGTGCCTTTCCTCGGCCACAGTGTTTTATATGTGCAAAAGTAATGTAACAACTCGATGAAACCTTCACTCTTGCTCAGACATTTAGAAACAAAACATGCCAATTTGAAATAAGTTTGAGCGAGAATTAGTACAACTTTCGAGTAGTAAGACATGTATAAAAGCAACAGATACCATTAATAAGAAGGGGGTAGAAGCATCTTATATGGTGAGCTACCGAGTGGCTAGGACAGGCAAGCCCCATACTATTGTGGAGGACTTAATTCTTCCTGCTGCCGTGGATATGGCTGGGACAATGGGGGAAAAGGCCAAAAAAACTACACAGACAATGCCTTCATCAAACAACACTGTTTCACGACCCATCTGTGACATGGCAGGAGATGTTTTGAAACAATTACTGCTTCGCATACAAGCCAGTGAATTATATGTGTTACAGCTGGATGAGTCAACAGCCGTGGCAGGCCTGGCACAGCTCCTGGTGTTTTTCCGTTACGTTTATTAGGCGATCAATTAAGGAAGACATCCTCTTCTGCAAACCACTGGAAACCAGGACAACAGGAGAGGATATTTTTAAAGTACTGGACACCTTTGTGACATCAAATGGATGGTCAAGATGTGTTGGTATCTGTACTGATGGCGCAAAAGCCATGACAGGGAGACATAGTGGAGTGGTAAAGCGCAAGCAAGCAGTTGCACCCAACGCCACTTGGGTACACTGCAGCATCCATCGAGAGGCTCTTGCTGCCAAAGGAATGCCTGACAGCTTGAAAGACGTTTTGGACACTACAGTGAAAATGGTTAACTTTGTTAAAGCAAGGCCCCTGAACTCTCGTGCATTTTCTGCACTATGCAATGATATGGGCAGCGACCATGTAGCGCTTTTAAAACATAAAAGACTGGCCTATCTGGGTGATGTTTTTTCTCACCTGAATTATCTGAATCTAGGATTACAGGGAATCTCTGCAACTATATTCAATGTGCGGGACAAAATTGAGGCTAAGAAGTTGGAGCTCTTTTCTGTCTGCATTAACAAGGATAACACACAGGTCTTTCCATCATTGTATGATTTTTTTGTGTGCAAATGAACAAGCTTACAGACAATGTCAAGTGTGATATAGCAAAGCACCTGAGTGGATGCGCAATTACACAGGTACTTTCCCGAAACGGATGACACAAACTGGATTCATTATCCCTTTCATGCCCTGCCTCCAGTCCACTTACCGATATCTGAACGAGAGCCTTAGTGAAATTGCAACAAGCGGTTCTGTGAAAATGTAAATTAATCAGAAGCCACTGCCAGATTTCTGGATAGGGCGGCGCTCAGAGTTTCTTGCCTTGGCAAATCGCACTGTTAAGACACTGATTCCCATTGCAACCACGTACCTATGTGAGAGTGGGATCCCGGCCCTCACTAGCATGAAAACGAAATACAGACACAGACAAACTGTGGAAAATGATTTAAGACAGACTCTCTCCAATACCACATTGCAGAGTTATGTGCATCCCTTCAAGCACACCCTTCTCATTAACCTGTGGTGAGTTTTTCACAATTTTCAATGAACAAAAAGTTATGCAAGATGGCTAAATAAAGAGCAAAATTATTATTATTATTATTAGTGCCCTGGTCCTATAAGAGCTATTTGTCACTTCCCACGAGCCAGGTTGTGACAAACTCATTCTTATGTTTAATAAATGTATTGTATAGTGTGTGTGGCAGGCTTACAATGATGGCAAAACAACATTTGAGAGTGTGCTGACCCTGGTGCTAGAGGGGGTACGCAGCTGGAGGCTGAATGTTTGAAGGGGTACGGGACTATAAAAAGTTTGGGAACCACTGCATTAGGGGATTGGTGGACTCATTCACCTGGGGTACGTTCAGTAGGGAAAAGCGTAGCAAAACATTTTGCAACAAAGATATGAGCGTTTGTTACTGGACAAGTTCAGGTAGAGCATTCCACTTTCAAAATGTTTTTGTCCTACTGAACACAACCCAGCAGTGTGTGTGCCAGAAGTGTGGCAGGCGAGACCAGGTGTTAGACAGCTCTGCTACGCCTCAAGGTACCAGCACATCTGCTAACTTAGTCGACAACCGCCCTTTTCCCTTCAATCCAATAACTCACCCTGCCACTTGCCACACTACCCAATCCCCTTGCTTTTGCCAACTGTATCCAATCACCTTGTTCTGAGGCTCCCATCCAATCTCACTCACCCTTGTTGCGGCCCGTTCGCCTCTAATATATTGATTTATGCTTCTTATCCGGTACAATTTATTTCACCCCTTAGGGCAATTAATATGAATAGTTTAAGGAACCCCTATTTCTCTGACAATGTGTAACTATGGCAACGTATTATAGGCCATTCTTTCATCTCGTTTTGTATTATGGCCTGTCTGACGTTTTTGTTGTTGCAGGTGGTGAAACGGAACAGTAATGTTATATTTATTCATTTTATATATGAGCCCCGTGCCGCCTGCCCTGCTCATAGACTCATGACTAACGGAAGAGAGCAGCAGTCACAGCTATGGCTGGGAGAGGCCTGTTCACCAGCCCTGGCTCACCCAGGGAGGCAGGAACAGGGCCCAGCATGGATGGAGAGACGGTCTGGCTGCCACCCGCGCCTGTCGTCAAACACAAGCAGCATGCTCTCACACACAACCTGCTTCTCCTGTCGTCAAACACACTGCTCCTATTGTCAAACACGTACTGTATGTTCACACACAGTGACCTGCCGTTTCTCTATGTCGTTAAAACAAATCCATCAAAAATCACACCATCCACCCCCCACATGCCTGACAAGTCGTCACACACAGAAAAAAAGCCTGATGTCACAATGTTCCAAAAACAAGTGTCATTCCCTCTGGGAAAGTCTTGCAACCACAATCCTGCAGCTGAAACCATCCCACATCTGCATAATTCAAAGGCTAAGGACACTGGGATACATGCATTAATAAGACATGCTGCGATTAAGTGCCAACCCGAGGCCAAACTAGATCTCCACTCCACAAGTGGTGCCAGTTTAAAGTCCAACACATACACCTGTTAAAACACCAGCTGAAATTAACAACTCGTACTTGTCCTTAGTCCAACTAAAGAGGGGGTGGTAAAGCGGTGTGTGTTCCCAGATTCAACTGGTTTGAGTCAGTTCAACATTTCGTCTCATATAATAAAAGCAGAGCATTGGGGAGGAAGTGGGAGAAGATAAATCTAATTGAAACTAAGATCTGAACAGTATGTCCTGTGGAGCACTAAGTGTGGATTAATCGCGTAATTGGTCAGATGCTCGATTAAATTCTGGGTCCATACACATTAGGAGAAGATAGGTTTCGATCCATGGTCTAACAAAGAGCTCCACCCACTCTCTTTGCAAGTTACAGGCAAGTCTATGGGCCAAATGTCCCCTCCCGAAATTCAAAAAATGCAAACCCCTACAAAATCTTGATTTGGCCAAAGCACTGGAACTAACGCTGCTCTTTATCTCACGCGCCGTTGTCTCATAACAGATCTACGGTACCATTTATGTTTACATAGTCTGTCTACAAGAGATTAGATGTGGAGCCATAATACTGTATAGTGGGTATATCTCAATAGTCTAAAAGAACCTCATCTCCTCTCCATCAAGAGATGAGGTTGCCACTTTAGACCATTACAATTATTGAGACACACCCATAGAGTTGCTAGAACGCCCCAGTGAATAACACCTGCCCTGGTGGATGGGGATAACCCATGTTATTCAGTAACACTGTGGTGCTGACTGGGGCAGTGTGAGATCGTGCTCTTCTGTCTCAGGTATATTTCTGTTCGTGTGACTCAGAGTAGACTAGGGGTGCGTCCCAAATGGCACCGTATTCCCTATAGAGTGCACTACTTTTGCCCAGGACCCATAATGCTCTGGTCAACAGCAGCGCAAGATATAATATAGGGTGCCATTTGAGACACAGTGGGAGACCTAATCCAATAACAGACCGGCGGGACCCACAATGGCCATTTTTCAACGACACTCCATTTCAGCTCCTCGCAAAACAAGTCGGTCACTGATCCGATTTATCGAGTGATGCCTTTTGTGCGAAGCGGCTCCTCAGATCTTGGGTGATTGTATTATGTATGCGATGGGAGAGGTTCTTTTTTAAACTATAAACAGTGCCTGGGTTCCCCACCCCCCTCTTTTGAGTTCATTCAAAATGTGCACTTGCCGGCCACAAATGGCACTGCCCGGTAAATCCCTTTGCATGCCCGGTGGTGGTACTGGCTCGGGATAGGCTGCCTTACCTGGTTGTCTTGGAAACCAGTGTCCTATCGGGTTTGGCCGCAGCTGAAGTGCTGGAAGGCTTGGGGGCAGCATGTCTGGAAGCTAGAGGAGAGGGAGAGTGAATGAGAAAGTGCATGAAGAGAGAGATGGGGGGAGGAAAAAGGTGGGATGAAGATGAGGGGTGGAGGTGAGGACCGGGATGAAGGATTGGTGTAGTAGGAGTTGAGAGCAAATATGTCTGCAGCCAAGCACAGGTGGGTTTGTGTGAGCTCTAAAACACATAGGACAGTAACTAAAAGACTCAACATGGGACAAAGGAAAACAAAAGCTGTGTGTCTAACCAAAGCATGGTTAACAAGAAAATACGCAGCAGTATGTGTGTGTATAGTCTTTGGCTCCTCACCTGTGGTTTTGGGTCTGGCCCCAGCCCCATTAATGGGCCCAGCAGCTGGAGGTCTCCTCGTTGGAGTGCCAGGCCCCGTCGCCGCAGTCCATGTAGCATTGGTTGGCCTGGTAGCAGAGGTGGACCTGGGGACTCCGACAGCTACCTTAGTTTGGGTCCTGACAGTGGAAGCCACGGACCTCTTTGTGGCTGCAGCCGGTGCTCCAGCTATAGTGGTGCTTCTCTTTTTGTCCAAAGCAGCTTTCTTGGCCAGGTCACTGGCTGAGGACTTTAATCCATTGGCCATGTGGCTTGGGGCCGTGCCCGGACGCGAGGTGCTGGGTCCTGATGCCGGACCCGTTGCGGTCTTGGTGCCAGCTGTGCCTGGCCGTGGTTTAGCCAAGCCCACGGTCTTAGCCTTGGGTTTGGGGTCCGCTGCTGCCTTGCCATTGGCCCCATTGACCTTGGATGCAGAGGGGGCTGTGGGGTTTTCAGGCTGCGCTGCGCTGTTTTGGGTGTCTTCAGGCTGTGATGGAGAGGACGGGGAAGTTGAAGGAGCTGGCTGGGTGGGAATCTCGTCGGTGGCCATCCCCTGGGCCGAGGGCTCGGCTCCTACGGCTTCTGTGGGCTCCATGGCAGCCCCATCCGGTTTCATCCTTTTGTAGGCCCGGCAACGGTCTCACTCACCGGATCCAGCGGCTCACAAACGCACTGAACCCGGAGTGGAGCCAACGTTCTCTCAACAACCTCACGGATCTGGATGGGGAGAAGAGCGATTCATAAAATGTTGAAATTAGTGTGAGAAAAAAAACATGTTTATCATAGAACTGGTAGCAGAAGTCAAGTATATTATCAGAATAGCCACACATGAAATCATGCAGTCGAAGACGAGTATCATTTTAAAAACATTAAAACCAACGGAAATGCCATGAGGCACATGATCTCGCCGAGGAATTTGAAACTATTGGAAAAACAGGAAGAGAGCAGCCAGGGAAGCCAACATGATGCTTTGTTTCTAAATTGCACAATCACTCACACTGTCTGATAGCAATACAATGTGAGGATCACAGAGACTGAGAACAGACACATTTACAATCCATGATTAAAACTGCTATTGTCAGAGTACTACAAAAAGCTACAAAACGTCCTTCAGGCAAGGCCTTGCAATCTCCTGACAGTCCACAGGAGAGAGAGTCTGGAAAACCAGGACCACATGTCCCATTTGTCAGGGATTCTGTTGTTCGGTGCTGCCAGCCCAGATGCTGACCACGATGACAGCCAGCGATTATTAAGGAAAGTCATACCCTGGTTCTGGGAGGCCTCAAATGGACAATACTGTGCAAGACAAATGTAGAGCGTGGATGGACGTTTGGGGGGGGGGGGGGGGGGGGGGGGGGGTGAGCAGGCTCTGGGGATCATTAGCCTTACTGGAGCCCCTCTGAAACCTGGCAGGCTGCCTTCCCAAGTCAACATGGCCTCCCCTCCACTGCTGCTGCTTTTTCTCATATACTCTACTTTCCACCACCCCTTCCTTTCCTATCACAAGCCCTCCCACCCACTCCTCCAGCTCTCCCCGTCCAACTGCCCCTCTACCCCAGCACCAACCGTTTCTTTTTTTTCCGTATTCCCCCCCTTCCCTCACTCCTAGATTTTTTCTTAGCCACTTGTTCCATTTTCCGCTACTCTACCCCCTCGATACGCTATGAGATCTGCTCTCAGTCAACAGATGGTCTGGGCAGAAATCAGTGTTTGGAGCTCAACAAACAGGCTTGGCAAGGGAGGAGGAAGAGAGCGCAAGAGTGTGAAAGGCGGGGGGGGGGGGGGGGGGGGAAAGAGTGAAAGAGATGGAAAAGGAAGGAGAGCAAGAGAGGGAAAGGGAGGGAAGAATGGAAGAGGAAAGGACTGGGAGAGCAGAGACCGAGAGAGACTAATGCAGAAGCCATCTGACAGAGGGCGTCGTTAATAGTTTGACTGAAACTTCCATCAAGGCAACTTTCTATAGAGGGGCTATTCAGTGGGGGCAGATAGAGAAACCTAGAGGCCGAGCAGAAACTATTCAGTTACTTATTAACGTTGACACATACCATAGAGTGGAACATCTTGTCCACAACTCTCCACACAAACCTCAGTTTGCTACTTATTCACTTACTTCAATGTTCAGAGGAATTTCTTTCCATCAAGACAGTTTGGCCGTGGCCCGTTAGTGAGCGACGCATGAGGCCTAACCGCACATTAGCCCAGTCAATCGGAAAGGCAAATGAACAAACAGACCACTTGTGGGGGACCCGGTGGAACTAGTTGTGCCGGTTTGATAGCAGATGAACAATAGAACTAATACCAACACCCCTCCCCCAAAACACATGCACCCCTCTCAAATTCCCCCAATCTCTCTCCCTCCAAACTAATGGTCTGACCCTTATTTCAACCAGAGAGGACAAACAAAAAGCCTTCAGTGCCGTTTTCCATGATTTCTTTTCCTCTCCTTCTGGCTCTAACTGCAGGCAGACAGGCTGTTCGCCTCCTCCTCCCCCTTTTCTCCTCTCTGCTGTTACATATCTCCAGCACAGAGCAAGAGAGGGGCCAGGGAGGATAAAGGCGCCATGAGGTGCCAAGCTTGCAGCCTGCATTCAACTGAGCAGGGCTACGCCAGAGCTGCTAGCTCTTCTTACACATCTCTACATTATTCAATGCTATATAGATATTATAGCATACTTCAACTCGATGACCTAAGATGTTTCTGTGAAACAGAATTTGTTATCAATGACTTGGCTGAATCAAGTTTGGAATATTGCCCAGGAGTTATAGGCCAGTAGAGTCTCAATCACCTAGTACATTGCACATTATCATCAATCTAATTGGGAGAGGAACCATGGCTAAACTACATTTAATAATTGGTCATCATCTCAAGTTCAACTCAATACGCAGTGTTTCAAACAACGCGGCTAGTGCTACCACTGCACAAGGCATATGGATGGGCTCTGACACCAACGTAGCGATGTAATGATGTGTTGGGGAGATAGCGGGATGAGGGACACCACAGAGAGGGACGACTGCCAGCTGAGTAAATGCAGTGGGCAGCACCAGTGGGCCAGGCAAGAGTCAGATTAATGCGCCGTCGCTGTACCCGCGTTCGGTGGACAGCAGCAGGGTAAAAGGGGATGTTTTGGCCGTGGGCAGAATGGGCACTGGCCTGGCTTTACTTGTGCCCATCTCTGGTCCAGCAAATGCCAGGGGCTGCTGACTTGACCACTAATGCCAGGGGCTTACCAAAGTACAGCCTGTATCGCATTCCTTACCATGAACTGAGCCGACCTCGGTTGTGGTAGGTGGCATCACTAAAACCCTAGACATGCATATCACGGGCTTTGTTGAACTGTAGCAAGGCGATTAGTGAGGGTGTTAGAGACTCCTCTGCTTCAGAGCAGCTAGCTGTGGTTTGTCCTACTTGAAAACTATTGCATGGCATCTTAAAACCACTCATCACCAAAATGTCCTTATGACAAATTCTCAGGGAATTTCAGAGCAGCTTTCCATCCCCGGCTGAGTCTTGGCATAGATTTGCAATGATTAAAAAGGGGAACACCCCCCCCCAAAAATAAAATAGAATAAATTGCACGGCTGATAAAAATGCATGATGCCTTTCATATCTATGAAATAATGAGCCATTGTGCTCCCTTCCATTAATTTGCATAACAAATACCATTAAAAAAGAGGGCTAATACCATATTCAGGACACAGCATGCTTACTTTCCAGCTAGCACTGCAGCTAATATCACAATTACCTCAATACCCTTGGCAACAATTACCATGTGTTGGAAGTATGCAAATTCATAAGCCGGTAGGAAATTGCTCCCGGGCCGCAGCCTGATAACACAGTGGCTGGGTATTAACCGACTAGCTAGTGTCCGTGAAAACAAACTCTGCAAGTCATCTGCTTCTCTCTCTGGGTGTGGGGTGAACGCTGCCATCGTAAGCTTGTTGGGGTGGGCTGTCTGGACGTTAGAAACTCGTCGCCCCTCAGGCTCAGTCTCATATTTGCATCCAACTCTCCCCTCGCTTTCTTTCTTGCAGTTTAATCACAGCCGTTTGTCTGCAATCACCCTAGAGTGCCAGCCACATTTTAGCAGCACGAAAAAAAATGGGTCACGTATGATATCCCTTTAATACAAACAGAGGGGGATTTAGCTGTGTTGAGAGTGGGTTGGAAATGCAGTCGGACTACAGTGAGAACAAAAAAGAGAGAAAAAAGAGCAAGAAGGGTAGCGGATGGAGCAGGGTGGTGTTACTGACGACAGCGTAGTGTCATAACAGTCTCAACCACGGGTTAAAAAACTAAGAAAATACATTATTTTCTCTGCTAGCTCACAGAGGGAGGTGAGCGGGGAGAGCGCGGAGGGGAAATATGAGGGGGTGCTTCAATGATAAATCCACCATAAAGGTTTGAGGTTGAGGTCCAGTGTCACGTGCACATGTGCTAGAATGCCTGGGGAAGCTCGGGCCAGGGCGTCTGTCGGTGACCCGAGCCACCCCGTCCACATTCCGGCTCAGCCTGTCAAGACTCCTCAGGGAAGCAGCCTATAAACAGCTGTCAGAGGAAGGGTGTGTACGAATATATACACTGATGAGTTGGTCCCATGTTTCATGAGCTGAAATAAAATAAGACTGCAGATGTTTTCCATATGCACTAAAAGTTCTCCAATTTTAGGCACACATTTGTTTACAATGTAGCATTTCTCCTTTGCCAAGATAATCCATCCACCTGGCAGATGTTGGCATATAAAGAAGCTGATTAAAAAACATGGTCATTGCACCTTGTGCTGGGGACAAAAAAAGGCCACTTAAAACGTGCAGTTGTGTTACAAAACGCCACAGATGTCTCCAGTTGTTAGGGAGTGTGCAATTGTTGTTGTCCCACACTGAAGAGGTGTGGGACAACATTCCACAGGACACAATCAACAGCCTGATCAACTATGCGATGGGAGGTGTCGCACTGCATGAGGCTGCATCCTACTTTATTTATTTTTTAAAGGTATGTGTGGCCAACAGATGCATATCTGTATTCCCAGTCATGTGAAATCCATAGATTAGGGGCTAATTAATTACAAATTGACTGACTGGCTTATATAAACTGTAACTCAGTAAAATCTTTTAAATTGTTGCATTCATATTTTCGTTCAGAATACACTGTGTGTGAGAGAGAGCAGGTCTACCACATCGTGCATTCTTCTGATTCCACTGTGCTGTACAGAGTACTTGCATCATCTTTGACTACAAGACTGTGGACAATATACCTCCATTTTAGACTGCACTGCCAAAGCAAACCCTGTATCTGTGACCAACCTTCCCTGACTGCTCCTGTGCCTGACAGAGACAACCCAATTGAGCATTTAACAGTGTCTGCTAGCTAGACTAAACTGGGCCTGGACGGTAGAGACTATGGTGTAACTGAGCTATATAGCGCCATGGGTGTTTGACAAAACAGGGGCCTCAAGTCTCTGGCTATTCATTAATGGACTGCTGTCTGAGTGAGGCCTTGCTATGTGGATGCCTCCGAAGTACTGGGGCTCTGGCCAGAGGAAACATAGGCCTCATTCATAGTGTGTGTGTGTGTGTGTGTGTGTGTGTGTGTATAAAGGGTATGACAAGGAAAGGAGGGTGGATAATGAGGGAGAGAGCATAGAGGCTTTAGAAAGACAGGAGTTTACAAGGAGAAAAGAGTATTGGAGAATGAGGGATTTATTAGGGAAGGAAGGGGTTTCCAACATGGAACTTTTTTATTGGACCAGTTCCCTGCAGACAGGAAAAGGGGCATTCACTAGTCAAAGTCAACAACTGACCAAGCTCACTAGAAGTTACAACGCATTTTGACGAGAGGTCGACCGATTAATCGGAATGGCCGATTTCAAGTTTTCATAACAATCGGAAATTGGTATTTTTGGACAACGATTTTTTTTTTTACACCTTTATTTAACTAGGCAAGTCAGTTAAGAACACATTCTTATTTTCAATGACGGCCTAGGAACGGTGGGTTAACTGCCTTGTTCAGGGGCAGAACGACAGATTTTTACCTTGTCAGCTCGGGGATTCAATCTTGCAACCTTACGGTTAACTAGTCCAACGCTCTAACCACCTGCCTTACATTGCACTCCACGAGGAGCCTGCCTGTTACGCAAATGTAGTAAGAAGCCACGGTAAGTTGCTAGCTAGCATTAAACTTATCTTATAAAAAACAATCAATCAATCATAATCACTAGTAAACTTCACATGGTTGATGATATTACTAGTTTATCTAGCGTGTCCTGCGTTGCATATAATCGATGCGGTGCGCATTCGCGAAAAAGGACTGTCGTTGCTCCAACGTGTACCTAACCATATCAATACACAGAAGTATATATTTTTAAACCTGCATATTTAGCTAAAAGAAATCCAGGTTAGCAGGCAATATTAACCAGGTGAAATTGTGTCACTTCTCTTGCGTTAATTGCACGCAGAGTCAGGGTATATGCAACAGTTTGGGCCGCCTGGCTCGTTGCTAACTAATTTGCCAGAATTTTACGTAATTATGACATAACATTGAAGGTTGTACAATGTAACAGCAGTATTTAGACTTAGGGATGCCACCCTTTAGATAGAATACAGAACGGTTCCGTATTTCACTGAAAGAATAATCGTTTTGTTTTCGAAATGATAGTTTCCGGATTCGACCATATTAATGACCAAAGGCTCGTATTTCTGTGTGTTATTATGTTATAATTAAGTCTATGATTTGATAGAGCAGTCTGACTGAGCAATGGTAGGCAGCAGCAGGCTCGTAAGCATTCATTCAAACAGCACTTTTGTGCGTTTTGCCAGCAGCTCTTCGCAATGCTTCAAGCATTGAGCTGTTTATGACTTCAAGCCTATCAACTCCTGAGATTAGGCTGGTTTAACCGATATGAAATGGCTAGCTAGTTAGCGGGGTGCGCGCTAATAGCGTTTCAATCGGTGACGTCACTCGCTCTGAGACTTGGAGTAGTTGTTCCGCTTGCTCTGCAAGGGCCGCGGCTTTTGTGGAGCGATGGGTAACGATGCTTCGAGGGTGGCCGTTGTCGATGTGTTCCTGGTTCGAGCCCAGGTAGGGGCGAGGAGAGGGACGGAAGCTATACTGTTACACTGGCAATACTAAAGTGCCTATAAGAACATCCAATAGTCAAAGGGATATGAAATATAAATGGTATAGAGAGAAATAGTCCTATAATTCCTATAATAACTACAACCTAAAACTTCTTACCTGGGAATATTGAAGACTCGTGTTAAAAGGAACCACCAGCTTTCATATGTTCTCATGTTGAGCAAGGAACTTAAACGTTAGCTGTTTTACATGGCACATATTGCACTTTTACTTTCTTCTCCAACACTTTGTTTTTGCATTATTTAAACCAAATTGAACATGTTTCATTATTTATTTGAGGCTAAATTGATTTAATTGATGTATTATATTAAGTTCAAATAAGTGTTCATTCAGTATTACAAAAAAAATATTTTTTTTAAATTATTATTAAAAAAAAATTTTAATCGGCATCGGCTTTTTTGGTCCTCCAATAATCGGTATCGGTATCTGCATTGAAAAATCATAATCGGTGGACCTCTAATTTTGACCAAAGCAGATCCACACACACGGGTTGTGTTCATTAGGGAATATCGTAGCAAAGCGTTTCGCAATGGAAAACGAAAACTAGCATTTCTTATTGGTCAAGTTCAGGTTATCCCTCCCCAGTCCATTTTCTTACATTGAGTGCCTAATGAATACAACCCAAGGCAGTCATTAACCTACCAACTGCATGAGATAAGACAGCCTCCTAAATAGTTCCTATCCACTGAGGGGGGGGGGGGGGGGGGGATTGTTGAGCAGGGAAAGCCAGAACCCCCCCCCTATCTAGACTGCCAGCCTGTCCAAAGAGGGAGCCAATATATTTAGTAAGAGGAGGAAGTTGAATGAACTCTTAGGACTGGTGGTGGAAGAGCGGAGGATGGGGTGAAGTGTGTGGGGTGTGGAGAGAGAGAGCTTAAGACTGTTGCTCCGTCTGCCCATATAAGGCAGTGTTGCAGAGTTCTGCTGCATCACCACAGAACACTCAGAAAACATGGCACGCAGAGAAATCCAATCTCCTGATGAAACACAAGACAGTCATTACTCACAGCATGATGACAGGAGAGGCTCTGCTGAGCATATTTTCCCAGCTCGGTTCTCAACCCAGTTGCATGGCTGTCTCAGTCAGTCTCGACTAAATGAAAGATGCTCCCCAACGCACTGCTGTTACCGTAGACCTAGGAGTCGCCTGCTCTCAGTTTGGAAAATCAACAAAGGCAAGCCAGGCAGGTCACTAGTGAGTCGGTATTCGACGTCCATCCAGGTCTGAGGACGTCGGGAGATGACGTGGAAATCGGCCACTAGGGGCAACAGTGAGCGATGTTACCTTCAAGGAGGCTTTGGTTGTGGACCGGGATGGGTGTAAGCATCTGCCTCTGGTTCTAAAGGTTGCAAGTTCAAATCCAGCAATAGAAGTTGTTTTTGATATTTGTCAAGCCCATCCTAAACCTTAACCATTCGGAGTTGATGCCTAAGCTTAGCCCTAAACACTTAGAAATTGGACATTTGAGAAACATGGATGAAAGTCTAATTCTGAGGCGAGACTGAAGTTGTTGAGGCAAACTATACGATCAAGCCCCAATATTCTCCTATTCCATTAATTGGAGAGGGGTTACATTTCAAGCCAGCCCAGCATGTTGGATATGTATTTAATAGATTATCTTGGGTGACAACATGTTTGAATGTGTATGTATTTAAAGGCCCAGTGTAGTCAAAAACAAAATTTTCCTGTGTTATTATATATTTCCATACTATGAGGTTGGAATAATCCTGAAAATTATGATCATGCCCTTTTAGTGTAAGAGCTGCTTGAAAAGACTGCCTGAAATTTCAGCCTGTTGTGGTGGTTAATAGACCAATAGCTCTGTGCTAAGAAGCCATCTGTTAAAATATTTTTTGTTGTTGTTGAAAACTTAATTGTTACCCAGAAATGATTTGATATAGAGATTTTAAAAAATGGCTGCATTGGACCTTTAATAGGCCTAAATTACATTGGGCAAACTTGTGAAAAGTGCAGCATGAGATTATGATAAGATCCTATATGTAGGCTGCAACTAGCGAGTGATTGTACGAGGCTCTATGTAGGCAGGGTATAAGAAGGGTATGTGCCGTAAGTGGCGAGGCGTGTGTGAGTGAGTGATGTCCTCGGCAGACCCAACACTAACCACAACTGCCGCATTCTTACACACACACACACACACATTGCACAAGAGGCAGGAAACCACACAAAACAAAACACAGCTCTACTCCAAAGAATTCATTCTGGGACACAGTGAGGGAGGGAGAGGCGCTAGCATTCCTTCACAGTCCCTGCTGGCGTCTGATAGTAACAAAAAGGCTGTGGTCGCCGACCCAACTTTCCCAGGATCTTTAGTCGGCTGCACACAAAGATCCAGAGCTTCTGCCTACGTGTATATTCTCTACTTTAGGTGCAGAGAACAGGCTACTCAGTGGAATGGTGCTCGTTTCATAAAGTTAGATCAAAGCTGAATCATTGTCTGCAAGATCACAGGGATCACAGTATTCCACAGAAGCGAATATTATAGCATAAAACTACAGTAAGACAAAAACACCACGCATTCAACATGATCATTCGTCAAGTTACCAGTGAAACATCCATGCAGCATCATTCTATAGTAACCATTTGATCTCAATCAGCTTAAATGGGGGATATGCATTCAGATTTTCTTCAGTTATACAGTGTTGTTTAGAAGTAGCCTACAGTGCTGTTTAGAATGATGGAGCCAACTAAATTTAGAGCAGATTGTGTTAAACTGTAGCATAGCCTACCTGTGTATTTTGCCTAGTGGCGCGCGCTGTTGACTAACTTTATACTACTTTGCCCAAATCCGGTTCTGTTACATAGATCGTGCAGACGTCGATCCAACTTTGTTAAACGAGCACCATGACAATTTGCCCAATGACTGCATGCGTCGCCTGAGTAGCCGGTTCTCTGCGCGTAGGGAATATATACACTCGGAAGCTTTTAGTGCTGTAGACGAAAGATCCTGAAAAAGCCAGAGCCACAGCCACACCGTAACAAAAACAGGCCATGGTGGACGACACACTACTGTGGGCTCTCCCAGGGAAGCGATGCACCGCTGCCTTCCCAAGCTCGCCCTATGGTGGCAGGCTTTTCACAGGGACCTGAGGGTGAGGGCAAGGTGCTGATCTCCTATGAGGCATCTCAAAAGGAGAAACTCTCCCATAGAGGAAAACTTGCTGACCTTTACCCTTCCGTTTAACCAGAACCACTGGCACAATGGACTCAGAGTGGAATTACTCAGTGGGAATATGAGCTCATGCCGACCTGAAAAGCCACCGCTACTAACTAACTAAAGCCCATGGCATCTCATCTGGCAGTACACTGAAGAAGTAGCACTCATTTCTGTTCGAGACAGAATTGAAGCATAAAACCGATGATGTCAATGGCAAATCGAATATCAAAAATGACCTATCAAATCCCTCCATGGCTAATCAAAAACGAACACACAGGATCCCCAAGCCAGCCAGCATTAAATGACTAAGGGTACAATCCAAAACAACATGGGACCCCCTACTAGAGCCCTGCACGGGCATGAATTTAAAGCCCGAACCCTAACCATGCCCGAGACGTTCAGGCCCGATTGCTTCTGTCAAATTTAAGGCCCGAAATCAGCAATGACTTCCTCCATTAGTAAACCCTTTAGTTGCTACTCTCCATCTGTCACAAGCTCCTTGCACTCCAAGTCAGTGAGTAACCATAGCAAGTGCTCCACTTGGGCTGCTCTGCTCAATGAAGAGACATGAGAGCAGTTCGCTGTAAACTCAGACAAAACGCAAGGAACATTGTTATGATCCTGGTCATATATGACTGTACTGTGCAGCAGAGCACAAGCAAAGGGCTCAGCTTCAAAATGTTAGTGGTCAATTTAGTGATACCCCAGTCCTGTCTGTATCCTAGTTATTGATGAATAAACAGGCCCTAACCCGATGTTTCATGCCGGGGCCCGTCGGGCAGCGGAGCTCTACCCCACCAAGCACCCTTTTCCTGCATCACCCCACCCGTCACTGGGTGTCCCCTGCACTGTGGATGATGGGACTTCTGGAAGCCCCGCCCCATGTATAGTTGGCACGCCACAGAGCTGCTTAACTCTAGACAAAGACTTGTACAATGTGTCGGCACTGTCCTACCTCCGTGGATGACTGATGAGAACCCCTTTTGGAGACACCAGGGCACAAAGCCCCTTTGCCAACTTGGTTAGACCACAGATATACGGAGAAAACAAAAGATGCTTCTAAGCTATTCTATGGATCAGTAGTGGACATCTCCTAGTCATGGAGGACTGCAGTCTGTGCATGCCCCTGTTCCAGTCCAGCTTCTGTGAATAAACCCTATCTTGGTCTAATGAAAGACCAGAATTAGTTGATTGCTTGGCTGAAGTGTGTCCTGCATTGGAACAAAATCCTGCAAGCGCTGCAGCCCTCCAGGATTAGAGCCGCTGTCGCGGGACACTAAGCATTGGATTAGCCATGCTAAACAATTCATGAGCTGGACTGTGTACTTAAAACACGTTAAAGTTAATTAATTCCATAGGGGGGCACGGAGAATGTGCTAACTTACGTTAAAGCGCTCGATAACGGGATGAGGAGGATAAGGCTGTGGCGAGTCACGCTACAGGCTAAGTGGATAGTTAGTGTAGCCAATTAGCCTTGGGGGAATCAGATGGGGATGGGCTAGCCTAGCCTAACAAGTTAGTGTTAAGGGAAATCATAAGACAATGGGGTAACCTAGTCATGTAGCCTGGGGGGAATGAGAAGGGAATGGACTCGCGGCTAGCCTAGCCACTAGCCTACGTGCTGCAGGCAGTCAGAACAATCTGGATAAAACTGGACCAGGTTCAAAGCAGCACTGAGCCAGGTTTGGTCTGGGGGTCTCTTCAGGACAAGGCATGAATAGGGGCGAATGTTCCCGCAGGGTGGGAGATGGCAGAGGGGAGGTGTGTGTGCTGGTTGTCAGTGGGTAATCTGAGGATTAAAAGGTAACAGACAGGTCCCATTGTCTGCCCCTGTGCCCACTGAGCCCCCTTTGGCCTGGGGCATAGAGGGGCGTATGGATTAGCTCAGCCGAGGCAGGGGGACAGGGGTAGCAGCTGGCACGCTTGGTTTTGGCCAAAATCCCACGAGAACAACCACAGAACAACCAGACATGGGACACCAGGGCTCTAAATTCATAATTCCTTGATTCTTTTAAAAATATTTTAAAAATCCACCTCTCTAAAAACAAGTCTCTCACTGTTGCTGCCTGCTATAGACCACCCTCTGCCCCCAGCTGTGCTCTGGACACCATATGTGAACTGATTGCCCCCCATCTATCTTCAGAGCTCGTGCTGCTAGGCAACCTAAACTGGAACATGCTTAACACCCCAGCCATCCTACAATCTAAGCTTGATGCCCTCAATCTCACACAAATTATCAATGAACCTACCAGGTACCACCCCAAAGCCGTAAACACGGGCACCCTCATAGATACCATCCTAACCAACTTGTCCTATAAATACACCTCTGCTGTTTTCAACCAATCAATGTTGTGATCAATCAGTGATCACTGCCTCATTGCCTGCATCCGTAACGGGTCAGCGGTCAAACGACCTCCACTCATCACTGTCAAACGCTCCCTGAAACACTTCAGCGAGCAGGCCTTTCTAATCGACCTGGCCGGGGTATCCTGGAAGGATATTGATCTCATCCCGTCAGTAGAGGATGCCTGGTTATTTTTTTTTAAATGCCTTCCTCACCATCTTAAATAAGCATGCACCATTCAAGAAATTTAGAACCAGGAACAGATATAGCCCTTGGTTCTCTCCAGACCTGACTGCCCTTAACCAACACAAAAACATCCTATGGCGTTCTGCATTAGCATCGAACAGCCCCTGTGATATGCAACTTTTCAGGGAAGCTAAAAACCAATATACACAGGCAGTTAGCCAAGGCTAGCTTTTTCAAGCAGAAATTTGCTACCTGCAACACAAACTCTAAAAAGTTCTGGGACACTGTAAAGTCCATGGAGAATAAGAACACCTCCTCCCAGCTGCCCACTGCACTGAAGATAGGAAACACTGTCACCACCGATAAATCCACTATAATTGAGAACAATTGATGACATTTTTCTACGGCTGGCCATGCTTTCCACCTGGCTACCCCTACCCCGGTCAACAGCACTGCACCCCCCACAGCAACTCGCCCAAGCCTTCCCCATTTCTCCTTCTCCCAAATCCAGTCAGCTGATGTTCTGAAAGAGTTGCAAAATCTGGACCCCTACAAATCAGCCGGGCTAGACAATCTGGACCCTTCCTTTCTAAAATTATCTGCCGAAATTGTTGCAACCCCTGTTCAACCTCTCTTCCGTGTCATCTGAGATCCCAAAGATTGGAAAGCAGCTGCGGTCATCCCCCTCTTCAAAGGGGGGACACTCTTGACCCAAATTGCTACAGACCTATCTCTATCCTACCCTGCCTTTCTAAGGTCTTTGAAAGCCAAGTCAACAAACAGATTACCGACCATTTCGGATTCCACCGTACCTTCTCCGCTATGCAATCTGGTTTCAGAGCTGGTTATGGGTGCACCTCAGTCGCGCTCAAGGTCCTAAACGATATCTTAACCGCCATCGATAAGAAACAATATTGTGCAGCCGTATTCATTGACCTGGCCAAGGCTTTTGACTCTGTCAATCACCACATCCTCATCGGCAGACTCAACACCCTCGGTTTCTCAAATGATTGCCTCGCCTGGTTCACCAACTACTTTTCCGATAGAGTTCAGTGTGTCAAATCAGAGGGCCTGTTGTCTGGGCCTCTGGCAGTCTCTATTGCGGTGCCACAGGGTTCAATTCTTGGGCCAACTCTTTTCTCTGTATATATCAATGACGTCGCTCTTGCTGCTGGTGAGTCTCTGATCCACCTCTACGCAGACGACACCATTCTGTATACTTCTGGCCCTTCTTTGGACACTTAACTACCCTCCAGATGAGCTTCAATGCCATACAACTCTCCTTCCATAGCCTCCAACTGCTCTTAAAGACAAGTAAAACTAAATGCATGCTCTTCAACCGATCGCTGCCTGCAACTGCCCGTCCGTCCAACATCACTACTCTGGACGGTTCTGACTTAGGTATTTGTAGTTGTCCACATATTCTAGGTGTCTAGTTAGACTGTAAACTCTCCTTCCAGACTCACATCAAACATCTCCAATCCAAATTTAAATCTAGAATTGGCTTCCTATTTCGCAACAAAGCATTCTTCACTCATGCTGCCAAACATACCCTCGTAAAACTGACCATCCTACCGATCCTCGACGATGTCATTTACAAAATAGCCTCCAATACCCTACTCAATAAATTGGATGCAGTCTATCACAGTGCCATCCGTTTTGTCACCAAAGCCCCATATACTACCCACCACTGCGACCTGTACGCTCTCGTTGGCTGGCCCTCGCTTCATACTCGTCGCCAAACCCACTGGCTCCAGGTCATCTACAAGACCCTGCTAGGTAAAGTCCCACCTTATCTCAGCTCGCTGGTCACCATAGCAGCAACCACCTGTAGCACGCGCTCCAGCAGGTATATCTCTCTGGTCACCCCCAAAACCAATTCTTCCTTTTCTTCCTTCTTCCTCCTTCCAGTTCTCTGCTGCCAATGACTGGAACGAACTACAAACATTTCTGAAACTGGAAACACTTATCTCCCTCACTCGCTTTATGCACCAGCTGTCAGAGCA
Organism: Salvelinus namaycush; assembly: GCF_016432855.1. Lineage (NCBI taxonomy): Eukaryota > Metazoa > Chordata > Actinopteri > Salmoniformes > Salmonidae > Salvelinus > Salvelinus namaycush. The sequence continues at coordinate 16,361,725 of NC_052345.1, forward strand.
GCTCACAGATTACTGCACATGTACATAGCCCATCTATAATTTAGCCCAAACTACTACCTCTCCCCTACTGCATTTATTTTGCTCCTTTGCACCCCATTATTTCTCTCTACTTTGCACAATCTTCCAATGCAAATCTACCATTCCAGTGTTTCACTTGCTATATTGCATTTACTTCGCCACCACAGCCTTTTTTTTGCCTTTACCTCCCTTATCTCACCTCATTTGCTCACATTGTATATAGACTTATTTTTCTACTGTATTATTGACTGTTTGTTTTACTCCATGTGTAACTCTGTGTTGTTGTACGTGTCGAACTGCTTTGCTTTATCTTGGCCAGGTCGCAATTGTAAATGAGAACTTGTTCTCAACTTGCCTACCTGGTTAAATAAAGGTTAAATAAAAAATGTATAAAAACATTTCTCACCTCTTCTCAAAACCCATTGGAGAAGGTCTGAGGGGTTTGCGAAGGAGGCAAGGGGATAGGTTGCGGGGAATCACTGAAACACTAATTGAGAAGAAGCCATGACAGACCAGGGACACCAGGCTTTGGAGGGATGGGGAGGGTGAGGCTGACAGTGGGATGGCTACAGGGCCGCTCCTCTCTGGGGATCAGGAAGAAAGTCAATAGTGGAAAGTAGCTGTGCTCTGTGTTGCTGCTGCCGCAGGGCCAGATCAGTTACCAGGGCTATGAGCAGCCAGGGTGAGCCCAGGCCAGATGGACTGATCCCATCGCGCCTGCCTGGCTGCCATGCACTTGGGCACACACACACACCATGGCTCTATTACTGAACACACAGACCTGGGTTACTCATGGGTCGAGAGGCAGACCAGAGGAAAACAGGATATGTGTAACCAGCCACGACACACACAGCAAGGGCCGTCATACACAGCAGGGGCCGTCATACACACACCTCAAACCTTGGGGTCAACACCTAAACACAAATCAAACCTTGTCCCAAAGCACACCATTAAAACAAACCAGATATGGCTAAAGTATATCGGGAGGGATGCAGCGTGTATAGATTTGAATGAAGCCTCATTGGAAAAATATGAAATAAGTGGACTTATTTGTTCTTTGAGCAGCCATCTCAAGGTCAGACCAGAACACAGGATCTGACCAAATCCGATTCCTGAATGTGCTGAATGTGCTGAACACAGATCATAGCAGAGCCACATCTCACAATGCCAGGCGGCCAGAGTCTAAAAGCAGCGTGTGTCCATTGCGTCGTGGCTAATAAAGAGAACGCTGAATCCCAAGGCCCAGACCACCACAGTGGCAAGCGCTGCAGCAGCACAACCAACCACAGCCTTCCATGGGACAGCCGGCAGCTGCACAGCCCTTCCAGACTGGAGACCGTGTCTGCGTCCCAAATAGCACCCTTCTCCCTATATTTGGGACGAACTTACTGAGACACCATAGAAACCAGTGAGAGAACGCATGATGAAACCTACTGTAATTGTATTCACAGGATGCGTGACGTATGGAATGCAGCAAATCGAGGGATTTTACGGCTGTTGATAGGGTAGATAATAGCTAGTGAGCAGGTGTGTGGTGTGTAATTAGGTACCATTTCATCTGCTCACTATGCAGGGCATAGGAAATGGATTTGAGCCCATTGACCTTGACATCCATTAGGTAACATCTCAGCAGCTGTTGCGTTGATGCTTTCGCGTGGCCCCAACAAGAGCAAATAAAGGAGCATTAGCAAAGTGGAAAGCCATGAGTCAACAGCACACCTTCGTGACTCCCCCACTCCCAAGACTATTATTTAAGTGAATTTGTTGAAGGCACCCAACAAAATAACAGATACTGACCTGCGGAATTTTACGGCTGTATCCAATTTAAATCAGCGGTCCGGTCACGCGATCGGGAACAATGCAATACCAACCACCTGGATTTCTGTGAAAGTCTTACCGAAAATAGACAACTGCAGCTGCCCCATAGGTCGCCATGTTGACTAACAAGGGAGTGTACACTACAGGAGAGGAACCATTTGAAGTGCATTTACATTCCAAGACTAGTTGGGTGCCAATCATGTTACATGACTCTCGTAGAGAGAACGTTAATTCTACGAGAGTCAGAGGCTGATCTACGGTCTGTTTTCTTTCAATAACTACAGCGATAAGGATGATTTTAGGGTTGGTAATATTGATCCTAAACCTGCACTTAGGGTAGTCTCGTCAACCCGACCATAGGCAAAAGAAGTGACTAGGGTATTTTTTGGCATAGACAAACTACGTCACTGCCTACATCACTACTTTATCGGCTTGAATAAAATACTCGCAAGATCGAGATCACGCAAGTTATTTTTAATGAGTGCATTTCGCAAGTGGCTAGTTTGCATCAACTACCTGCAAAACCACTGTAAAGATTTTGCCTGCAAACGTTTTTAATTGCAACGTTCCGTTATGTCCACCCCACGATTTGGTGGGAGTGTCCCCTGAACCCCCCCCCCCCCTCCCTATTGAGGTGGTGTGACGTAGTTCCTCTACGCCAAAAGAGCCCATAATTGAAACCAGACTCTAGTCCACTGACTGCCAACTTCAAGTCTATTTAGATATGACACTGCAGAGGTTTAGGAGGAGGACAGAGGAAGTGGTATTATCTTAAACAGGGGTGTCAAAGTCATTTCCCCCGGGGGCCGCGTTTGGTCTTCAACAAGGTCCGGCAGGCCGCACTGAATGTGTCATTTCTAAATATTGTCCTCCATCCATCATTTCTGGAATTTTCAATGCACCCTGACATGTAGGTGATTATTAACGAGATGGACACTTTCAGGAAACTGTTTGAATGTAGGTCCATTATAATTGACAGTTGATTTGGTTTTAGTCATTTGAAAGTATGTTTAAAAAAATAATAAAAACACCCATGGGCCAGATTGGACCCCCTCTCCCCTCCCGGACTGTATGTTTGACACCCCTGGTCTTGTGAACTTGCCAGAAGCTCAGGCTGCCATAGCCTTCAGTGAGAGGGATGGTTTCACACCCCTGCAGTGATCATTCACACTCAGAGGGGGTTGCCTGAGAGACACTGCTGAGAGGGGACACATTCCCCACTCAGGGTGGGCGAGAGGGTGTCACTGTCAAACCCCTGCAGCAACGTGACCTCTCAGTCAATGTGACACCCTGAAACGGATAATACACCCCTACAACAAAACCCGAAAACAAGATCACGTTCACCACATTAGCAAACACATCTTGAAAAGGAAGAGTCATGTCTCCTTTAAGAAATCAAATGACAATTTAGCTTTTAATTAACAGTTTTCAGATTGAAAGAAAACACTTGATCACTGATAAAAGGCATGCTATGCTATACAGAACAATTGATGACAACAGCAGATATGACCAGACTGATGCTGTTTGATAGACTTTTGAAAACTGATGAAGAATCAGTCATTTGATAGACTTCTGTTGACACCCAATCAGTGACATTGAGATGGGGCAGGTGGGATAGCATTGGCTGGCATGTGGAAAGCATGTGCCCCATTACGGATTATGTAACATGTATTTGGAGCCAAACCCCAGATGACAGTATCACTGGGATCTGACATTTCAGAAGCATCAGATGGCACTCTCCCTCTAGCGCTGCCCAGTCTCAGTCTTGTCATGGATGATATCTCTGAATGTGTAGGTGTGAATAGATCTTGGTGAGCAGTATAATCTAGCAGACATCTCCAGACCGACACTCCCGTTTTCACTGAGGTGCTGCTGGTGTAAAAAGTAACTCAAAATCTTCTTGTGATAGAGAAACATAGGTCTGCCCATCACAATTTCCCTATCAATTGTGCTCACATTAGAGTTTCAGCTGGATGTTAATGGTTTGTACAACGGGAGATTGATTCAGCAATGTAACCAATTAAGAAATGATTTAGACCAATGTTCTTTCATAGCGCCACATGTAAAGGATGCACTTTCGATTGGGCTATCAATCGATAATGGGATCGCGTTCACACCTGCTCTCCATTCGAAAACGCAGTTTCATAGCAGAGTTTACTGGTGAGCCACAGAGAATTTAGCAAAGCCCAAATCTCAGGACACAATCATGAACGGTAAATTAACCCCGGTTTTGCAGTAGCCATTTGGGGCCCTCTCACTCTCAGAACAATGGGAGTCTGAGTTGGGGCTATAATAGGGGTACGTTTGGTGCCGAGGTTAGTCAATAAATTGTTTAAATTAACATAGGCTACGCATACAGTTGTGTCCAGTCACCTCATGCGCCTTGACACGGCTATTTTAGGGAAAGGAAACCACCATCCAAACAGTTCACCGACGTTGTAGGCGTCACATCATATCCAGTTTGAAAACATGGGCTTTCAACAACGAACGTTTGATCGGTGTCATTTCGTGAGCTTTGTTTGGATAACGTAGCAGCCATTGTTTAACGCGAAAGCAGCATGAATTAGCAGAAAATAATAAGACACCGAAATGGCAACAATATATCCAATAAATTGCTTATTGCGAGACGTTTGCTGGCTCGTGCTACAATGTATCAATTCCCACTCACCGTAAGAATGTCGAGGCACACTTCGCAGCGTTTCCCCCAAATTCTTTCCTTTTTTAAGGCTTCTTCCTCGCTGGCTGGACAAAAACAGACCAAATATGTCGATGCGGAGGTTATAAACGTGCAGCTGGCTCCCTTCACTGCCAAGCTTCACAGTCAAGCTGTAGATTCAATTGACTTGTTCAAACGGCGTGCATCCCTCTTTTAGTAACGTTCTCAGTACCGCAGAAGCTCACTCTCGAGATGAGGAATCGAATGAGTGGCGTTACCACACAGTCGAGCGAGGGTGAAATTGCAGGAGAAGCATGCCCAAGAAAATCGATTTCTCCAGCTAGGAACCAATGAAAAACATGGCCTGAGGTTTATTTAAAAAATATGGATGATGTCATATGCTAAACCACTGCCCCTCCTTTTATTTTCTGTGTGCGAGAGTGCCTTGCCCCAATGCCCCATCCCTCACCGATTCTCTGTGTATGAAGTTCCAAAATCCAGCTGCATGGCTAATATTTAAACTACTGCAGGCCTACACTGGATGCCTGTAAGGCCAAACAAATAGGCTAGGCTACATAAGTATGTATAGACAGTAGTGTGTAAAGGTTTCGGTTTCAGTTGGTTAAAAAAAAATCGATTTGAATGCAATTGATCGTTTCTTGATATCAATGAAGAATAGGCATATTTATTCAACTGAGAAAGGCATTGTTCACACTCCTGGTCTGGTTATGTCTTATTTATTAGCATAATGTCACTGTCTGATGAAAACCTTAACTCAGTTTTTACAAAGCAGTAACTCAATGTGCTCTGAACATTTCATGACTCTAGGACCAACAACATTTACCCCAAATTTCATCATTGTATGTTCGTTAATGGGAAAATATGGTCATTTTATAAATTTCCTGAAAAGTTTATGTTCTGGAGATGAGGTTTTCATCAGACAGCGACGATAAGGTGCGTTTGTTGATGGTGCTTATGAAGACATACAGCCTCAGCTACTTTGCTGCATGGCACTGACTGCCCCCAATGGGAGTGGCAGCTTGCTTCTGTTCCCTCAGTTGCAGCTGCTGGCTTTACAATAGGAATCAATGAAAAGACAGGGAACATACAAAGACTATGAAATTGACAGAAAGAGACTGAATCGGGCCAAGAAATCTGACATCAACTAGTTTGTTATACAGCAAGACGACAAAGAAGAAGAACGAATGAAAGAGGAGGCTTTGGGCAAAGAAAAGTCCCAACTCACAGTGCCAGGAGAGGAGAGGGTTAGACTGGAAACAGACATGATGCATTCACTCTGGACTAGAGTGATGTGAAATATGTGCAGTCGTGGCAAAATATTAATTTTCAAAGTCTGCTGCCTCAGTTTGTATGATGGCAATTTGCATATACTCCAGAATGTTATGAAGAGTGATCAGATGAATTGCAATTAATTGGAAAGTCCCTCTTTGCTATGCAAATGAACTGAATCCCCCCAAAAACATTTCCACTGCATTTCAGCCCTGCCACAAAAGGACCAGCTGACATCATGTCAGTGATTCTTTCGTTAACACAGGTGTGAGTGTTGACGAGGACAAGGCTGGACATCACTCTGTCATGCTGATTGAGTTAGAATAACAGACTGGAAGCTTCAAAAGGAGGGTGGTGCTTGGAATCATTGTTCTTCCTCTGTCAATCATGGTTACCTGCAAGGAAACATGTGCCGTCATCATTGCTTTGCACAAAAAGGGCTTCACAGGCAAGGATATTGCTGCCAGTAAGATTGCACCTAAATCAACCATTTATCGGATCATCAAGAACTTCAAGGACAGCAGTTAAATTGTTGTGAAACAGGCTTCAGGGCGCCCAAGAAAGTCCAGCAAGCGCCAGGACCGTCTCCTAAAGTTGATTCAGCTGCAGGATCGGGGCACCACCAGTACGAGCTTGCTCAGGAATAGCAGCAGGCAGGCGTGAGTGCATCTGCACGCAGAGTGAGGCGAAGACTTTTGGAGGATGACCTGGTGTCAAGAAGGGCAGCAAAGAAGCCACTTCTCTCCAGGAAAAACATCAGGGACAGACTGATATTCTGCAAAAGGTACAGGGATTGGACTGCTGAGGACTGGGGTAAAGTCATTTTCACTGATGAATCCCCTCCCGATTGTTTGGGGCATCCGGAAAAAAGCTTGTCCGGAGAAGACAAGGTGAGCGCTACCGTCAGTCCAGTGTCATGCCAACAGTAAAGCATCCTGAGACCATTCATGTGTGGGGTTGCTTCTCAGCCAAGGGAGTGGGCTCACTCACAATTTTGCCTAAGAACACAGCCATGAATAAAGAATGGTACCAACACATCCTCCGAGAGCAACTTCTCCCAACCATCCAGGAACAGTTTGGGGACGAACAATGCCTTTTCCAGCATGATGGAGCACCTTGCCATAAGGCAAAAGTGATAACTTAGTGGCTCGGGGAACACAACATCGATATTTTGGGTCCATGGCCAGGAAACTCCCCAGACCTTAATCCCATTGAGAACTTGTGGTCAATCCTCAAGAGGCGGGTGGACAAACAAAAACCAACAAATTCTGACAAACTCCAAGCATTGATTATGCAAGAATGGGCTGCCAACAGTGAGGATGTGGATTGCAGAGGTCTTGAAAAAGAAGGGTCAACACTGCAAATTTTGACTCTTTGCATCAACTTCATGTAATTGTCAATAAAAGCCTTTGACACTTATGAAATGCTTGTAATTATATTTCAGTATTCCATAGTAACATCTGACAAAAATATCTAAAGACACTGAAGCAGCAAACTGTGGAAATTAATATTTGTGTCATTCTCAAAACTTTTGGCCACAACTGAAGACATAGGGATCCTCACCATTCAAACTGCCTTTCTTACAGTGTGTGTGTGTGTTTACCACACCTCCATTATAGTGTGTGTGGGAGCGGGTGACTCATACGGTGCGTCTGACCCCTCTGTCTGTCTCAGCTACTCACAGGGCTCTGGCAATTGTTACATCTCCAGCCTGTCAGCCTTTACTATCGTCGAGGGCCAATTGCAGAGACTGGGGAACCGAGAGCCTCTCCCTGACCCCGTAGCTTTTATAGTGTGTATGTATATTCGGCCGCAAACTAAGATCCTTAATTGTGTTGTTAGTAAAACCACAAAATCCAGTTAATTCCTGGTTCTGCCCACCCACCTCAACGTTCTCGAATGTTGTCCTATAAGGGTGTGGCTCAGTATTGGTCTCTATGGGAAAGCCTGTGGCAATGGAACAGGGGTTAATTGTTAAACCAAAGTGGTTTCTTTCATCCCCCTATTTGACTTGTTGGCCCACAGTCTTCCAGTGAGGTCTTGTTGTTTCACCCATCTGCCAAAACAACACCAACCCCGGACATACTTTGTGTATGCAGCTCCAGGTACAGCTGCATACGCTGCCCATGGCACAGAGCAAACAACCATGCAAGCCCACACACAAACAGACAGACAGAGACACCGGCAGATATACAGACAGAAAAACAGACCAGCACACACACACGTATACTCATGTTGAAGAAAAGGGTCATGGTGGTCAATTTCTGGCCTGGGTACGAAGTATTTAGTCCACCAAGACAACAGTTAGAGGGAACCTCATCTCAAAATATCACGGAAGCCTAGTGTGTCACCCCTTTACTACAGTAGCTTCTCTCGGTCATCGTTGTTCGGCAGTCTGGAAACGTGAGGCCACCTTTGACACACTGGAACACATTATCAAACGACAAACGAAATACTATAGAAATAACAATGCCCATTGAAACTTTAGATTGTAGACCATTACCTCAGTGTAGTCATTATGTATTGAGGGCACCATGTAACAACCACAAGCACATCCTCAGGCCATTACAGGTCTCTAGTGCAAAAGGCATATTTCTATGAAAATAACCTGTATGAATAAAGGTTAAATGGAAAAACAATATGGGGGTGTAGTGAGATCCCCAATGGGCTGAACGATTCTCTTCTCATCACTCATCTTGAAAAAACTTGGGAATCAATCAATCCATCATTAACACAAAGGAATAATCGAATAATTTATTATTGAAATATTGAGAAAAAAAGAGAATTGGTACAATTTAAGGCCAAGTGGCAAACAATAATGGAGGCACTAGAGATGAAGGTGTGAGCATGCGGGTCTGGCAGAGGAGATGTAGTCGTTGTTTGTGTGTGTTTATATTTGGTGTGGAAGAAAAACAATAAAAACCAAACGCCAGCATCAAGTGGTGTGCACATACACAGTGGACACACCCAGTAGACTACTAGAGTGCAAAACCAAAGAGCGTGTCACTGAGATGGGCGTGGGCCAAGAGCTCAGCTAAAGGATGGGCAGCCAGGACAGTACTTAATGGATGATGATATTAGATTTAGTGGGCTGGAAGGAATGATGTGCTGCATCAGCCGCCAAAGGCTGGTTAGGAAAGGTATGTTACCAGGCAGTGAAGGCTGCTGAGGGGAGGACGGCTCATAAAAATGTCTGGAACAGAGCGAATGGAATGGCATCAAAAATAATGGCCGGAACGGAGAAAATGGAATGGCATCGAAAACATGGAAACCATGTGTTTGTTACCATTCCATAAATTCTGCTCCAGACATTACCACGAGCCCGTTTTCCCCAATTAAACTTCTTCGGGATCGGTGTCCCGTCCACGGGACGGTTGAGCTAACGTAGGCTAATGCGATTAGCATGAGGTTGTAAGTAACAAGAACATTTCCCAGGACATATCTGATATTGGCAGAAAGCTTAAATTCTTGTTAATCTAACTGCACTGTCCAATTTACAGTAGCTATTACAGTGAAAGAATACCATGCTATTGTTTGAGGAGTGCACAATTTTGAACATGAAAAGTTATTCATAAACAAATTAAGCACATTTGGGCAGTCTTGATACAACATTTTGAACAGAAATGCAATGGTTCATTTGATCAGTCTAAAAACTTTGCACATATACTGCAGCCATCTAATGGCCAAAATCTAAATTGCACCTGGGCTGGAATAATACATTTTGCCCTTTATCTTGCATTTCAAAGATGGTACAAAAAATATATAAAAGAACAGTTGTTTTTTTCTTTGTATTATCTTTTACCAGATCTATTGTGTTATATTCTCCTACATCCCTTTCACATTTCCACAAACTTCAAAGTGTTTCCTTTCAAATGGTACCAAGAATATGCATATCCTTGCTTCAGGGCCCGAGCGACAGGCATTGTGTATGTCATTTTAGGCAAAAATTGGAAAAAAGGGATGGCTTCTTAAGAGGGTTTTAAGGTGCCACGAACTTCCTGTGTTACCAGGATATGGGCACAAGTGTTCTATTTAAGGAGATCTACCATCGCCGTTTTGATATGTGGACTGTGACGAATTTGTGCATATTGAATGTTACATGAATTGTGTAAATGTATCTATGGTATTTGTTGTACTATAATACATTTTGTCTTCGGTTGTATTAGATCCCTATTGTCTCGCTCTACCTAATAAACAGATCTTGGATGTAAGGTGGTCTATTCTCCTCCTTTAGGATGTTATTGTCCGAGTCTGAGGGGTGCAAAAGTCCTTATTCCCCCTTCTGTTAACTTCAGGTAATTACATCCTGAGGTAAACTCATGATTTTCCTTCACACAAGCTTGACTATGGGCTTGAATTTCATGCAAACAATATATAACTCAAACATCAACAAAGCAGAGAATTTGACCAGCTTTGTTTGGATCAAAATCAAGTGGTGAAGAAGCCAAAGTATGGCTGCGTCCTGATTCTTTACCCTTTTTAAAAAGCTTTGCACTTGCACACTTCCCGTCATGGATTTAACAAGATTAAATTCTTTCTAGCCAACGATTAAACCAATCCATTGCTTTTAAATTAATTGATGTGTGCAAATGCAGACTTCGCGAGAAGGGTGGAGAATCGGGATGCATCCCAAAGCAATTGCCACCACCTCCTTCTCCGAAGTATTTCCAGCCACGTGAACAAACAGGCATTTAATCATCAGTGGTTTGGCATCATTCCCGAGTGTGGCACAGAGATCCAACATACTCAAAACAATGTTCAAGTAAGATGAACATAAAAAAAGATTACACAATGAACTATATACATGTCTACAGACTGCTCGGACAGGACATCCAAGTGTCTAATACTACAATATACAAACGCAAGGCCATAAACAAATCCTGTTTGTGTACTGCTTAGTTAAGACATACATTTAATTTAAATGTACTAAATGACCATTAAAAGAAGAGCTACATGACTCCTCACCGACAGACAGGCTATATGCCCAGTACCATTTCAGCCCCTAGCCACTTCTCGTAGCCTCCAGCCCTTTGGTGTTCTCAGATCCTAAAGAACGGATATGGTGAAAGCTCTGCTTTTAGGCTATTTGGGAGGTTATATTCCCATATAACTTTGCCTACACCTTGGTTCTTTGGAATCTATCAACGCCAAAAGGTTCACTTTTAGAAGAAGTAACTGTGACCGAAATGGAAGCAGGCCTATAACCTATTATAAAAAACATGTTTTCCCCTCCTCCTTCAATAGTGATTGGAGTACAAAGCTCAATGCATGACCACTTTCTGGAGCCTGAAGACCACACTCCCCTTAGGCGTTCCTCTCTAGATACATAAAACAACCCAACATTAAAAAAAAAAAAAATAATTTAAACTTTCACAAGGACAAAGCAATTTAAAACTAGACATCAACGTTTTAAACTAGACATCATTATGAGACATAAAACAGAATGGGAACGAAACCTACGTAAGAGCATTCTTCTGGGTCAACAACAAGCATTACTGCAGTGCTCGCAAATACCCCATCCCTCTGGCCTCGTTTAGCTGTCCTGCCTGCTCGTTTTCCTCTCCTCGTTACTCGCAGGCAGTCTTTGTTCCGTAGACCAGTCGGATACAATTTGCAGTTCTCCATCAATATTGTCAATGACTGGAGCATAGGCCTTTAAAAAAAAAAAAAAAAATAGATGAACTCTCCATTTTCCAATCATGTAGTTTCCTCATTTAAGGAAGTTACATTCAGGTCAGGCAAAATTGGAAAGTCACATTTCCATTGCGACCGGAATGTTGTGCCATGGTGGGTGGTGGGTCTTTGTGAGACTCGGGACTTGACTACTTCCCTCCGTGTCCCTTTATCAAATGAACTCTGACGAAGCAGTGTTCCGCACGTAGCGATAAAAAGCATAATTTGTGCCTCGTGAACAGGACATGTACAGTGTAGAACTTGACACGTACAAATCGACAATGGCACTGACGTTTACCCTGTGTGCCACGTCATCGGATGAACACCTACTGAAACTAAATGGGACTGTAGGTGTGCTCTTTCTGTGCCCAACTTAAACTATAGGACCATTCTATGGATATTGTTCCTGGAGACCAGAACCAGCACCTGGGTGAGAGTACTGGTTTTTTAATTGATCGGTCTTAAAATGCTGACATACTATGACAGGCAGCTCAATTCTGATCTTATTTTTACCAATCAAATCAACTCTGAAAAATATCTGATGTGAAAGGTCAAAAGACCAATTAGTGGGGGAAAAAAAATCTGAATCTGAATTGCCTGTCTAAACACAGCCTATTTGGCAGGAGATTTGTACACCGGAGCAAAGATTAAGGTCATTGAGTGAGCCATTGGGTCCAGGCGCAGTGCAGGGTTTAAGTTCAATTTACTTGTACACTTGAGTGCAGCGGTGGTGACCACAAAGCGCTGTGGCCAAGCCAGCCTTGCTCTCAGCAGTTCTTGATGGGCTGGCGCCTCATGACAGGGCAATGACGTTCTTGCATGAGTCATGTGAATTGGACTTAAGTGCTCTCTCCTTAGGGACAGTGGAAGTGCTACTCCAGAGCAGTCTCTGGCCTAGTATGCATGTCATTGTCATCCCCTTCATATATAACCAGAACTTCTGACATAAAAAACATGCTTTGTCCAGTTCTTGTAACTTGTGCAGCTTACAGAACACCTAAAAACTAATGTAAAACAATTAAAATAAGCTAAATGTCCTAACAAGACATTCCACATTGCACTATGGCCCTCAGCAAGTATGGATTGTGCGTAAATCCCAATTTTGGCAAAACACTGTTCTCTTTCTGTGTGGGGAATTACTGTGCAACATCCCTATAACATTCACACAACGCAGGTGGTCTCGTCAATGAATCCACTCAAAAAAGACTTGGCTTTCAGCTCATAGTCCTGGCTCATGCCTGACCCAGATTTGATGGTAAAGACAATGAAAATCTGGACGCAGTGCGGCGCTCCGGGCCAGCAGAGAGCGCTGTAGGTCCAGACACCACAGCCCAGTCAGTTCACCAAAAGGACGTCCTCGTATGTTGTCGTTCTGAGGGAAGAAACAAACACTTAACACGATAGCGCATACACATGTAGAAAAACATAAACGTCTCTCAACCATGATAGAAAGGATAACAGTGAATGCATCGGTTATTGTCTGGTCACTGAAGTGGCATCTACTGCTGATCATTCTACAGAGGAACATCCATCACCATCAACTTACACCCGTCTGACGCCTTCAGATCTGCAAACACTGAAGAGGTTAGGAGCTGGAGGGTGGATTCTGAACCCGGCCTTGACCTCTACCTCCAGTCTTGACCTGTGCCCTCTAACCCACCTGTCACAGCAGCAGAAGAAGGAGCAGGGCGAGGTCTCGAGGCCCCGGAACATCCCCGAGCTGGGCGTGTCAGTGCACTCTGCGATGAAGGCGTGTAGGTCCGTAATGTGGTAGGGCTCCTGGGTTTGGTGCTGGAGGGACAGGAGAGGAGACATGCATCCATGTTTAGGTTACTCACTTTCTGCTTGTCAAATGGCACCCTATTCCCTATGTAGTGCACTACCATTGACCAGGGCACTATCTAGGGAATAGGGAGCCATTTGGGACATAGGGCTTTCAGTAGGTGTTGTTGTTTGGAATTGGCTTCTGTTTGTACCGCTATGAGCAGTGAACATGAACGCTCTTTATGAGGAATGCAACTCTAAATATGAATCTACATCCCACAAAATGTATTGTGGAAACCCAACTATACGCCTCAACTCCAAATGAAAGTAAAAGACAAGCAGCAAATAAGAAATTATACAATGCTTATCTTTTACATTCATTTGGATTAGAGTCTGTTCTAAGGGATACTTCGGGATTTTGGCAATAAAGTCCTTCATCTACTTCCCCAGTCAGATTAACTTGTGGATACCATTTTTATGTCTCTGCGTGCAGTTTGAAGGAAGTTGCTAACTTGAGTTAGCGCAATTGCTAAATAGCATTAGAGCAATGACTGGAAGTCCAGGGTGACTGCAAGCATGCTAGCAGATACTATTGTCTTCCAGGTATACTGCGGTAACGCAATGGCTTGAGAAATTACCTCTAACTTCCTTCATAGATAAAGGGCTATAAAGTCTCATGACTCTTGGCTGTACCTTGATCTCTGAAAATGCACATCGTTGAAGAACATTTTCAAATTAAAATCACACTGCGGATTATGAGTTTTACTGTATTTTTTACACATATCTGTGCTCTTTTGGCTGACGAAAATGTTTCCCTTTGTTGTTACCTTGATGGTTTCGTAGGCGCCGGTGATGAGGGCGATGAAGAGCGACAGTACCATGTAGATGAAGAGGGAGATGAAGGTGTACAGGTAGACCTGGCTGAACACCCACACCAGCGTGCTGCTCTCCTGCATCTCCGAGAAGGTCACAAACATGTCGTCGCCGTTGATCAGCGAGAACAGGCACTCCGACACCATGGAGAGAGAGCGGAACTGACGGAGGGAGAGAGTTCAATTACATTTTGTGTACTTCATAGCAATGCAGCTTGATGAATTGAATACGATAGAGAGAGAGACTGTTGAATTACACAAACAACCATGTGACTTATCATGACCTTCTCACTATATTGGTCCAAAATTATTCAGGATTCGGTACACAATTATTTATTTTTTTACAAAATAAATCCCTTATGGCCATCTTACTGGCAAGGGCCAGTAAATATTGAATTCTAATAATAGACAAATCACATGTTAATAACAGTACGTCATTATTGTGCAAAATCCCAAAATGCACCATTTGTGCATCATCACTGAACCATATGGGGTGTCCCCCTCCAGATTCACTGTTTCCTTTTCAATCTGTTTGCCGACCTGCTCTGTTATTGGCCTTCTTCTGTTAGCATGTCTGCCTGTGCTTCAAAATGGTGGCTGTCTGTACCTTGACGTGATAGGGCCCCAGCACGATCCAGCCACAGAAGCAGTAGCCCAGGTAGATGACAGCCACACAGCTGCAGAACCGGATCACGTTGGGGAACGCAGCTCGCAAGGTCACGATCAGGATCTGAGAGGGAGAGAGCCAGGAGAGTGGGTGAAACACCTGTCATCGTTAGTGTGTGTGTCTGTGTGTGTAGGCAACTTACATTGTACTTCTGGAAGAAGCTGAGGTAGCGAATGACTCCGACCCACACCAACAAGGTGGAAGTCCCCAACAGGATGCCACACTCATCATACGATGACAAATTCTGTATGGGAGAGATATTCTTATAAATACCTCATGAGCTTAGCACAACAATCTTTATCATAACCCAAACTGAGATACTTTTTTGAGTGGGAATTTCAAATCATTCCTCTGGGAAAAATAAAAGGTGTTCTATTCTACTCTGAGCAGTAGAGGAAAAAGTCCCCAAGAGGGGGACTGACCTTGGACTCGATGCCGATCTTAATGGCGCTGCCGATGATGGTGAGGACGTCACTGATGATGAGCAGGATGTACCAGCCGTTGATGAATTCCATCCTTTCGTTCCAGCTTACTTTCCGGCCCAGGTTAGTCTTGAAGAACTCGACAAACTCCTGTTACACAGAGACGGAGAGCGAGAGGAGTTGGGTGGCCCTACTGGAAAGACGAGTATTCACACCTTCTCAGATTTTGTGTTGCAGGACATTACTCTAAGAATGGAATCACTTCACAGAATGCCAATCACCTCCCATTAATTTAAAAAAATATTTTCTCTCCTTCTTCCACCCCACTCCCCAACATTATAACAAGCAAACAAATGTATCTACAGTTTGTTCTCAGATAATATATGCCAGATAGCAAACGCTTTTATCCAAAGTGACTTACAGTCATGCATGCATACATTTTACGTATGAGTGGTCCCGGGGATCGTACCCATTATCCTGGAGTTGCAAGAGCAATAGAGCTATACTGAGCTATAGAGGACCACCAGATTGGATGTCCCTCCTTTTCACCACTTCCTCTCTTCCTGCCCTCCACCTCCCAGTGACTTACGGCCTGTAGTATGATGCCGCGGAGTATGGAGCGGCCACACAGCAGCAGGGACAGTATACAAACGATCACCACCACCACGTCAAACGCTAGCCGTGTGTAGTTCTCCGCTGAGAGGGAGGGAAGGAAAGAGAGGAGTTAGTGGCTTTCATCAAGGAGAAGCATAGGAGTGAATACTTACTTCCACTTAAGTCAAACTTTCATGTTGACATCAATGCATGACTAAGTGAAAATTCTTACGAGGCATCTATAATGTCTCATGAGGTCAACTGAAGATGGCGAAAGGGGAGATTGCTTAGAGTCTACATAGTGTTTGTTCGTGGTAGAAGTTGTACCGGTTAATTTCTGTCTTGTCATTCTGTGTGTAGTTTTGTATTGACCCATGCACATGCAAATATAAATATATATATTAGAGGTCGACCGATTAATCGGAATGGCTGATTAATTAGGGCCGATTTCAAGTTTTCATAACAATCGGAAATCGGTATTTTTGGACATCATTTTTTTATTTATTATTATTTAAAAAATTACAACTTTATTTAACTAGGCAAGTCAGTTAAGAACACATTCTTATTTTCAATGACGGCCTAGGAACGGTGGGTTAACTGCCTTGTTCAGGGGCAGAACGACAGATTTTTACCTTGTCAGCTCGGGGATTCAATCTTGCAACCTTACGGTGAACTAGTCCAACGCTCTAACCACCTGCCTTACCTTGCACTCCACGAGGAGCCTGCCTGTTACGCGAATGCAGTAAGAAGCCAAGGTAAGTTGCTTGCTAGCATTACACTTATCTTATAAAAAACAATCAATCAATCATAATCACTAGTTAACTACACATGGTTGATGATATTACTAGTTTATCTAGCGTGTCCTGCGTTGCATATAATCGATGCAGTGCGCATTCGCGAAAAAGGACTGTCGTTGCTCCAATGTGTACCTAACCATAAACATCAATGCCTTTCTTAAAATCAATACACAAGTATATATTTTTAAACCTGCATATTTAGTTAATATTGCCTGAATTTATTTTAACTAGGGAAATTGTGTCACTTCTCTTGCAACAGAGTCAGGGTATATGCAGCAGTTTGGGCCGCCTGGCTCGTTCCAAACTAATTTGCCAGAATTTTATGTAATTATGACACAACATTGAAGGTTGTGCAATGTAACAGGAATATTTAGACTTATGGATGCCACCCGTTAGATACAATACGGAATGGTTCCATATTTCACTGAAAGAATAAACATTTTGTTTTCGAGATGATAGTTTCCGGATTCGACCATAATGACCTAAGGCTCTTATTTCTGTGTGTTATTATGTTATAATTAAGTCTATGATTTGATATAGCAGTCTGACTGAGCGATGGTAGGCACCAGCAGGCTCGTAAGCATTCATTGAAACAGCCCTTTTGTGCGTTTTGCCAGCAGCTCTTCGCAATGCTTCAAGCATTGCGCTGTTTATGACTTCAAACCTATCAACTCCCGAGATTAAGCTGGTGTAACCGATGTGAAATGGCTAGCTAGTTAGCGGGGTGCGCGCTAATAGTGTTTCAATCGGTGACGTCACTCGCTCTGAGACTTGGAGTAGTTGTTCCCCTTGCTCTGCATGGGTAACGCTGCTTCGAGGGTGGCTGTTGTCGATGTGTTCCTGGTTCGAGCCCAGGTAGGAGCGAGGAGAGGGACGGAAGCTATACTGTTACACTGGCAATACTAAAGTGCCTATAAGAACATCCAATTGTCAAAGGTATATGAAATACAAATCATATCGAGAGAAATAGTCCTATAATAACTACAATCTAAAACTTCTTACCTGGGAATATTGAAGACTCATGTTAAAAGGAACCAACAGCTTTCATATGTTCTCATGTTCTGAGCAAGGAACTTAAACGTTAGCTTTCTTACATGGCACATATTGCACTTTTACTTTCTTCTCCAACACTTTGTTTTTGCATTATTTAAACCAAATTGAACACGTTTCATTATTTATTTGAGGCTAAATTGATTTTATTGATGTATTATATTAAGTTAAAATAAGTGTTCATTCAGTATTGTTGTAATTGTCATTATTAAAAATACATTTTTTATATATATATATAATTTTTATTTTAAATCGGACGATTTATCGCTATCGGCTTTTTTTGGTCCTCCAATAATCGGTATCGGCGTTGAAAAATCATAATCGGTCGACCTCTAATATATTTTATTGCCGACTCTCTTACCAGGTATCTCAAAAAAAAAAAAAATACTATTTACACCGTATACAAATATTTAGCAACGGAATTAGTTCAGGTAGTCCCTACGTTTCAGTCCGTTTCTCCCGTTTGGTGCTTAATTAATATTACCCTGGTGAAATAAATGTTTAATAAAAACAAAACGTCTATCTCACCGTGGCCTGACACACTGGGGTCTTTACACTCCTTTATAAAAGCCTGGTTTTCCAGACTGATCCTCACTTTACCACTGTGAGCCTTGTT
Organism: Salvelinus namaycush; assembly: GCF_016432855.1. Lineage (NCBI taxonomy): Eukaryota > Metazoa > Chordata > Actinopteri > Salmoniformes > Salmonidae > Salvelinus > Salvelinus namaycush. Next base: position 16,379,962 of record NC_052345.1, read on the forward strand.
GTCCAGGACTATCTGTAAAATCAGATGGAAAGAACAACAGATCAGACATTCATACAGGTACTAGCACTTGCTGTAAACGTTGGCAATAAAATTAAACATAAAAAAAGTGGTGGACTCTTCAAGGGATAATAAACTCAGCAAAAAAAAGAAACGTCCCTTTTTCAAGACCCTGTCTTTCAAAGATCATTTGTAAAAACCCAAATAACTTCACAGATCTTCATTGTAAAGGGTTTCCCATGCTTGCTCAATGACCCATAAACAATTAATGAACATGCACCTGTGGAACGGTCGTTAAGACATTAACAGATTACAGATGGTAGGCAATTAAGGTCACAGTTATGAAAACTTAGGACACTAAAGAGGCCTTTCTACTGACTCTGAAAACACCAAAAGAAAGATGCCCAGGGTCCCTGCTTATCTGCGTGAACGTGCATTAGGCATGCTGCAAAGAGGCATGAGGACTGCTGATGTGGCCAGGGCAATAAATTGCAATGTCCGTACTGTGAGACGCCTAAGACAGTGCAACAGTGAGACAGGACGGACAGCTGATCGTCCTCGCAGTGGCAGAACACGTGTAACAACACCTGCACAGGATCGGTACATCTGAACATCACACCAGCGGGACAGGTACAGGATGGCAACAACAACTGCCTGAGTTACACCAGTAACGCACAATCCCTCCATCAGTGCTCAGACTGTCCGCAATTGGCTGAGAGAGGCTGGACTGAGGGCTTGTAGGCCTGTTGTAAGGCAGGTCCTCACCAGACACCACCGGCAACAATGTCGACTATGGGCACAAACCCACCGTCGCTGGACCAGACAGGACTGGCAAAAAGTACTCTTCACTGACGAGTCACGGTTTTGTCTCACCAGGGGTGATGGTCAGATTTGCATTTATCGTCGAAGGAATGAGCGTTAGACCGAGGCCTGTACTCTGGAGTGGGATCGATTTGGAGGTGGAGGGTCCGTCATGGTCTGGGGCGGTGCGTCACAGCATCATCGGACTGAGCTTGTTGTCATTGTAGGCAATCTCAACACTGTGCGTTACAGGGAAGACATCCTCCTCCCTCATGTGGTAACCTTCCTGCAGGCTCATCCTGACATGACCCTCCAGCATGACAATGCCACCAGCCATACTGCTCGTTCTGTGCGTGAATTCCTGCAAGACAGGAATGTCAGTGTTCTGCCATGGCCAGCGAAGAGTTCAGATCTCAATCCCATTGAGCACATCTGGGACCTGTTGGATCGGAGGGTGAGGGCTAGGGCCATTCCCCCCAGAAATGTACGGGAACTTGCAGGTGCCTTGGTGGAAGAGTGGGGTAACATCTCACAACTGTCAAATCTGGTGCAGTCCATGAGGAGGAGATGCACTGCAGTACTTTATGCAGCTGGTGGCCACACCAGATACTGACTTTTGATTTTGACCCCCCCTTTGTTCAGGGACACATTATTACATTTATGTTAGTCACATGTCTGTGGAACTTGTTCAGTTTATGTCTCAGTTGTTGAATCTTATGTTCATACAAATATTTACACGTTGAGTTTGCTGAAAATAAGCGCAGTTGACAGTGAGAGGACGTTTCTTTTTTGCTGAGTTTATAACAAACAGGTCACAGCTTACCTATAATATACAGACAATGAACAGGTTTCCACCGCAACTATTACACACTAAACAGGTTACAATGAGCCACATTTGCAGGAAGTGGTGGGGGAGGGAAGTGGGGTGGGACTCACCGTTATGAAGAAGGTGTAACAGTCAGGAATCTCGTTGTTGATGATGGTCTGAATGTTGATGGCCTTTAGTTGGAACTGTATCGTCACGTTTATGAGTCTAGACAACAAAGAGTGAAAAGAAAAAAAACAAGAGGGATATCAGGGTTGTGTCAAAGTGAAACACAAAACAAAAATGTATGTTTCTTATTGGACAAGTCCAGGTAGAACCTCCCTTTTTTGTGTTAGTTTTCCGTTTGGCATCTAATGAACGTACAACGGTTTGATTTGTTTGATCTTAGCACTTTTTTTTTCTTAGCTAGCTACATAGCCGTCTTTGTATCAAAGATAATTGTGTAGTTTAGATTATTATCGAATTATCGAATCTTCTAACGTTGTCAACACTGCTAGCTAGCCAGCTAGCCAACTTCTACCGAATCATTACAACGGAACGATTTGATTAGTGTAGTGTTAGCTAGCTACATAGTTGTCTTTGCATCTAAGATAATTGTGTAGTTTAGAGTAATCATCTAGCCAGTTATCGAGGTTACCTAGCCAGTTCCACTTTTAAACAAAGTCAGCTAGCCAGCTATTTTCGCCGTCCTAACGTTGTCAACACTGCTAGCTAGCCAGCCAGCCAGCCAACTTCTACCGAAACAGTACAACGGAACGATTTGATTAGTGTAGTGTTAGCTAGCTACATAGTTGTCTTTGCTGTCCTTGTATCTAAGATAATTGTGTAGTTTAGAGTAATTATCTAGCCAGTTATCGAGGTTACCTAGCCAGTTATCGAGGCTACCTAGCCAGCAACACTTTCAAACATAGTCAACAACGCAGCCACTGCTAGCTAGCCTACTTCACCAGTCAGCAGTACTGCATCATTTTAATCATTTTAGTCAATAAGATTTTTGCTACGTAAGCTTAACTTTCTGAACATTCGAGACGTGTAGTCCACTTGTCATTCCAATCTCCTTTGCATTAGCGTAGCCTCTTCTGTAGCCTGTCAACTATGTGTCTGTCTATCCCTGTTCTCTCCTCTCTGCACAGACCATACAAACGCTTCACACCGCGTGGCCGCTGCCACCCTAACCTGGTGGTCCCAGCGCGCACGACCCACGTGGAGTTCCAGGTCTCCGGCAGCCTCTGGAACTGCCGATCTGCGGCCAACAAGGCAGAGTTCATCTCAGCCTATGCTTCCCTCCAGTCCCTCGACTTCTTGGCACTGACGGAAACATGGATTACCACAGATAACACTGCTACTCCTACTGCTCTCTCCTCGTCTGCCCACGTGTTCTCGCACACCCCGAGAGCTTCTGGTCAGCGGGGTGGTGGCACTGGGATCCTCATCTCTCCCAAGTGGACATTCTCTCTTTCTCCCCTGACCCATCTGTCTATCGCCTCCTTTGAATTCCATGCTGTCACAGTTACCAGCCCTTTCAAGCTTAACATCCTTATCATTTATCGCCCTCCAGGTTCCCTTGGAGAGTTCATCAATGAGCTTGACGCCTTGATAAGTTCCTTCCCTGAGGATGGCTCACCTCTCACAGTTCTGGGTGACTTTAACCTCCCCACGTCTACCTTTGACTCATTCCTCTCTGCCTCCCTCTTTCCACTCCTCTCCTCTTTTGACCTCACCCTCTCACCTTCCCCCCCTACTCACAAGGCAGGCAATACGCTTGACCTCATCTTTACTAGATGCTGTTCTTCCACTAATCTCATTGCAACTCCCCTCCAAGTCTCCGACCACTACCTTGTATCCTTTTCCCTCTCGCTCTCATCCAACACTTCCCACTCTGCCCCTACTCGGATGGTATCGCGCCGTCCAAACCTTCGCTCTCTCTCCCCCGCTACTCTCTCCTCTTCCATCCTATCATCTCTTCCCTCTGCTCAAACCTTCTCCAACCTATCTCCTGATTCTGCCTCCTCAACCCTCCTCTCCTCCCTTTCTGCATCCTTTGACTCTCTATGTCCCCTATCCTCCAGGCCGGCTCGGTCCTCCCCTCCTGCCCCGTGGCTCGACGACTCACTGCGAGCTCACAGAACAGGGCTCCGGGCAGCCGAGCGGAAATGGAGGAGAACTCGCCTCCCTGCGGACCTGGCATCCTTTCACTCCCTCCTCTCTACATTTTCCTCTTCTGTCTCTGCTGCTAAAGCCACTTTCTACCACTCTAAATTCCAAGCATCTGCCTCTAACCCTAGGAAGCTCTTTGCCACCTTCTCCTCCCTCCTGAATCCTCCTCCCCCTCCCCCCCCCCCCCCCTCCCTCTCTGCGGATGACTTCGTCAACCATTTTGAAAAGAAGGTTGACGACATCCGATCCTCGTTTGCTAAGTCAAACGACACCGCTGGTTCTGCTCACACTGCCCTACCCTGTGCTTTGACCTCTTTCTCCCCTCTCTCCCCAGATGAAATCTCGCGTCTTGTGACGGCCGGCCGCCCAACAACCTGCCCGCTTGACCCTATCCCCTCCTCTCTTCTCCAGACCATTTCCGGAGACCTTCTCCCTTACCTCACCTCGCTCATCCCTGACCACTGGCTACGTCCCTTCCGTCTTCAAGAGAGCGAGAGTTGCACCCCTTCTGAAAAAACCTACACTCGATCCCTCCGATGTCAACAACTACAGACCAGTATCCCTTCTTTCTTTTCTCTCCAAAACTCTTGAACGTGCTGTCCTTGGCCAGCTCTCCTGCTATCTCTCTCAGAATGACCTTCTTGATCCAAATCAGTCAGGTTTCAAGACTAGTCATTCAACTGAGACTGCTCTTCTCTGTGTCACGGAGGCGCTCCGCACTGCTAAAGCTAACTCTCTCTCCTCTGCTCTCATCCTTCTAGACCTATCGGCTGCCTTTGATACTGTGAACCATCAGATCCTCCTCTCCACCCTCTCCGAGTTGGGCATCTCCGGCGCGGCCCACGCTTGGATTGCGTCCTACCTGACAGGTCGCTCCTACCAGGTGGCGTGGCGAGAATCTGTCTCCTCACCACGTGCTCTCACCACTGGTGTCCCCCAGGGCTCTGTTCTAGGCCCTCTCCTATTCTCGCTATACACCAAGTCACTTGGCTCTGTCATAACCTCACATGGTCTCTCTTATCATTGCTATGCAGACGACACACAATTAATCTTCTCCTTTCCCCCTTCTGATAACCAGGTGGCGAATCGCATCTCTGCATGTCTGGCAGACATATCAGTGTGGATGACGGATCACCACCTCAAGCTGAACCTCGGCAAGACGGAGCTGCTCTTCCTCCCGGGGAAGGACTGCCCGTTCCATGATCTCGCCATCACGGTTGACAACTCCATTGTGTCCTCCTCCCAGAGCGCTAAGAACCTTGGCGTGATCCTGGACAACACCCTGTCGTTCTCAACTAACATCAAGGCGGTGGCCCGTTCCTGTAGGTTCATGCTCTACAACATCCGCAGAGTACGACCCTGCCTCACACAGGAAGCGGCGCAGGTCCTAATCCAGGCACTTGTCATCTCCCGTCTGGATTACTGCAACTCGCTGTTGGCTGGGCTCCCTGCCTGTGCCATTAAACCCCTACAACTCATCCAGAACGCCGCAGCCCGTCTGGTGTTCAACCTTCCCAAGTTCTCTCACGTCACCCCGCTCCTCCGCTCTCTCCACTGGCTTCCAGTTGAAGCTCGCATCCGCTACAAGACCATGGTGCTTGCTTACGGAGCTGTGAGGGGAACGGCACCTCCGTACCTTCAGGCTCTGATCAGGCCCTACACCCAAACAAGGGCACTGTGTTCATCCACCTCTGGCCTGCTCGCCTCCCTACCTCTGAGGAAGTACAGCTCCCGCTCAGCCCAGTCAAAACTGTTCGCTGCTCTGGCACCCCAATGGTGGAACAAACTCCCTCACGACGCCAGGACAGCGGAGTCAATCACCACCTTCCGGAGACACCTGAAACCCCACCTCTTTAAGGAATACCTAGGATAGGATAAAGTAATCCCTCTAACCCCCCCCCCCCCCCCCTTAAAAGATTTAGATGCACTATTGTAAAGTGGCTGTTCCACTGGATATCATAAGGTGAATGCACCAATTTGTAAGTCGCTCTGGATAAGAGCGTCTGCTAAATGACTTAAATGTCATGTAAAATGTAACATAACCCAGGGCTATAGGTAGTGTGTAAACAGTTTGGATGTGTGTGAGAGTGATAAAAAATTAACAGTTAGATACCACAAAGATGGATGTCCCATCTATCTTAGTTGTAGACCGACAGAAAACATGAGAGCCCGAAGTCATTTGAAAAGACATTTGAAAAATGAAGCCTTACTTGTGGAACTTGAGGGTCAAGTTCTTGTAGTCACTGCCGAAAGGCGCTCGAGGGACTGACAGAGGGTTAACCCCCACACAATCTAGTAACAGGACAGAGAGAGAAGTTAGTCATTTCAGGGGCTGTTAATGTTTTTCCTTATAGAAATAGAATTACACTGAAATAGAATTACCATTACACTGAAATAAATGTCTGATCTAGTAATTATATATCTATGGTTATTCTGTTCTGGTGATCATGTCAAGAGTCAAAAGGGCAGGCCATTTCAATACCAGGTGATTTCTGTTGTTCAATGTGTTTTTAGTCAGTAGTATTGTCCCAAGTGTCAGCTCATATAAGGAAGTGGGGCTTCCTACTACTGTCACATGATTGGGGAACAATACAGTACTTACACATGTTTAGTCTTTTTTTTTTTTTTACAGTTACAATTAATTATTACTGAAAGAATGACATAGTACTGGAAACAAGCAGCTTAGCAACTCTTTGGGTAGGAAATGAAATAACTTAAGTTCAGGCTAGACAAGGCTAGGGCATAAAGCAATGGTTAATCATTAAACTTGGCCCTGGAAAGCCACAAGTCGTGCAGGCTTTTGTTCAAATCCGGCACAAAACTCGTCCTTTTTCAACCAGTCAACTAATCATCAAAAGCATGATAAGCCGAATCAGGTGTTTTAATGCTGAAACAGAACTACATTTAAACTGAGTCCCAAATGGCACCACATTCCCACTCCATCGGGTGCCATTTGGGAAGCACCAACACTGTGTAGCTCTAGTACCAGGGTTGGTGACCTCTGGCATAATGCAAGAAAGTAGATCTATGTACCTGTGATAACATGAGGGTCAATGTTGAAGGTATCATTGGCGGGATCGATGCTGCCCTTCTTGTAGTACTGCTGGCAGAGAGAGAGGGCACTCCCGTTCACCCCGACCCCATAGACGTACGCATAGCGTCCCACCGTGGTCTCGGGTAGCACCAAATACTGTGAGGGAGGAGGAAGGGTACGAGGATGGAGAATAAGGCCCTGCCTCTTAGGGCCTAAGAGTTGGAGGCTTTTAGTTGAAAGTAGAGGACGAAAATATGAAGGGGACGAGATGTGGTCCTTCTTTGCGCTGCATGGACATGTTTACATATCAGTCTGTATGCCGGGTCATGTACATTAGGCACCAAACGGAGCGACTTCCTAAAACCCTCATTAACATTTTCCTTTTAAAAACATTTTCTGTTGCATGCCCTAATGAACATGACCCAGGTGTCATTAGTGACTGTTACCTGGTCTACGGCGTAGTAGATGTGTTCGTAGACGTCGCTCTGTGTGTACACTGCCAACGTGTCGTCGGAGCCCTCGTCATAGTCCTTCAAGAAGATGTGCTTAAAGGACATGGTGTTCTCCTCCTTGAACGTCACCACCATCTGGTTACTGAGGCCAAAAAACACCAGCTGATGGAGGGAAGTAGGAATTCAGGTGTTTTATTGAAGGAAAGTGACTGTTATAACAACTATAACATAACGCTTTTTGCTCTTAGGGAAATTATAGAAGTTACTGTTGTAAAGATTGTCGGTCCATATTTAAAAGCGTCAGATGCACGGACAACCTATCCACCAATAGGAACGGTACATATGAAACAAGGTGTCAGTTGTTATGGATGTCAGTATTGTTGGTCCCGCCATAAAACCTGAGCTTTGCCATGAGGGCGTTTAAAATGTACTGTTCATACACTCAAAGTGCATATGAAACTAAATGTGTGTAGTTACCTGCACCGTCACAATGATAATCTTGAGCAGCTGCAGGCCCAGTTTGAAGGGCTTGCGGCCCTTGGCGTGGAACTTGTCACAGGGGCTCATGAAGAAGTACTTGAGCTTCCTGCGCAGGGCCTCCTCTTCCTGCTCTGCCCCCAGCCAACCCCCCGCCGTTGCCGTGGGCAACCGGGGGTTGCCATGGCTGTGTCCGTGGTGAACATGCTTGTCGCTGCTGTCGCTGGAGCCGTAGCCATGAGGAGACACAGAGGAAACCAACCTCTCCTTCTCTGGAGACAGATAGAGAGCAAGGGAAGAAAAAACATGTTAGCAGCGATAGAAGGATAGTGAGAGTGACTAATATGGCCATTCAAAGAAACACCAATGTAATCTGCAATAGCGCCCCCGCAACGACACTCCATATTAGTGCCATTTCCTCTGTGAGCACCAACACTGTTTACCCAGCGTACAGTCATGGCCAGTTGAGAATGACACAAATATTATTTTTCACAAAGTTTGCTGCTTCAGTGTCTTTAGATATTTTTTCTCAGATGGAATATGGAATACCGAAGTATAAGCATTTCATAAGTGTCAAAGGCTTTTATTGACAATTACATGAAGTTGATGCAAAGAGTCAATATCTGCAGTGTTGACCCTTCTTTTTCAAGACCTCTGCACTCCGCCCTGGCATGCTGTCAATTAACTTCTGGGCCACATCCTGACTGATGGCAGCCCATTCCTGCATAATCAATGCTTGGATTTTGTCAGAATTTGTGGGGTTTTGTTTGTCCACCTGCCTCTTGAGGATTGACCACAAGTTCACAATGGGATTAAGGTCTGGGGAGTTTCCTGGCCATGGACCCAAAATATCGATGTTTTGTTCCCCGAGCCACTAAGTTATCACTTTTGCCTTATGGCAAGGTGCTCCATCATGCTGGAAAAGGCATTGTTCGTCAAAAATGACTTTACCCCAGTCCTCAGCAGTCCAATCCCGGTACCTTTGCAGAATATCCGTCTGTCCCTGATGTTTTTCCTGGAGAGAAGTGGCTTCTTTGCTGCCCTTCTTGACACCAGGCCATCCTCCAAAAGACTTCGCCTCACTGTGCGTGCAGATGCACTCACACCTGCCTGCTGCCATTCCTGAGCGAGCTCTGTACTGGTGGTGCCCCGATCCCACAGCTGAATCAACTTTAGGAGACGGTACTGGCGCTTGCTGGACTTTCTTGGGCGCCCTGAAGCCTTCTTCACAACAATTGAACCGCTCTCCTTGAAGTTCTTGATGATCCGATAAATGGTTGATTTAGGTGCAATCTTACTGACAGCAATATCCTTGCCTGTGAAGCCCTTTTTGTGCAAAGCAATGATGACGGCACGTGTTTCCTTGCAGGTAACCATGATTGACAGAGGAAGAACAATGATTCCAAGCACCACCCTCCTTTTGAAGCTTCCAGTCTGTTATTCAAACTCAATCAGCATGACAGAGTGATCTCCAGCCTTGTTCTCGTCAACACTCACACCTGTGTTAATGAGAGAATCACTGACATGTCAGCTGGTCCTTTTGTGGCAGGGCTGAAATGCAGTGGAAATGATTTTTGGGGGATTCAGTTCATTTGCATGGCAAAGAGGGACGTTGCAATTCATCTGATCACTCTTCATAACCTTCTGGAGTATATGCAAATTGCTATCATACAAACTGAGGCAGCAGACTTTGAAAATTAATATTTGTGTCATTCTCAAAACTTTTGGCCATTTACTGATGAATAGGCTACGTGTCGTAATGTTACCCTTCAGTGAGTGACAGCTCTTGTACTAGTTTGGGCAGCTTTCATTCATTACATTTCCTAATCTCCCTCGCCTCATATAGTCATCCTTCATCATGTCTCTATCTAGTAAAACCCTGGGAGGTGACACAGGCCAGCTTATTAAAACAACACCCAGATCAGAGGCCCTGGCCTGGGCCGGGCGAGACAGACAGCCTCCATGGAGGAAGAGAAGCGGGTGACTGGTGTGCTATAGCTGGCCGCTCCGCCACTCAAGGCCGACAGAAACACACCACTGGAGATGGCTGGAAGACACAGAAAGACTCCGGGGATGGTCGGGTTACTGCTACGCTACTACACCCGTCTGACTTGGTAGTCATTTGTCAAAGGAGCAGAGCCTCGAGGTGCGATGCTACACATTTCGATTGTCGTCGTCATCGATAACGTAAACCATAAAGGTGCAGTAAAAACCTATATCACTGCACATTCAGCGGAGACCGCTGGTGAAAGCTGAATTCAACCTCAGAGTTGACCAAACAAACATGTGACAATAACAGACTTGGAAGGGAAATCTGGACCGTATAGTTAGTGGGTATAAGAGCTAGTTCAGCAGTAATGGAGAAAAGGGAAGTTGAACTTGGAAATTAACTGCTGTCAACTCTTGGGTCACCTCACATCTGGTAAACAGGATGTGAGTTTACCAGAACTCGAAGACCCAGACCTGAAGACACAAAATCTGGTCTGACGGACGTAGAAGAGATTATCACTGATGTGTGTGTGTGTGTGGCAAGGGTGATATCTCAATGTTTACCTATAGTAAGCCATCCACAATAATCACCTGCATATCTAACGATCTTTAGTTCGGCCAAGTGAATGAGAGAAGCCTATCTAGCGGGGGGGGGGGGGGGGGGTGACCTACCTACATTATATCAACTTATATAACTTACATTATATCAAGCACACACAGAACCTTGCAAGGTCACAAACACTCACAGACATGACAGCAGTTGCGTGACTCTTCCTGTCAAAAACAATTCAGACCTGTGCTGAAAGAATTTCACTTTGTAACATTTCGTGCCAGCAATAGGAGCCCAAGCCAAGAAATTGACAGATCTTGATGGGAGCATTCGTCAAAACAAAATTGCAGATGATGAGGGCTTGTTGCTGAGCCGCAGTAAGAGATAGAGTCAATCAAACTGAATACATTTGCTGAAAAATCCTGCTGTTCCGGTTCAGTGCAGTCAATGGTGTGTTAGAGAAGGCTTAATAGACAACCCTGCACCTTGTCCGTCAGTCATAGTCAGCACTGTGACCATCAGTCTGCCATCATCTCTATCGCTACAACGGATCAGCAGCTATCAGTCTGCACTGGGCCACCCAGGGAGAGCAGGCTACACTATGCAACCTCATTGGAACCAGTAAACAAGCAAAGCTGCTCCTCGTCTCTGTCAACTCTTAACTCTCTTGGACTCTATTTCCTGTTTCCATTTCCTCCTGTGGCAAGAGGACATGGTTATATTGTCATTCTCAATGGATGTAAAAAAATAAAAAATAAAAAAGACCTTGTTTACTTGCTGTTTGAGGCAAAGAAAAAATTACTTTGAGAAGCTCCACAGTGATGGTAAGTTAAGACAATCAGAATTGACTACTCGTAAATGGAATGAAATAAACCCAAACTTTTTCTCTCACAAGTGTAGTCTAGGTTGTGCTTTCTACAAACAACGTGTCCACTACTGCATTCACAGAAACGACAATAACCAAACAAGCATTGTAGATCACAAATGATGGGAATTAACGGTAAATGTACTACTGGTGATACAGGTGTTTTTACCTTTATTTAACTAGGCAAGTCAGTTAAATACAAATTCTAATTTACAATGACACCTAGGAAAGGAAAGGTGTCATAGGAAAGGTGTCATTCTTCCCCTTGTTCAGGGGAAGAACGACAGATTTTTACCTTGTCAGCTCAGGGATTCAATCTAGCAACCTTTCGGTTACTGGCCCAACGCTCTAACCACTAGGCTACCTGCTACCGTGTGCCATCCCCGCAGCCTCCGCATTAGATTAGTCCACTCAGACTGGCTTGAATCAGACGTGTCTCTTGTGCCATAATTTGTTTTTAAATATTTGCCACTGCTCGACCCCAAAAAAATCATGGTCAACCAAACAATCACCCAGTCGACGAAATGGGCTCAGGCCTAATAGTAATGCATAGAAAACGTTGTACATGTAGCCTACATAAGAAATTAAGTGATGTTTTTGATCTAACAGTAACATTGAACTACAGTGTATTCGAAAAGTATTCAGACCCTTTGACTTTTTACACATTTTGTTACATTACAGCCTTATTCTAAAATGGATTGAATTGTATTTTTCCCTCATTAATCTACACACAATACCCCATAATGACAAAGCAAAAACAGGTTTATAGAATTTTTTGCAAAATATAAAATAAAAACATTTAAATGTAAAATTTACACAAGTATTCAGACCCTTTACTCAGTGCTTTGTTGAAGCACCTTTGGCAGCGATTACAGTCTCGAGTCTTCTTGGGTATGACGCTACAAGCTTGGCACACCTGTATTTGGGGAGTTTCTCCCCTTCTTCTCTGCAGATCCTCTCAAGTTCTGTCAGGTTGGTTGAGGAGCGTCACTGCACAGCTATTTTCAAGGCCCCTCCAGAGATGTTAGATCGGGTTCAAGTCCGAGCTCTGGCTGGGCCACTCAAGGACATTTAGAGACTTGTCCCGAAGCCACTCCTGCGTTGTCTTGGCTGTGTGCTTAAGACATTGTCCTGTTGGAAGGTGAACCTTCACCCCAGTCTGGGTCCTGAGTGCTCTGGAGCAGGTTCTCTCTGTACTTTGCTCTGTTAATCTTTCCCTCGATCCTGACTAGTCTCCCAGTCCCTGCCACTGAAAAACATCCCCACAGCATGATGCTGCCACCACGCTTCACCGTAGGGATGGTGCAAGGTTTCCTCTAGACGTGACACTTGGCATTCAGGCCAAAGAGTTCAATCTTGGTTTCATTAGACCAGAGAATCTTGTTTCTCATGGTCTGAGGTACATTTTGGCAAACCCCAAGCGGGCTATCATGTGCTTTTACTGAGGAGTGGCTTCCATGTGGCCACTCTACCACAAAGGCCTGATTAGTGGAGTGCTGCAGAGATGGTTGTCCTTCTGGTAGGTTCTCCCATCTCCACAGAGGAACTCTAGTGCTCTGTCAGAGTGACCATCTAGTTCTTGGTCACCTCCCTGACCAGGGCCCTTCTCCCCTGATTGCTCAGTTTGGCTGGGCGGCCAGCTCTAGGAAGAGTCTTGGTGGTTCCAAACTTCTTCCATTTAAGAATGATGGAGGCCACTGTGTTCTTGGGGACCTTCAATGCTGCAGAAATCTTTTTGTACCCTTCCCCAGATCTGTGCCTCGATACAATCCTGTCTCGGAGCTCTAATTCCTTCGAACTAATGGCTTGGTTTTTGCTCTGACAACTGTGGAACCTTATATAGACAGGTGTGTGCCTTTCCAAATCATGTCCAATCAATTCTATTTACCACAGGTGGACGCCGCCTGTTTTCGCTTTGTCATTATAGGGCATTGTGTTTAGATTGATGAGGGGAAAAAAATATTTAATCGATTTTAACATAAGGCTGTAACGTAACAAAATGTGGGGAAAAATCAAGGGGTCTGAACACTTTCCGAATGCACTGCACGCTATTATAGTCGGTATGTTAGGCCAATGTAGAATACTAATGAATCATTTAGTGATCTTGAGAGACATTGTTTTAGCATTTATGGATTTCTTTTTTGAAACAAGCACCATTCTGAGAATTGGCGAAGTATGGCTCTGGTGCACTCCAGCAGATCTATGCCCCTGTATAGAAGTAGCCTATAAGTCAGGCTGCAAGAGGGACTCCAAGAAGCTCCTCATTAAATACTCAGCCTCCGGTATTTATGCTGCAGTAGTTAATGTGTCGGGGGGCTAGGGTCAGTTTGTTATATCTGGAGGACTTCTCCTGTCTTATCCGGTGTCCTGTGTGAATTTAAGTATGCTCTCTAATTCTCTCCTTCTTTCTCTCTCTCGGAGGACCTGAGCCCTAGGACCATGCGTCAGGACTACCTGGCATGATGACTCCTTGCTGTCCCCAGTCCACCTGGCCTTGCTGCTGCTCCAGTTTCAACTGTTATGCCTGCGGCTACGGAACCCTGACCTGTTCACCGGACGTGCTAAAAAAGCCAACTGACATTTACTCCTGAGGTGCTGACTTGCTGCACCCTCGATAAATACTGTGATTATTATTATTTGACCATGCTGGTCATTTATGAACATTTGAACATCTTGGCCATGTTCTGTCATAATCTCCACCCGGCACTGCCAGAAGAGGACTGGCCACCCCTCACAGCCTGGTTCCTCTCTAGGTTTCTTCCTAGCTTTCTAGGGAGTTTTTCCTAGCCACCGTGCTTCTACACCTGCATTGCTTGCTGTTTGGGGTTTTAGGCTGGGTTTCTGTACAGCACTTTGAGATATCAGCTGATGTACGAAGGGCTATATAAATAAATTTGATTTATAATCTTCATTTCTAAGGTTTTAGCCAAACCTTTCGCAACATAACATTTTTAAATAAATACCTGTAATTCACAAGGAATTTTCAAAGGAAAAATGTATATCTCAACTGCGATTTGAACATTGCAAACCGCAAAAATGACCAGAAACATTTTTGCAACACTGTGGGCTATGTGTCCACTTTAACTTTTGTACGTGTTTTAGTAACTTTGATTAGCAGATGGTGCCGTGTGACTTCTGTTAAAGGACACTCATGAAAAAGTGTTCGGTCACGTCAGAGAGGAGAGGAGGCGAAGCGAGAGGGTTTACGCCGCGCAAAATGGGTACACATAAGCAGATCATTAATATTGAAGCAAGTGAGGAGTTTTTGTATGGGGGGGAAATAAGAATGTTGAATTTAGTCAAGCCATTTTATTATTGCTATTTAGATACATGAGGCTTATTTGATCTAATAGAAGTTTCATAATGCTTACAGGTTTACTGATAGAAGTGTGATGCACATGACATCCCGGCAACTTTGAGAAAAAACACTTTATATGGGTGTTGTTAAGGTTGCACATTTTAGGGAATATTCAGAGGTGGAAACTTTGTCGTAATTAATGGGAATATATGCAAATTAATATTACTACCATTTAAATGTAGATGTTTTTTGCATTGGATATATTTACCATATCATATGGAGACAGAAACATAAACCTTTTACCTTATCACAAGTAGACATAATTGCAAATGATTAAATCCTTCCAATAGAAAAATGGAACATTAAAAGAACAACAAAAGGGAATATTGAATGATCCCCGATGATCCATTGCATCTCCCAAAAACATTTCAACATACATCTGTAAAATGATAGTCTAGAAACTAATGTCTTCCTCTCAGGCTTCCACATCTTCTCCCTGGACCTCCTCAATGTCCACCTCTTGAACATCAGACTGAGGCCTCTTCTTCACTGTCACTTTCCAACCTTGTTGGGGATGGCTCATTGTCAGGCTCAAAAAAAGACTCAAATTTGCCGAGATGGCCACCAATTTTTCAACCCTTGTATTGGTCAGCCTGTTGCGTGCTTTGGTGTGTGTGTTCCCAAACAAGGACCAGTTGCGCTCTGAGGCGGCTGATGTTGGTGGGATTTGGAGGATGATGGAGGCAACAGGGGAAAGAGCCTCAGATCCACAAAGTCCCTTCCACTAGGTGGCTGATGAGACATGTTGGCACGACTTGCATATTGCATCTAAATCCCAAAGCCCTTGCTTGGAAATGTACTTCGCCAGACTGCCAAGAACCTTGCCCTCATCCAGGCCAAGGTGGTGAGGTAGTGATGACACCATAGGCCTTGTTGATCTCTGCACCTGACAGGATGCTCTTGCCAGTATACTTGGGGTCCAACTTGTACGCTGCAGCATGTATGGGCTTCAGGCAGAAGTCTTCACGCTTTTTGATGCATTTCAGAACTGCAGTTTCCTCTGCTTGGAGCAACAGTGAAGTGGGCAGGGCAGTACGGATTTCTTCTCTTACATCTGCAAGCTGAGTCTGAACATCAGACAGGATGGCATTGTCTCCCTCAATCCGTGCAATGGCTACTGCTTTAGGTTTCAGGAGTTTCAGGCTGCTTACCACTCTCTCCCAAAATACATCATCCAGGAGGATCCTCTTGATGGGGTTCCATATCGGCACACTGTGATATGGACATTTCTTGGAGACTCCTTCCCCTCCAGGAGACTGTCAAACATGATGACAACACCACCCCAACGGGTGTTGCTGGGCAGCTTCAATGTGGTACTCTTATTCTTCTCACTTTGCTTGGTGAGGTAGATTGCTGCTATAACTTGATAACCATTTCATTGGCTCTCTTGTAGAGTGTATCCATTGTTTTCAGTGCCATGATGTCCTTGAGGAGCAGATTCAATGCATGAGCAGCACAGCCAATGGGTGTGATGTGAGGATTGCACTCCTCCACTTTAGACCAAGCAGCCTTCATGTTTGCAGCATTGTCTGTCACCAGTGCTAATACCTTCTGTGGTCCAAGGTCATTGATGACTGCCTTCAGCTTATCTGCAATGTAGAGACCGGTGTGTCTGTCACTCGTGTCTGAGCTCTTGTAGAATACTGGTAGAGGGGTGGAGATGATGTAGTTAATTATTCCTTGCCCACGAACATTCGACCACCCATCAGAGATGATTGCAATACAGTCTGCTTTCTCTATGATTTGTTTGACCTTCACTTGAACTCTGCATCCAGAAAATTAGTAGATAAAGAATGTCTGGTTGGAGGGGTGTATGCTGGGCGAAGAACATTCAGAAATCTATTCCAATACACATTGCCTGTGAGCGTCAGAGGTGAACCAGTTGCATACACAGCTGGAACAAGACATTCCATCAGCATTTCTCTAACTACGTAACTCCATTGAGTCAAAAAACTTCTGATTCCAGGAGGACTACGAGCTGTTGCTATCGATAAGGTGTCTGATTCATCATGTTCACCTCAAATAGAAGTAGAGGGACTTTTGTTAGAGGTTGCTTGTTGTGAGCACTGAGGGAACTTTATGCACTTGGCCAGATGATTCTGCATCTTTGTTGCATTCTTCACATATGATTTGGCACAGTATTTGCAAATGTACACAGCTTTTCCTTCTACATTAGCTGCAGTGAAATGTCTCCACACATCAGATAGTGCCTGTGGCATTTTCCTGTAAAGATTAGGAAAAAATGAGTAATAAAAACAACAAATACAATTCCATGTACAGATAAATAGTTAGATTAAACAACTCCTTTTGTAAGATAAATGTTGTAAAATTAAACATGGAAACAGGTGAATTAACACTCCTCAGTTAGCAGGCTCAAGCAAGTTAAAACCGACATGGTAGCAAAAACTAACTAGCAGAAATTGTTAACAAGTTAGAAATTATTTAAAACACACTTTGCTGTAGGCTGCTATTTACTAGTTAACAAAAAAGAATGTATGTCATATAAAATATATTCATCCCACCCAGTATTGTAATCAAAACTTACCAGAAAGCATGTAGTCCTAGGCTCAGACAGTGTAGTAGTGTGGGTTCAATAGCATCTCACTAGTGTTTAAGATCGTGAGACTCAGCTGTACATGTGATGAAAGAGTGCACTGCACATGTGATGGAAGAATGCACAGTGCATGCAGAGGGTTGAAATTCCATTGAATTTGGGAAAGTTTAATCAAAATTTGCCACAAGACCTAGAATTGCCTTATGTGTATCCCACAAAAAAGGTTCACTGTTATAAGCTAACTCTTTTGATGAATATAAGCAAAATTCCCCAAATTCCAGGGCTTAACTTTCCATGGAAAGATTCCAACCCTTTGCAACCCACAAATTAAACAATGAGTCAAAAGTATACTACGAAATAAGAAAAAAAAATTATTGACAGCTTACAAGACAATTTCTAAACCCCTGACCCACACACAGTGAAGTGCAGAAGTGAAAGCCTATGTCCACAGTCATATGGGCACCGTAGACTACGACACATGTGAGAGGAAGTTAAGAAACGGGGTGGTGGGAGGTTATCACAGAGTATGGTAGATGGAGAACCTGGGTCAGTCTGGTTTAAAATGTAGCAGACATGCTATGGTGGTAGGAGGGAGCAAGAGTAGTCAGTCTTTGGAGTCCTGGAGGGGGCTCATGAAACAGTTAGTTTCTTTCAGCTTCCAACGCTCTAGAATTTTAACGGAATCCTTGGGACGTCCAACTAATAATTTAAAATGGTTGTGGTAGGGGCTAGTGTTTAGGGTAGAGACGTCCCAGGGATCCCGGATAGCACTAACCCTGGAATTTAGGAATAATTGCTTGAATCAAGACTCATGAGCATTGAAGTACAGCATTGACTGCAATGGCGGGATAGAATAGAACAATTTCAAGGCTACAATTTTCCTCGCTGAAAGTGGCCATCAGGTATAATTTCCTACCCCAAACTTGACAAGTGTAAACTGTTATTAGCAGATTCTGTCAGTAGCAGGTCAACATAAAGTGAACTCTTTGCCTATTTCATCCAGAATGTCTGTAGGGGAGAGTGGGGTAAGTTGGCCACCCCTTGTTTCTAGGAAACCATACACAAAATGTATAATTTGACCAAATATTTAGGAAGAAGTCATGATTTCATTGAGTCTGTGGAGGAAGAAACCACATGGAAAGTGGTAAGCAAGTTAGGTCCAACAAACTGGTTTTCACCAACTCAAATGAATTTATCGTGCTAGAGGTTTCATGATGCTTGCATATAAACCAAAGCAGATAATTTAAAGATTGTTCTATACATCACTTGAGGTCTCTATAAGCGGCAATATGAGGCCCTAAACCTAGCATGAAAGTACATCCTTGTAGCTCTGTTTGCCTTGTGGTAAGTTGAGCCAGTGGCAATGGGGTAAGTTGAGCCAGTGGCAATGGGGTAAGTTGAACCAGTGGCAATGGGGTAAGTTGAGCCAGTGGCAATGGGGTAAGTTGAGCCAGTGGCAATGGGGTAAGTTGAGCCAGTGGCAATGGGGTAAGTTGAGCCAGTGGCAATGGGGTAAGTTGAGCCAGTGGCAATGGGGTAAGTTGAGCCAGTGGCAATGGGGTAAGTTGAACCAGTGGCAATGGGGTAAGTTGAGCCAGTGGCAATGGGGTAAGTTGAGCCAGTGGCAATGGGGTAAGTTGAGCCAGTGGCAATGGGGTAAGTTGAGCCAGTGGCAATGGGGTAAGTTGAGCCAGTGGCAATGGGGTAAGTTGAGCCAGTGGCAATGGGGTAAGTTGAGCCAGTGGCAATGGGGTAAGTTGAGCCAGTGGCAATGGGGTAAGTTGAGCCAGTGGCAATGGGGTAAGTTGAGCCAGTGGCAATGGGGTAAGTTGAGCCAGTGGCAATGGGGTAAGTTGAGCCAGTGGCAATGGGGTAAGTTGAGCCAGTGGCAATGGGGTAAGTTGAGCCAGTGGCAATGGGGTAAGTTGAGCCAGTGGCAATGGGGTAAGTTGAACCAGTGGCAATGGGGTAAGTTGAGCCAGTGGCAATGGGGTAAGTTGAGCCAGTGGCAATGGGGTAAGTTGAGCCAGTGGCAATGGGGTAAGTTGAGCCAGTGGCAATGGGGTAAGTTGAGCCAGTGGCAATGGGGTAAGTTGAGCCAGTGGCAAATTAAGCAAATTTAAGTGTTTTCTTCCCAGGCGTAATGCAAGACATTATTGCTGGGATATGAGGTAACACCAAGGCCCGGCTTATATTAAAAGTGTTTAAAATATACAGTGTTTGTTGGGTGATAATACTGTGTTAAAAGATGAGTCAAATTATTAAAAGACAAAGCGATAGTGATTGTTTTGAATTGTGTTTGGGAAATATGGACATGGTTTTAAAATGATAGTGATAATATGTAGGCGGCTCAACTTACCCTGTGAATGGATAGTATAACGTTACTAGTTTCTATTGGAAATACGGCATCATTCAGGATTCAGGAATAGCATACACACAAAGACTCATATTGCACACATCAAAGCTGCGTGACTTGCCCAGAAACAGCGATCACATGATTAAAAACAAAACATATTGTGGATAACTGACTAAATATGGTGGATGGTTTAGTACACATTTATGCAATAACGCTTCTTCCAGTCAGTGTTTGGAAACATTGTAACAAAACATTGTTGATGCTGCTGCGTCAACCTCATACAACGTTACCGTGTTGCACAATGCTACTATGTTATACAATGTTACTGCGTTATACAATGTTACTTATGCATTTATTCACGATTAATCACCATTCATTTTGTACCTAGAATGAGATGTATGTTTTATGGAGATCATTGGCAAGACAGCCCACTGTAGAGCTACGTTACACAAGTAGAATATACTCAGGGCCCTCCTTTCAATGAAAGGCATGCAACAATATAACAAACCATTTAAAACACACAAAGTAACATGTCAGAAAATTCTTGAAAATGACTTGTAAACAACTCAACATACCTGAACTGGCGCCGCCATGGTTGCAATTGCCGCTTGCTGTAGCCATGTAAACGTTTTGAAACTATAAATAAATATGCGACATAAAATCTGAACTGTCTCAGAATAAACAATGGCAAATAAAAGCTGTTATAAAACGCGAGTATATTGTTGGCGTGAAGTTAACTGTCCGAGAAGATAGCCATGAGGGCGACGTTTTTCTGTGTGTTCTGCATTTACTGTATAGGTACAGCATCGGGACAAAACATAACTCGCTTCCTCAGACGAGATCACGTGACTCATGTGTCATCATGTGACTGCACAAGGTGGCGCTTGTTCTCATCTCTTTCAATTCAAACGGCTTTATTGGCATGGGGAACATGTTCACAGTGCAAAAGCAAGCGAAATAGATCATATACAAAAGTGAAATAGAAAATAAAAATTAACAGTTAAACATTACACTCACAAAAGTTCAAACAGAACAAAGACATTTCAAATGTCGTATTATGTCTGTATACAGTGTTGTAACGATGTGCAAATAGTTCCAAGTACAAAAGGGAAAATATATCAACATAAATATGGGTTGTATTTACAATGGTGTTTGTTCTTCACCGGTTGCCCTTTTTTCGTGGCAACAGGTCACAAATCTTGCTGCTGTGGTATTTCACCCAATAGAAATTGGATTTGTTTAAAAAAAATTGGTGGGTCTGTGTAATCTGAGGAAAATATGTATCTCTAATATGGTCATACAGTTTGCAGGAGGTTAGGAAGGGCAGTGTGAACATAGCCTGTCTTCTCTTTAGAGCCAGGTCTGCCTACAGCAGCCTCTCTCAATAGCAAGGCTATGTTCACCGAGTCTTTACATAGTCAAAGCTTTCCTTAATTTTGGGTCAGTCACAGTGGTCAGGTATTCTGCCACTGTGTACTCTCTGTTTAGGGCCAAATAGCGTTCTAGTTTGCTCAGTTTTTTTTGTTAATTCTTTCCAATGTGTCAAGATATCTTTTTGTTTTCTCATGACTTGGTTGGGTCTAATTGTGTTGCTGACCAGCTTGCTTAGGGGACTCTCCTCCAGGTTCATCTCTCTGTAGGTTTCTTTCTCCCACTTCAACTTTACCATTTCTTTGCAGCCGCTGGCCAACATTTAATTGCAGACAATAGTAAAACACATACCAAGCACAACATCTAATTATGTATATGTAACAGTATAACTTTAGACCGTCCCCTCGCCCCGACCCAGGCGCGAACCAGGGACTCTCTGCACACATCAACAACGGTCGCCCACGAAGCATCGTTACCCATCGCTCCACAAAGGCCACGGCCCTTGCAGAGCAAGGGGAAACCCTACTTCAGGTCTCAGAGCAAGTGACGTAACCGATTGAAATGCTATTAGCGCGTACCCGCTAACTAGCTAGCCATTTCACATCCGTTACACTCACCCCCCTTTCAACCTCCTCCTTTTCCGCAGCAACCAGTGATCCGGGTCAACAGCATCAATGTAACAGTATAACTTTAAACCGTCCCCTCGCCCCGACCCGGGCGCGAACCAGGGACCCTCTGCACACATCAACAACTGTCGCCCACGAAGCGTCGTTACCCATCGCTCCACAAAGGCCGCGGCCCTTGCAGAGCAAGGGGAAACCCTACTTCAGGTCTCAGAGCAAGTGACGTAACCGATTGAAATGCTATTAGCGCGTACCCGCTAACTAGCTAGCCATTTCACATCCGTTACATATAACTTAAGACCTGTTATTGACAATTATCTCTTATTTCTGGTCCATTTCTGGTAATTTCAATGAAATACAAAGGCATTATTTCAGGTATTACAATATTTATTTCAATTTTGACAAAGCAATATACAAGCACCAAATAAGTTGTGGATATTAAAGCAGCCACACATATATTTACAATGACACAATGATTCCTCGGGTCTAAATGGGGAGCATTGTAACATTTCCCACCCATAAGATATTACAAATAAGACTGAAGTGCATATCATTGTACAGTGCTAGATAATTCTGTTCAATCAGGGTCCTGCTGAACAATCAGTCCAGGATAAAGCTCATTCAATTGTGACCATTTCTGTTTTTTCATCAGTGAACTACTAGCACATCACTGAGCTGCTCCACCCACACTCCTCTCTTTCCATACTGTTACTCCTCCCTTTAGAGTAGGTCCTTTGAAAGAATGAATACCGTACTATCAACTAGCTTCCTTTCCTTGTTCTATGTCATTGTCCTCACTGATTCAAATGCACCGAATAGGTAAAACAACTCGTAAAGCTAACGTTTCTGAATCAAATCTGTGTACTTTCTGCAAATGCCATAAAGTTAATTTACGGCAGTGGAAGAAGAATAATGCAGTTATAGTGGGTTAGTCATAGTAGGGAACTTCTGTAACTATGTACACAAATTAATGCATTGTTGTAAAAACTGGCTCCACCCACATAGCAATATTCAAGTACGTATGTTGACCTTGCCAACAGATAGGGAAGTTAAAGTGAGTACTTTCTCCGATCTCCCACATCTGTCAGGACAATAAAATGAATAGGAAAGGAAGCACTATACATTATACAGCCAATAGGATATACAGTACATCCTTTTTACATCTCAGTCCACACTTCCTACTACCTCTGAACTCTATCTATCCTATCTGCCCTCCAGTGCCTTGTCTCGGGCGATGACGGCCTCATCAAACTTGATCATGAGAGTGGTGCCCTTGTGCCAGTGCACCGTGACCTTGGCGGGGAAGCCGCTGTGTGTTAGAATGGCCTCCACCACGCCCCCGGTGAAAGCGGCACAGTTGAGCGTGCTGTTCTCTTTGGGCACCGAGATGAAGGCGTTGATCAGGGGCTCTTTCTCAATGATATAGTAGGTCTTGTCGTCGTCGTTGGCCTGCTCCAGCTTGTCCGCTTCCTTGCCGAACAGGGCCCTCCACACCGACACCTGGGGAATCGAGCGGGAACGGAAGACAGAGAAAGGTGAAGGTTTGTTTGTGTTTATGCTTATGTCAGAGGCCAGGTCTGTTGAAGTGGAGGTTAAGTCGCTGCTACATCCAAGAGCCATGTATACTGAGGCTATATTTGTATTACATTATAGCCTAATGTCATGTGAATGTTAGTATAATGTCAAACATTTGTTGTTATTACACTAATGAAAAAGTCTAGTATGTGAATCACACACAATGTGCAAAGTTCTCTTGGTCATGCCTTAATGAAGAGCAGTATGTTCAACACTTTGGTTTCCCTTTTTCCATTCTTCTCTCTCAACACCAGCACATCCAGCAGGCTGGCCCCCACGCCTTGACCCAAGTCTGCCAAGCGTGCCTGCAGCTCGGACACAGAGTACACCCGACTCTGGCAGTATTGCACCATTTCAGAGAAGAGCAGGGCAAATGCGCTCACGCTGACCTCAGTCTTGGGTCTGGTGAGCGAGCGCTCTAGAATCGCAGACTTGCCCCTGGTGAAGCGAGTCTCCATTTTCTACACGAGAAAGTGAGGAGAGTGAGTGACTGTCAACAACATCAGAATGCTGGTGTATAATAAAATATCAGCGCATGACTGTTGGTGCTTTCAAGACAACTGGGAACTCTGGAAAAAAACGAGGTCAAATCATGACATAAGTGATCTTCAGGTCGTAACTCCAGAAGGATGCCCGAGTTGGATGACAGTTCAAATGATTTTCCCCAGTCATCCATTTCAACACACCAGCAAACGTGCTACTACGGTTAGATACTCTTGAACAGAATATGAATAAAAACAAGGATTATTTCGTTCAATGAGCACACATTGTGGAAAGCAGACCCTAAAACATGCACAAAGAAGAAATAAACATAGCAAATATTATAATAAAATTATTCAAATGAATCTTTCTCACCAATTTCTGTTGTTGTTCTTAACAGAACAATTTGCAAACAACACGTTTTACTTCCTGTTCCGGGGATACGTCACAGTGACAGATCAAGATATTAATGTTGAAATATCTTCCGTTTAAACATTATGGTATAGATACAATTATTTTAATTATTACAGTTTTCATAAATCACTATTTTAAATAGATGTTTAAAAAAATTTTTTTTAAACCTATACAAATTATTTAAAAAATAGCTAATTATCATCCAGTAGAGGCCACTATTGTCCCATTTATCCACTGGTAATGGATGTTTTTCTTAATGTCAAAAAAGGAGAATTAACATAGGGGCCAAAATTCACCTCAGAACAAGAGGGTTGGGGATGTAAAAAAACACAAAAACAAACAGACACTGGCTGCTATTCTCAATGCAGCAGTCACTCAAGTGTAATAGACTTTGTTCCCCTTTACTTCCTACCACCAAAACCTCATAAGCCAATGAACACCACCTGCCATGGGACACTAATGTCATGAGTCAGGAACGTTACTGTCATCTGAAAAAGCATACATGCACTGATTATAGTGTATGCCTACTACAATGGCTTGTTTTTGGGGAATTTGTTAAGTGTCATTTCCAATAAGGTTACTGGGCTTCCCTGAGATTGACGGTAAACAGACCGCCCCTCTCCTCTATGCATCGTGGAACACATTTACCAGACTTCACCATCTGTGTATGTCTGTGTATATGTGTGTGTAATTACATCCATATGTGTGAAAGGTGGATGTAATAGATGTATATAATGGAACAAAAATACTGTGATGACTAATACAAACCAGCATATCTTCAGCACTTCTCTTGTCCCTTTAAGCCTGATCTCGTCACAAGCTTGAAAGGGCCTTATTTGTTTTCCGATGACAAACTTTGACTTTGGGTAAGAACCAATCAATATTTGGAGAGTTATTTCATCTATTGGGACACCACATTAAAAACACATTGATTCCCTGAAGTGGGAAGTGAAACCAGCTTTAGGTACTTGAAACAAAGCCTTATTGAGCACCTGGACATTCTGCTTGTGGTTTGTCATGAGTGGTTGTGGTTTGTCATAACAGAGTGTTGGACTGTAAGAGAGAAGAAGATTACAACTCTCATCGGCAGCCTGGGTTGACCTTGTCTGGGGATTGTTTGTGGGTTTAGATTAGCCTCTGGATCTGGTGTGATACAGCTGCACTCAGAATGACTACAGTGATTCTATGGCTCTTCATTGTGGCTGGAACGTGCTACGGCGTTCTCTGTTCAGGTAACCTGTGGGCTGAAATTTCATGTTTATTTGGGTTCATATGTTAGAAAGTATGGCTGCCATACTGTGTTGTCCGTACACATCTTCATTGGCAACATATGCTTCTATCGTTAAACTGAGAGCTCAATTGAACACAAAAAGTCACTAGTGTTTAACTGGTGTACGATACATTAAATACCCCAAGATAGTATGAATATGAGTAGGAATGAAGCCCCAGGTGACTGTTTGCACTGAGTTTGTTGTAGCATGAACGAAAAACATTTGTTTTGGTTTCAGAGAACCACCTGCGGGACATGGACAGTTTCATCAGTGCCGTCTAACCCAGACATGTCCCCACTAGCCCTGGTGAGGACCCACTCACCCTGCACTTCCTGGGGGCCTCCAACAACATCAGCCACACCCACACTTCCGTGTTCGACACTACTCTCTTTGGCTTCTTTGACAAAGCCATCCACCGTTTTGTGACAGACTGTGGTGAGGAGAGAGGGGTCGTTCTGACCCAAGATGGCACCACAGTGGCCATTGCTCCCATGCTTCTAGGCATCGAGGTGGATCTGAAAGCTAAGCTGGAGGGCACCCCTCCTCTGGGCATGTTTCCCCTCACCAAAAACCTATGGTTGTCGTTCCTTAGCCTCCAGGACTTTCCATCCGCTCAGCGTCTGGGGCCGGACGGCTGCTGGGACAACGTGACCCACCCCAGGGTGTTCCAGCTGTCGCGGGTGCCCACCCTGGCCAGCGATGCCCTCATCAAAGGGGGAATTTATGGGTCCATCTTGGGCATGGATCTTGCCACCCTGGCTCCCTCTGAACAGCCTGGTAAACTCTGCAAGGTGCTGAAGTGTTACTACAACCATGTCCTGGAGGGATGTCCTGGATTGTATCCAGCCACATCGGCCCCAAGTGCAGGGAGATTGTCCAAGCCCTGCTGGGCACCCTGGACAACCAGAGGCAGGTGATGGAGACCCTATACCTGGTGTGGAGGCTGGAGAACAATCAATGGATAGCCAAGGATACAGGGGTGGAAAAAGCAGTGAGAGACGGAATGCTGGAATTTGTCCACAGGTACTGGGGTGAGTCTCAGGATGGGGGAGAGGGAATCATTTACCCCTGTAATTATGAAATTGTAGGTGATGAATGGCTATTCATTTGAAGTCTACAGAAAATTGGTCTGTAAATATGAAGAGTAATTGAACCTGTTCTACTCTGGTTCAACCTCTCCAGACTGCCCTCCCATCATCCCACGATGTCATTGGGGGGGGGGGGGCACCCTACTGAGGGTCTCCCTTCCCTCTTGCCCTGCCCCTTCCCTTCCTGTATATCCACCACACCTACCAGCCAGACAGGCCCTGTCGCTCCTTCCGGCAGTGCTCCAGGAACAAGAGGGCCTTGCAGCGCTTCCACCAAGAAGACCGCGCCTGTGCCGACATCGGATATACAGTAGGTGACCTTTCACCCCCCCATCCATTCGCAGATATTAACAAACCGTTTATACTAAGCTTCGTAGATGGAGACAAGTGTCCTGTACAATTACTGAAGCAGTCATATCATAGTGTAATGAACACGATGGGAGACAGAGAGCTGGTTTCAAGCGCAGGGCGCAGCAGGTGTTTGTTTGTAAAGGACCACAGGAGGAGGCAAGTAGCTGGGTCCACGGGCAGGCAGAAGGTCATATACAGGGGGTCCAAAAAGGCAACAGTACAGGCAGGGAAAAGGCTAGTAACGTAGTCCGGGAGATCAGGCAATAGGTAGATAACAGGAAATCCGATAGGCTAAAGTACAGGCAGGGAACAGGAAAAAGGCATCGTTAGTGAGGCAGGCCAAAACTATCATACACTGGATGAGTAAATCACGGGAAATACCAGCGCTCTGAAAGACGTGTGTCACAAAACAAACAATACCTCACAGGGATGGAGTGCAAAGACCTGAACTAAATAGTGTGTGATAATGACATACAGGTGTGTGAACAGGTGATCAGAATTCAGGTGACTGGGATCTGGAGAGTGAGCTGCGTTCACGGGGATCTATGTGTTTGAGAGTGTGAGTTGGAAGCAGACGTTACACATAGCACATCTTGACATGTTACACGGTATAACTTGAAGCAATATGTAATGACAAGATGCTATAACAGGAAGCAGGGTTGTGAGATCATTTGTTTTATCACTCCAACTCCTAAATGTATGTCCCCCTCAGCTTTGTGGTGGGTTCTGACGGGTACATCTACGAGGGGCGAGGCTGCCATCACCTTGGCACCCACACTAGGGGACAGAACTCTTACGGTTACGGCGTGGCCTTCATTGGCAACTACTCCTCCTCTCTGCCCTCGCGCCACGCCCTGGATCTGGTGCACCAACACCTGGCCAAGTGTGCAGTGGACGGCGGGCGCCTGCAGGCCAACTTCACCCTCCACGGGCACCGGCAGCTGGTGGACACCTCCTGTCCAGGAGATGCACTCTACTCAGAGATCAGGGGCTGGGAGCACTTTGGGGTGAGAGACTGTTCAGTATTATTGGCTACTATAGTGTTAGTCAATGTCAAATGTATCCGTTTAATACATACACAATCAAAATGGCATCACAGTTGCGCCAGAACACTATTCAGTCATAATACAATTGTGCCCTTTTTCCTACATTAGACATTAGTGATAAACACCAACATTAAGCTGTTTGTGCACTGTTGATATTGATGCTGCTGACAGGTTTTCATCCGGTGTCATCTTGATCACTCATTACAGCAATCTTTCACAGGAAACCAGCTCATCGAAAAAGGACCAATGAAGTGAAAAAAAAAAGGACCAACCAATGAAAAAGGACCAATGAAGAAGACAAGCATGTAAAAAGCAGTGTGGAATTAAACCGGTTTTGTCAAAATGTTTCATCGGATTGTATGGGGGTATCAATTTGTTATGTCCATGATAATAGTGTGTTTTAGAGTTATAACAGCGTATAACACTCCCCCTTATGGTTGTCACTGCTTCACATTACAGTATTGTAACACAACAGAGAGACATGTATACTGAACAAAAATATTAGAGCATCATGAGCTGAAATAAAATATCCCAGAGATTTTCCATACGCACAAAAAACGTATTTCTCTCCAATATTGTGCAGAAATGTGTTGACATTCCTGTTAGTGAGCATTTTTCCTTTGCCGAGATAATCCATCCACCTGACCGGTGTGGCATATCAAGAAGCTGTTTAAACAGCATGATCATTACACAGGTGCACCTTGTCCTTGGGACAATAAAAAGCAACTCTAAAATGTGCAATTTTGTCACACAACAAAATACCTCAGATGTCTCAAGTTGAGGGAGTGTGTGATTGGCATGCTGACTGCAGGAATGTCCACTAGAGCTGTTGTCAGATAATTGAATGTAAATGTATCTACCATAAGCCACCTCCAACGTTGTTTTAGAGAATTTGGCAGTACGTCAATCGGCCTCACAACCGCAGACCACATGTAACCACGCCAGCCCAGGACCTCCACATCTGACTTCTTCACCTGTGGGATCGTCTGAGACCAGCCACCCGGACAGCTAATGAAACCGAGGAGTATTTCTGTCTGTAATAAAGCCCCTTTGTGGGGGAAAAACTCATTCTGATTGGCTGGGCCTGGCTCCCCAGTGGGTGGACCCTTGCCCAGTCATGTGAAATCCATAGATTAGGGCCTAATTTATTTATTTAAATTGACTGATTTCCTTATATGAACTTATACCTCGGTAAAATCGTTGAAATTGTAGCATGTTGCATTTATATTTGTGATCAGTATAGCTGAATCTGTCGAGAGAGAGAGACAGTGACACCCAGTGGCATAGGAATGACTACTGGCACCAAGGCTACCAGAGTATTCAGGATGGATCTGTTCCACTCAATGACTGGGTTCCACTCCTCTTAGCCTATATCAAAATGTTAAATTAACTGTTCATTAATTAAAAGTGAATTACAATTAAATTACTGTAAACATCGCATTTAACACAAAACTATCATCAGTTTTAGCGGGTGTAGGGAGACAATTGACCCTATTGGAATACTTTGAAACTGTTTTGGCTAATGAATTATACAACTTGGCTATCTGTCCAATTCATGGAAAACATATTGATGAGGTTGTGAGAGTGAAATGTTTAACAGGTGTGTAAGTTAATATTAATTTAACAGGCCTAAATCCTCGATTTCAATCAAATGATTGTAAACTCAATGCACGAACATTATTTTGAATATTCTTATTCATTTCATTATTGTAATAATGAATATTTTGTAATGTTATTTATTTTCTTCATCAGCATGGGTTGACAATCATGGCATATTTGTTTAATCAACACTGATTTTTCTATTTTCATGCACTTTCAATGTATTAAAAGTACAGTATAATGTTAAATATCCAACACTGGTCAATGTTGATACCTAAGCATACTGTAAATCGTATTGATTAATTCTGTAATTAATTTCATATAGCCTACTTTAAATAACCTGTTGTCTTCAATTTTTTAAGCGATTTTTTTAACCAACACATTTTAATGTGTTCTCTAACCCTTGTGTATGCGAATTGCCAATGCCAATAAACCATCATAAATTACTTTTTTTCCCAGTGACATCGCGTAAAAATGTTAGAGGATCTTTATTCATTAGGGAGAAATAGGATTGGCCCGGGGCAAATGATACAACAGGATAAATAAATGTGCTCAGAAATGTACGCACGATGTGCGCAACAAGGAACGTGTCACCATAGAAATGGAATCTAGATTATAATTCTATGTGCGTCACACTGTCCAATAACATACATTTTAATTCCTAAATCTATGTGTATTACTCAGAGGTTAAGTTATTCGCAATCACAACCCACCTACAGTATATCGATAGCAAACGCGAATTCTTCATTCAAGTCAATCAAAAAAAATCATATTTTTTTTCCTGTTCTGAGTAAGGTAAGTAGGTCTTCCCATAATGAGAAGGACCGATATTGCACGCATTCGACATTTTAGAAAATTAACGTTACTTCTGTAACCGATGTGAAATGGCTAGCTAGGTAGCGGTGGTGCGCGCTAGCAGCCTTTCAGTCGGTGACGTCACTTGCTCTGAAACCTTGACTGTTGTTGATGTGTGCAGAGGGTCCCTGGTTCGCGCCCGTGTCGGGGCGAGGGGACGGTCTAAAGTTATACTGTTACACTTGGATCATATCGAATCTATTAGCTATACAACCAATTTATCGATCATCTAAGATGACTTGCTTCCTCATCATAATTAAGGTCTCATTAACTTCTACTTCCTCCCAATCCCGGATCCGGGAGCACCCCATCAGTAAAAAAGCTGACTAGCATAGCCTAGCATAGCGTCACAAGTAAATACTAGCATCTAAATATCATTAAATCACAAGTCCAAGACACCAGATGAAAGATACACATCTTGTGAATCCAGCCATCATTTCAGATTTTTTAAATGTTTTACAGGGAAGACACAATATGTAAATCTATTAGCTAACCACGATAGCAAAAGACACAACTTTTTTTTCCCACCATTTTTTTCCTGCATAGGTAGCTATCACAATTTCGACCAAATAAAGATATAAATAGCCACTAACCAAGAAACAACTTAATCAGATGACAGTCTGATAACATATTTATTGTATAGCATATGTTTTGTTAGAAAAATGTGCATATTTCAGGTATAAATCATAGTTTACCATTGCAGCCACCATCACAACTCTCACCAAAGCAACTAGAATAACTACAGAGACCATCGTGTATTACCTAAATACTCATCATAAAACATTTCTGAAAAATACACAGCATACAGCAAATGAAAGACAAAGATCTTGTGAATCCAGCCAATATTTCAGATTGTTTAAGTGTTTTACAGCGAAAACACAATATAGCATTATATTAGCTTACTACAATAGCCAATCACACAGCAGCATTGATTCATGCACGTTAGCGATAGCGAATAAACCAGCAAAAGATATTACATTTTTGACTAACCTTCTCAAAACTTCATCAGATGACAGTCCTATAACATCATATTACACAATACATATAGAGTTTGTTCGAAAATGTGCATATTTAGCGGCACAAATCGTGGTTATACAATGAGAAAAGTAGCCAGGCTGCCAACAATATGTCGGGAGAAATCTTGGGAGAGGCACCTAGTCTAATCAGTAACTAATCATAAACTTGACTAAAAAATACAGGTTGGACAGCAAATGAAAGATACATTAGTTCTTAATGCAATCGCTGTGTTAGATTTTTAAAATTAACATTACTACAACATACAGCGTGCGTTAAAGCGAGACCGCACCTAGATTAATGGCAGAATATGAGTTCTACATTTTTCAACAGAACAACGAATTAACATCATATATAGTTCTTACTTTTTGATGAACTCCCATCAGAATCTTGGGCAAGGTGTCCTTAGTCCAAAAGAATCGTTGCTTGGTTGTAGATTGTCCTCTTCAACGTTCGAATTAGCAGTAAACATTAGCCATGTGGCAAAGACGTGTCCGACTCACTAAAACGCAGTACAAATAAATATCCGAAAATCGCAATATACCGATATAAACTGATATAACTCGGTTTAATATAACAACATTATGATGTCTTTAACACCTATATCAAATAAAAACAGAGCCGGATATATCTAAGAGCTATAAAGGGAGCTTTCTATCACGACAGCCAGAGATCCTTTCTGCGTCAGAGCGAAGAGGACAAAGGGAGTACACCACGTTGCCAGGCCATTTATAAGCTCTCAGATCTGCCTAGAAACACCATTTCAATTCTCACTATTCGCTGACATCCAGGGGAAGGCGTATGCAAGTGCATCTCAACCAATAGAAGACAGGCAGATTTATAAACGGATCTCAGAACAGCCAGCAGAATTCAGCATTCTCACATCCTCATAGGAAAATTGCTCTAGCTCCAGTTCTGTTTTACTCACAGATATAATTCAAACGGTTTTAGAAACTAGAGAGTGTTTTCTATCCAATAGTAATAATAATATGCATATTGTACGAGCAAGAATTGAGTACGAGGCAGTTTAATTTGGGAACGAAATTATTACAAAGTGCAAACAGCACCCCTCTCATCTGCACTTTCATTGTTTATATTGCATGTTGTTGTTCTATGGAAGGTATAATGTATATTCGTCCCATTTAGATAACTTTTTCCCAGCATTCATTTGAAAAAGACAGATGTACTGCTGTAGACATCTGGTATTGGGTTCTGTGCTCAGTAACCCTCGCTCTTTCTGCAGAGCTTTGGCCGACAAAAACCAATAATCAAAAAAGGCCTCATCATTTACATTTACATTTAAGTCATTTAGCAGACGCTCTTATCCAGAGCGACTTACAAGTTGGTGCATTCACCTTATGATATCCAGTGGAACAACTACTTTACAATAGTGCATCTAACTCTTTTAAGGGGGGGGGGGGGGGGGGGGGTTAGAAGGATTGCTTTATCCTATCCTAGGTATTCCTTAAAGAGGTGGTGTTTCAGTTGTTTCCGGAAGGTGGTGATTGACTCCGCTGACCTGGCGTCGTGGGGGAGTTTGTTCCACCATTGGGGTGCCAGAGCAGCGAACAGTTTTGACTGGGCTGAGCGGGAGCTGTACTTCCTCAGAGGTAGGGAGGCGAGCAGGCCAGAGGTGGATGAACGCAGTGCCCTTGTTTGGGTGTAGGGTCTGATCAGAGCCTGAAGGTACGGAGGTGCCGTTCCCCTCACAGCTCCGTAGGCAAGCACCATGGTCTTGTAGCGGATGCGAGCTTCAACTGGAAGCCAGTGGAGAGAGCGGAGGAGCGGGGTGACGTGAGAGAACTTGGGAAGGTTGAACACCAGACGGGCTGCGGCGTTCTGGATGAGTTGTAGGGGTTTAATGGCACAGGCAGGGAGCCCAGCCAACAGCGAGTTGCAGTAGTCCAGACGGGAGATGACAAGTGCCTGGATTAGGACCTGCGCCGCTTCCTGTGTGAGGCAGGGTCGTACTCTGCGAATGTTGTAGAGCATGAACCTACAGGAACGGGTCACCGCCTTGATGTTAGTTGAGAACGGCAGCGTGTTGTCCAGGATCACGCCAAGGTTCTTAGCACTCTGGGAGGAGGACACAATGGAGTTGTCAACCGTGATGGCGAGATCATGGAACGGGCAGTCCTTCCCCGGGAGGAAGAGCAGCTCCGTCTTGCCGAGGTTCAGCTTGAGGTGGTGATCCGTCATCCACACTGATATGTCTGCCAGACATGCAGAGATGCGATTCGCCACCTGGTTATCAGAAGGGGGAAAGGAGAAGATTAATTGTGTGTCATCTGCATAGCAATGATAGGAGAGACCATGTGAGGATATGACAGAGCCAAGTGACTTGGTGTATAGCGAGAATAGGAGAGGGCCTAGAACAGAGCCCTGGGGGACACCAGTGGTGAGAGCACGTGGTGCGGAGACAGATTCTCGCCACGCCACCTGGTAGGAGCGACCTGTCAGGTAGGACGCAATCCAAGCGTGGGCCGCGCCGGAGATGCCCAACTCGGAGAGGGTGGAGAGGAGGATCTGATGGTTCACTGTATCAAAGGCAGCCGATAGGTCTAGAAGGATGAGAGCAGAGGAGAGAGAGTTAGCTTTAGCAGTGCGGAGCGCCTCCGTGACACAGAGAAGAGCAGTCTCAGTTGAGTGACTAGTCTTGAAACCTGACTGATTTGGATCAAGAAGGTCATTCTGAGAGAGATAGCAGGAGAGCTGGCCAAGGACGGCACGTTCAAGAGTTTTGGAGAGAAAAGAAAGAAGGGATACTGGTCTGTAGTTGTTGACATCGGAGGGATCGAGTGTAGGTTTTTTCAGCAGGGGTGCAACTCTCGCTCTCTTGAAGGCGGAAGGGACGTAGCCAGCGGTCAAGGATGAGTTGATGAGCGAGGTGAGGTAAGGGAGAAGGTCTCCGGAAATGGCCTGGAGAAGAGAGGAGGGGATAGGGTCAAGCGGGCAGGTTGTTGGGCGGCCGGCCGTCACAAGACGCGAGATTTCATCTGGAGAGAGAGGGGAGAAAGAGGTCAAAGCACAGGGTAGGGCAGTGTGAGCAGAACCAGCGGTGTCGTTTGACTTAGCAAACGAGGATCGGATGTCGTCGACCTTCTTTTCAAAATGGTTGACGAAGTCATCCGCAGAGAGGGAGGAGGAGGGGGGGAGGGGGAGGAGGATTCAGGAGGGAGGAGAAGGTGGCAAAGAGCTTCCTAGGGTTAGAGGCAGATGCTTGGAATTTAGAGTGGTAGAAAGTGGCTTTAGCAGCAGAGACAGAAGAGGAGAATGTAGAGAGGAGGGAGTGAAAGGATGCCAGGTCCGCAGGGAGGCGAGTTTTCCTCCATTTCCGCTCGGCTGCCCGGAGCCCTGTTCTGTGAGCTCGCAATGAGTCGTCGAGCCACGGAGCAGGAGGGGAGGACCGAGCCGGCCTGGAGGATAGGGGACATAGAGAGTTAAAGGATGCAGAAAGGGAGGAGAGGAGGGTTGAGGAGGCAGAATCAGGAGATAGGTTGGAGAAGGTTTGAGCAGAGGGAAGAGATGATAGGATGGAAGAGGAGAGAGTAGCGGGGGAGAGAGAGCGAAGGTTGGGACGGCGCGATACCATCCGAGTAGGGGCAGTGTGGGAAGTGTTGGATGAGAGCGAGAGGGAAAAGGATACAAGGTAGTGGTCGGAGACTTGGAGGGGAGTTGCAATGAGATTAGTGGAAGAACAGCATCTAGTAAAGATGAGGTCAAGCGTATTGCCTGCCTTGTGAGTAGGGGGGGAAGGTGAGAGGGTGAGGTCAAAAGAGGAGAGGAGTGGAAAGAAGGAGGCAGAGAGGAATGAGTCAAAGGTAGACGTGGGGAGGTTAAAGTCACCCAGTACTGTGAGAGGTGAGCCATCCTCAGGAAAGGAACTTATCAAGGCGTCAAGCTCATTGATGAACTCTCCAAGGGAACCTGGGGGGCGATAAATGATAAGGATGTTAAGCTTGAAAGGGCTGGTAACTGTGACAGCATGGAATTCAAAGGAGGCGATAGACAGATGGGTCAGGGGAGAAAGAGAGAATGTCCACTTGGGAGAGATGAGGATCCCAGTGCCACCACCCCGCTGACCAGAGGCTCTCGGGGTGTGCGAGAACACGTGGGCAGACGAGGAGAGAGCAGTAGGAGTAGCAGTGTTATCTGTGGTAATCCATGTTTCCGTCAGTGCCAAGAAGTCGATGGACTGGAGGGAAGCATAGGCTGAGATGAACTCTGCCTTGTTGGCCGCAGATCGGCAGTTCCAGAGGCTGCCGGAGACCTGGAACTCCACGTGGGTCGTGCGCGCTGGGACCACCAGGTTAGAGTGGCGGCGGCCACGCGGTGTGAAGCGTTTGTATGGTCTGTGCAGAGAGGAGAGAAGAGGGATAGACAGACACATAGTTGACAGGCTACAGAAGAGGCTACGCTAATGCAAAGGAGATTGGAATGACAAGTGGACTACACGTCTCAAATGTTCAGAAAGTTAAGCTTACGTTGCAAAAAATCTTATTGACTAAAATGATAGTGCTGCTGGCTGGTGGAGTAGGCTAGCTAGCAGTGGCTGCGTTGTTGACTTAGTTTGAAAGTGTAGCTGGCTAGGTAGCCTCGGTAACTGGCTAGATAACCTTGACAATTACTCTAACTACACAATTATCTTGGATACAAAGACAGCAAAGACAACTATGTAGCCAGCTAACACTACACCAATCAAGTCATTCCGTTGTAATGTAATAGTTTCTACAGTGCTGCAATTCGGTAGACGGTAGACGTTGGCTAGCTGCTAGCTGCTGGCTAGCTAGCAGTGTTGACTAGGACGAAAATAGCTGACTAGCTAACCTCGGTAATTACGATAATACTCTAAACTACACAATTATCTTTGATACAAAGACGGCTATGTAGCTAGCTAAGATCAGACAAGTCAAACCGTTGTACTGTAATGAAATGTAATACTACCTGCGGAGCGAAATGCGACCACTCGCTCCACCAGTGCTGCTCATCACTCTCCATGGAGGAGCAGTTAGTTCGTACCATGAACCAATTCATATCACTCTCTGCTCGCCACATTCTAACTGGTTTAGTCACTAATTGAAGACTCTATTGCAGAACATGCTCAAGAGGCAAGTCTGTGCGCTGAAAGCCCAGGGAAGGCTCCCACTGGACCTCCCTCTGAGACCAATGAAGGCCCGGCTCCTTGCAGGGAAAAAAGTCTTCTTGAGTGAGTGCAGTGTTCTCAGACTATTTTTGAATTCTACGAAACGTTAAACTCAAGTTACCTAAATTACATATATTACATCATTAGACAAGGCTAAATGATAACCTGAATGTATCAAACTATATTAGATGACAGCAATAGTTTGATAGTGTAGACAGACATAGTCTGATACATTTCCATATTCACATGAAGGTGTGAGAGAGATATGGAAGAGATGGAGGAAGGTCTGTGTAGCTGAATTGGTGAGGACTATGTAGAGCAAACAGTACACCCACTGTAAAGCACTTCAGATTTCTTCAAGCTTATTTTTGGACCCAAGAGAAACAGTAGCTATCAGTTGAAATTAATCATTTTTCCCATCATTTCAATGATGGACCAGTGTCCAGTCTCACCTGATACATCAACAGTCTGTTAATGACATATTATGTTGTTACATAGACTTGGGATGCAAAGAGGGGCCTGGAATTACAGGAGACAGAGATAGTTCTCTTGGTCAGTTGCCAGAGAGTTCAGGATGAATTAAGGATGTCCGATGTCATCGTGGACACGGCGCCCAACGGAGCCATCCAGCTTCTGAAAGAGAAATGTTGGAAGTTGAACTTCTTGCATCTAAAGGATGAGACATGCCAGGCCACTGAGGTAAGATATAAGAGCCATCTGCAATGCCAATATTGTTTCTTTGATTAAAATGTCAAGCATCGTTGTCATTTCTGTGTATAATATGGGGTTCGAAGTTGGTCAATATTACATATGAGTTTACTATCAACTTTGGATGTATTTGCTGTGTTGTCTTTGTGAAAAAGCTATAGGATAGTTATGCATCTCTCTGTCCATTTACAGCTCACTGAGCTGTATGGACATTCTGAGGCCTCTTCAAAGGAAACTCTAATTGACGAGAAAAGTCCAAGGACCAAGTGCCCGGCCAGTGTCGCTGGGGCTGCTGACATTGACAACACCAATGAGGAGGCTTCAGAGGAGTCTCCTAATAACGATGTGGTGGATGTTCAGGATGAGCCGCTGGACCTGGTCAGTGTGGAGAAAGAGGCTGCTGGAGATGGAAATGTCCTTAGCAAGGTGGTGAAGCCCAAAGGGTGGCTGAAGGAGGGCTGCCAAGATCAGTTAACCCCCAAAATCTATGATATGATTGCGGAACTACCAAAGGTAAGGAACAAGAAGCCTGTTTCGTAAATGAAAAGTAAAGTGTCTTTGCAAGTTGGGTGTATCAGAGATGTATCAAACTAGAAAATATTACAAATAAGCTGCTATAATCTTTGACTTTGGATGTTTGTGGTATGTTTTGTGAAAAAGGACCGATATCTGTTTTGTTCTTACTCTTTCATTGCTCTGCATTGTCTGCTTAGTCCTATTTCGGATCCACTGAGAGCCTTCCTGAGATGTGTAGCAGAGGTCCTGAGGTGTGCAGTGGAGTGCCTGAGGTTTGTAGCAGAGGTCCTGAGGTGACCAGCAGAGGTCCTGAGGTGACCAGCAGAGGTCCTGAGGTGACCAGCAGAGGTCCTGAGGTGACCAGCAGAGGTCCTGAGGTGACCAGCAGAGGTCCACGGGTCTGCAGTAGAGGTCCAAAGGTGTGCAGTGGAGTGCCTGAGGTGTCAAACGCATTGGAAGAGGTGTCCAGTGACACAAAGACGACAGAGGCTGCTGAAGACCTTCTGGACACTGGAAATGTCCTCAGCAAGGTGGTGAACCCCAAAGAGTGCCTGAAGCAGGACTGGGAAGATGACCAGAGACTTCAATGATATGATTGCAAAACTCCCAAAGGTAAGGA
Source organism: Salvelinus namaycush (assembly GCF_016432855.1). NCBI lineage: Eukaryota > Metazoa > Chordata > Actinopteri > Salmoniformes > Salmonidae > Salvelinus > Salvelinus namaycush. The sequence continues at coordinate 16,418,051 of NC_052345.1, forward strand.
ACAAGAAGCCTGTTTCGTGAATGAAAGGTCAAGTGTCTTTGTAAGTGGGGTGTATCAGGGTTGTCTCAAACTGGACAATATTATAAATTAGCTACTATAATCTTTGACTTTGTTTTTCTTACTCTTTCATTACTGCATTGTCTGTTTAGTCCTATTTCGGATCCATTGAGAGCCTTCCTGAGGTGTGCAGCAGAGGTCCTGAGGTGTGCAGCAGAGGTCCTGAGGTGTGCAGCAGAGGTCCTGAGGCGTCAAACGCAGTGGAAGAGGTGTGCAGTGACACAATGAAGATAGAGGCTACTGGAAATCTTCTGAAAACTGGAAATGGCCAAAGCAAAGTGGTGCTCCTATCCACTGAGAGCCATCCTGAGGTGTGCATTAGAGTGCCTGAATTGTTCAGTGGAAGTCCAGAGGTATGCAGAGGAGTGCCTGAAGTGTACAGTGGAGATCCTGAGGTGTGCAGTGAGGTACCTGAGGCGCCAAACGCAGTGGAAGAGGTGTCCAGTGACACAAAGACAGAGGCTGCTGAAGACCTTCAGGACACTGAAAATGTCCTCAGCAAGGTGGTGAACCCCAAAGGGTGTTTGAATGAGGACTGGGAAAATCAGCTGAACCGAGACTTCAATGATATGATTGCAAAACTCCCAAAGGTAAGGAACAAGAAGCCTGTTTCGTGAATGAAAGGTCAAGGGTCTTTCTAAGTGGGCTGCATCAGGGTTGTCTCAAACTGGACAATATTATAAATTAGCTACTATAATCTTTGACTTTGAATGTCTGTGGTATGTTTTGTGAAACAGCTAAAGGACAGATGTGTTGTTCTTACTCTTTCACTGCTCTGCGTTGTCTGTTTAGTCCTATTTTGGATCCAACGAGAGCCTTCCTGAGGTGCGCTGGAGTGCCTGAGGTGTGCAGCGGAGTGCCTGAGGTGTGCAGCGGAGTGCCTGAGGTGTGCAGCGGAGTGCCTGAGGTGTCGAACGCAGTGGAAGAGGTGCGCAGGTGGCAAAAAGAAGCAGAAGAAAAATGGCGTTCTACGATTCCTCCGACGTGTGTGGAAGTTCTTCACACGCACCAACAGCCTCCCCAAAGGAGAGTGACTGAAGCACACACAACTCCGGGCCACACTTTGCCTCGGCGACTGAATTTCTCCACCATCTCCCCCTTTCCTTCCAACTGCCTATTTTTAATAATAAATATAAAGGGGATCTGAACCCCAACAAAAAAACTGTTTTCATGAGTGTTTTTCATATAACTTATGAAGAATGCTTGAAAAAAAAATAAAAAAAATAATTCATTATCCAGACTATTAAGCTGTTTGAGAAGTACTTATTAAGTGCCTATTAATCACAGTATTACTGCATTACACACTAGTAAATATGTACGAAATCATTTGAGACACTTTGTAAGTTTGCGGTTGAATGGCTCTACTGCGGGCTATTTTCCTCATCAAAACCAAATCAAAACTTTATTTACACAGCACGTTTCTTACAGATGATGCATTTCAAAGTGCTTAGAAAATAAAATAATAAAAGGTTAGAAATATATCAAATGAGACACATTAAAATAGTAAAATGATAACAGTGGACATGAGACTAATGCATTAAAATACATTCAAATAAATAAGATATACACAATGGGATAAAAATAGATAGGACTAAGCAAAAGCACGGCTAAAAAGTAGCTCTTCTAAATGTCTACAGTTTCTGAGGCCATCAGATTCTCCGGCAGGCTGTTCCAAAGGCCAGGACCATAGTGGCTGAAGGCAGCCTCACCAAACGTTTTGGTTCTCACCTTTGGAACAACTAAAAGACCCATGTCAGAGGATCTGAGGTACCGACCAGGCACATACAGTATCTTAAAAGCATGTTAGACATGTATTCAGGTGCAGGGCCACATAGTGTGTTTAAAATCAATTATAAAACCTACAGGCAACCAATGCAGGGACTTTAAAATAAGTGTTACAGTATGTTCAATTCTATCTCCTGACGACAGTTCAGTTATATTGGTGTAATAGTGCCCTCCAGTGTTTCTGAGTAAAGGTTTAGATAAATGATGGTTGTAGTGGTGGGACTTTGACAAAGCTATTGGAAGTTGTTATGTATGTCTTCTAAGTCAGTTTTAGGTTGCATAAGGAGACAGTTCAAAGAGAATCCACAACTCAAAGGAGAATACTTTGAAAATGGTTCTCTGATCTGGCACTGATCAGAGAGAACTGTAATGTGGAACCCTGTTTTCACCTCTCCAATGGTGTTGGATCAGAATTCTTGGCTGCCTGTCCAATTCAAACTCACAGTCATAATCTCATGAAACACACACTGACCAGTGTGTGAGATTGAAATATTTAACAGGTGCATGTGTCACAACTGTGCAGCATCAACACAGGAAGTGGTTTAGAGTCTATCGAACCTGTTTGGCTGGCAGGAAGTGCTGCTGGTTTAGACGGGAAACTGAGCCCAACAGCCGCTGAACACAAACAACCACATGTATCTGTGTCAGACGACCCACAGATGGTGATGATGTTCTATTAAATATCATTCAATAAATATTCTACATCTTGTTGTCCTTGATGTATGAACTTCAGGGTTGATCCGAATAGTTGATAGAACTGGTGAATGGGACAGGCCCCAAGACAGAGTTGTGAAATGGATGTCTCAGCTTCCCATTATTATGATAGCATCAGATCATATGTCTCAATCAATGTTTTACATTTTTAAAAAAAGAGGAAGGTGTGAAGAAATAAGAGCCGTCTGTGTAAAGGAAGGTACAGATGCAAACAATTCATATCTAGGCTAAATGAACAAATCAGAACCAAGCACGTATTTACATTTCATATACAAAGAAAGAGTAGGCAAGTGGGTAGAACATTTGAAGACGTCCCCTGTTCCTTTCTGGCACTTTCAAAATGATTGAGTGAACTGACACACTTCCTGTGAGGTGGAGGAAACTTCAGACTTAACAACAGTTTTAGTTACCTAAACCATACACGTGAAGAGGTCCTGAGGATTTTATGAGGAGATTTCTTCCATGCAGCGGAGGAATTTAACAATACTCTGTTCAGGACAAGGGCCAGCAAGGCATTAAGAACATTACAGAGGGTGTGGGAGGATTTGAGGGAAAGTAAAAAGAGAACTCTTGGATAGGATGTCAAGGGGAAGAAGGGGAGAGGTGAGAGAGCAGAGAGACCAGTCAGAATACTAAAATACATGAAAAAAAACAGAGTTAGTGACACTGTGAAAGGAAGCAACCGTTGAGTGTGGGAGGTTGAGGGCGTGAAGACTCACAGCAAAGGAACTACGCACGAAGCAGTCAGACTGATGTTGCCGGATGACATTTTGGAACACAGAAATCAAAAAAAGAATCAAGAAAGAAAAACAAGTAATGTCCAGATTATCAGTCATCCTACGTGATTACATTTTGAGGGGACCTTAAGTAGGGAGGTAAAGACGATTTATTCCATTCTTGAAAACATTGAGAGGAGCAAGCTAAAAAAAGATACTCACAAAAACCAAGATGAAAATGGGCACAAACCAGGACGCTGAATCTGAGCCAGAAGCTAAACCGATTGCAGAGGAGACGGGCCCCACAGAGGAGGAGAAGGAGACACCTGCTGAGCATCCTCATGACGCCCCTCCTCCTGAGGACGTCGACCCTCTCAACACCTACAAGTGGCACACTGGAGCCAAGGCAGCAACCCTTGACGGGACGAGAGGAGAGGGTGGAGCCACAGCATCAACAACAATAGAGAAGATGGAGAAGACTTCCACCACCAAATGGAGTAATAAGATGCAGAACTGGCGGAAAGCCCTGAGCGAGGATCCCGGAGAAAGAGCCTCAACCGTTGGACGAGGAGGGGAGACCCCCAGGCTGGAGAAGAACCCTACATCCAGGAAGAACCCCTTCAGAAGGGCCCAGTCTGAGCCTCCAGGGTTGCTGTTCACTACCCAGTCTCCCTCCTCTTCAGCCCAGGCAACATCGGGACCAGGGGCAAGCGTAGAGGCACCGGAACCATCCCCCACGGACACGCCACAGAAAGGGGGTGGAGGGGCACTGTTCAGGAAGTACATACGCACCGTCTCGCAGAAGCTCAAGAGGCCCCGGCTGCTGAGCAGAAACAGCACCCCGACCCTTCTACAAGGTGAAGGCACAGAATGCACACCATAAGCGGATTGCCTTGTTATCTGAATACACACCTAGCGCCACACATGACAATACCATGCTCTGTCTTCTGGTTTTTGAGACGTCCTACATCGCTGTATGTCAACCATTTTGAGTAGTTTTAAATTCTAGGTTTGAATTTGTATAGTTTAGTTAGTCTCTCGATTTTAGTCTAGTTTAGATTTTCCGTAATTTTCCTTCAGTGAAATGCTGACATCTGGTGTTGTATACATGGCATTTAGTGTGTGTCTAAGAACCCACGATGAAGGTAGACATGGTTAGTAAGCATTTTACACTTTAAAGAAGCAAGTTTGCATAAAACCAAAAGCATTATACTCAACCATACAGTCAGAGACCATTTTGAGTGGACTTTTCAGTCAGTCTATTCAAGTTGGAGACTAGAAAAAACCTGAAGATACAGATATGGATAAAAAAAACGTACAGAATGTGATATGATTTAGGAGAAGTTAATACAGCCATACTTAGATTAGAAAACAAACTGACACAGGATGTGTGAGAGTTGTGGTTCGTCACAGATGGGGAGCGAGGAGGGGCGGGGAGAAGATAGAATCAAAACAACAACTACAAATGGGAGTGGCCATGTGCACTGTGTCCGATAACGACATCATGCCATAATTACTCCGAATGAAAAACATCCAAGGGCCAGCGTGTGCACTCAATTACCCCCCCCCCACCCCCCCAGAATGACTATTGCTGGTTCCCTTAGACTATACTGTAATTAGGAAAACTCAATGTCAGACACGAAGATAGAGTATTGTTAAAATAACTGTGTCCAATCACAGAGGCATGACTAGGGTCATCAAAATGAGTCAAATTAGTGGCATCTATTGTAGACCATGTCATGCAACTGTAGTTAGTTGTGTCACACAGACAGTTCAAATAAAAAGGCCAGGATTTCAAGTGACTATTGGAGTGATTTGGTCCATCCCATTCTGTGCTGATCTAGTGTGCTGTTGTCATGGTGTGTGTGTGTGTACAGATGCGGGTGGGAGCGGGCTTGCAGCTGCGTCCCTAGAGCTAGCCAGGCTGTCATGGGCCCCTCCCCAGGACGTCCCCGTTTGGGACATCAACAACTGTGTCCTGGAGGACGGACAGATCCTCATCACCCCGGAGGAAGAGGTACACGACACAGACCAACAACAACACTGAAAATTACACCAACAACACTTAGGAATGCACTTCCATTAAACAACATGGAGTCAACACAACCTTAAAGCGTCACATTTAACAGTTAGTACTATTACTGGGAGCACTGCACTCTCAATGGAAACTCACACTTGACTGTATGAAGTTGATAGTCATGGTTTCTCTCTAGGTTATTATGTGAGTGTGCATCTCTTCTACTCCCTCTCTCAGCCAGTGATGTGGACCCGGAACCGAGTCAGCAGCTGCCTGTCAAACCTCAGCATGCAGAACCTGGCAGATGTCAACATGGGTCAGTACTCCAATACTGCCTCATGGTTTTAGACAGTAGGAGTGTCTAATAGGGTTCCCGGAACTGTGATCAATACCTTGATTTCTCTAATAGCTTTCCCAACGTCAACATCAGAGACGCAAAGGAGAGACAACAGTGAAGTCCATTTTCTCATCAAAATGGTTGATCCTCAGAAATACAGACAGCGCAAGACTGAGTCAGGGCTGTCTTTGCAAGGACAACATCCATTCGGCAGCATCACAACCACTAGAGAGTCTAGCAGAGTAACGGTAGAGCAGGCACAGAGGAAATAGCTGACGTGATTATGCTTGCGAGTGGCTTTCAAATTGTTTCCTCAAAATTTTGGGGGAGATACCATCGCATCCGTGTGTGTTCCAGAAGACCAGTCAGGGCTGGTTGAGAAGAAGCAGTGTCTGTAGCGTGGCTTCTCTCGTTCATGTTACTTTTATTAGTATTAGCTTGTGGACTTAGTCTGGCTATATAATATTAGACACTGATTAGTTCTATGTGATGCCTACATTGGCGAGGCCCATTTGGTGAAGAGAGGAGAACCATGAGAGGTGAAACAGTGTTCACTCTTAAGTGTGATTAGGAGAAGCGGGTTCGACAGATCTCTCACCCTCTCTCAATGATGGGATTTAGACGCTGGATTGCATGTGGAGGCACATTGGGTAAGCAAAGGATTAGATAGAAGTTCATTTGTACGGTCACAATTGCTATTGATTCAGACAAATATTGCACTTGACTATGTCTATGAAAGGAGAATATCAACAAAGGTGTCACGTTCCTGACCTGTTTTCTGTTAATTTTGTATGTGTTTAGTTGGTCAGGGCGTGAGTTGGGGTGGGCATTCTATGTTTTGTGTTTGTATGTTTAGGTCAGGTGTAATTAGCCTTATATGGTTCTCAATCAGGGACAGGTGTTTGACGTTTCCTCTGATTTAGAACCATATAAAGGTAGGCTGTTCACACTGTTTGTTTGTGGGTGATTGTCTTCTGTGTCTGTGTATGTTGCACCACACGGGACTGTTTCGGTTTGTTCGTTTGATGTAGTCCGTTCCTGTTCGTGAGTTCTTCGTGTATTTATGTAAGTTCCATGTTCAGGTCTGTCTACGTCGTTTTCTTATTTTGTAGTTTGTTGAAGTGTTTTCGGTTTTCGTCTGTACTTTAATAAACTTCATTATGTCCAAATATCACGCTGCACTTTGGTCCAATCCCTACTCCTCCTCTTCGTCTGAAGAGGAGGAGGACACCCGTTACAAAAGGGGAATTTTTAACGAATGCTCTGAAGAAAAGTGATGTACTGTATGATGGCTTTAGTTACTGCCATAGGTAAATGTATTCTTTAAGCCCAAAAGAGTGTCTCAATGGTTGTTTAATTGACGCGGAGTGACATCACGGCTGATTATCTGCTCTGCAGTGGTACTCAGGGTTTTGGTAGTCTCTAAACCAAGTTCATCAATGTCTGAAATGAAGGCTGCACTTGCAAGGTTCCTGCCCTGTCTCGGCCACTAGATAAAAGCAATATCCGGCGTGACTGCCAGAACAGTTATCAATGGTTGACTCATTCTGACACTGAGCCTAGTCATCCCTCAACCATCTTACGTTAGACATGTCTTACTGTTGGAGAGACTTAAGCTAAAGTGGTTATCAATAGGATTTCAAAGACGGTGTATTGACGTTCAGTTATACAGTACATGTACTGTTCTAGATTAGTTATTCAAACTCAGTCGGAATAATCTTCAGCCCTGCAGCATCATCTATTTGAGCAGTTATTTGTTCGGTCTTCAGAGGAAATGCAGAGAGGGGGGAAATTACTACACTTCCCCTGGTGGTTTCAGAGGACTGCAATTTAGTTCGGGGAGATTAGATCAACCACTGGTTGTCTCTCCACAATGGTTTCCAAATGAACAGGAAAATGTACACGCGTACGTACGTAAGACGTGAGTGATATGTAACAAGATCTACAGTAGGAAGCAACAATAACAGAGACTACCCACAATGCCCACTTCCCGCCCGAGACGCTCTGATAAAAGGTTGCCATTTAGGGGAGGGATCATGTCAAGCCAAAACTGTGTTTACATATTTACATGCTAACTCTGTGTATCTCCTGGACCTGCAGAATGCAGCCCCGACCACATGGCCCCCACTGGAGGCCCCAGACCGAAGGGCCAAGATGGAGGAGTGAGGGTGAGCACTGCATACTCCACAGATAAAACACTGTTATTACATGATTCATGACAGCTCTGGATTTCCTGACAATTCTGTATGACTTAGGGCCTGCTAATCAGTATGCCCCTGGGGATGAATTGAACTTCATCTAGCCATCTCTCCCTCCCCCCTCTTTAATTGTCTTCTTCCTGCCCTCTGTCTCAAGGGGCTGATCAAGCGGCGTTTCTATGGTGGAGCCATGCGAAAGAGCAATACCCAGTTAAACACCATTGGGTTGAACAAGGGGAGCAGGTATGCGGTCAGTCTCATAGTGCTCTTGGTGTGTAAGGCAGGCTGTTCCTCCTTGACTCCTCTCGTCTCCTCCTCCCTGTCTGTTCAGCAGGCTCTATGGCTCACGGGAGTCTGTGTCCATCCCAGTCAGCGCTGCAGGAAACCTGGATCTGAGCGCAGATACCAGTACGGTCATCAGGCCTGTACATAGCTCCATCTTGGGGGAGAAGTACTGCTTTGAGGTAGAGCTGACCTATGACCTGTAACACCTGCATTGCTTGCTGTTTGGGGTTTTAGGCTGGGTTTAGGTACAGCATTTTGTGACATCAGCTGATGTAAGAAGGGCTTTATGAGTAAATTTGATTGAAATTTGATTGAACTTCTATACTCGTCCCATGTCTTAAAGTGATTTGACCAGGTTCATGTTAAATACTGCCCAATAACATCTTTGCTTCACTCTGTCCTGTCATGTATTGACTGCTGGCATTTCCCACCTTCATATTGACGTCCTAGGTGATAAACTCAGAGAACAACCACTGTTTTGGGTGCACCTCAGCTGCTGAGCGAGACCGCTGGATAGAGGACCTGAGACGGGCTGCTCAGCCAAATAAGGTAAAGAAACTATTTCAAAATATTCATCTTCAATACCAATTAAAGGAGAAGTTTGATTTGGTTGTAAAAAATATTTTATTTATTTATGTAAATGGCATGTTATAGAAGGGTCCAGACACCTTTGTTATTGCACTTGTTTTTGAGAAACTTATCCCAAACAGCAAATAATTTCCTCATCCTTGTTATATATTATGGGGGCCCGAAAAAACAAACAAAGGCTCCAAAAACACCCAAATACGTCCTTTTAGAAACAGCAAATATCTCAGGGTAGTGATGCAGGTCTTTAAATGTTGTACACATGAAATTGTCATTCCAAAGTTGATCCGCAATGTTATATTCCCTTTTGTGGGACTCAAGTGGTTTCGCCTATCCAGCTGTTCCATTCTTCATGTACGCTGATTCTACAGGTAACTGCCAACATAAATTGTCTTAATAGGGCGTTGGGCCACCACGAGCCGCCAGAACAGCTTCAATGCGCCTTGGCATAGATTCTGCAAGTGTCTGGAACATGCTTTCAATATACAGTACTTTGAATCCCTCATAAGTGTTTATATTTTATTTTGGCAGTTACTTATAGAATGGAGAGGAACCACTGGAGTCACAAAATGGAATATTACAAAAGAAATTGATATTTTTGTACAAAAGAAAACGTATCCTTTAATGTATGCCACATTGCCATGATATCCTAGGAATCCATATTGTATACTCACTGATTGATGTTCTAACATGTTCTGTCTCCGTTAGGACAACTGTGAGCGGACAGAGAACTCCCTCAGTCTGTGGGTGAACGAGGCCAAGGACTTGCTCCCCAAGAGGCGATACTACTGCGAGCTGCACCTGGATGGCACCCTGTTCGCCCGCACCAGTAGCCGAGCCGTGGGCAAGTCTTCCCATCACTCCAGCTTGGTTGGTGATGGATCCTCTGGTGGGGTGCTCGGGGGCAGCGGCGGGGTGGTCGGAGGCTGCCAGCTGTTCTGGGGAGAGTTTTTTGAGCTGGACAACTTGCCGTCGGTCTCCCAGATCACCCTGCACCTCTTCCGCGACGAGGAACCCAAGAAGAAGCGTCACTCCCGGGATGAGTCCACCCTGCATCCCCTTGGCAGTGTGGCCCTATCCCTGGCCGACATCCGTGGAAGGGCCTTCCAGGAGAAGTGGCACCCGATTATTCCCTACAAGGCGTCTGGTGCCGGAGGGACGAAGGAGCAACTGGGGCCCCAAGCGTCGCTCCGTGTCAAGGCGCGCTTTCAGAACCTGCAGGTGCTGCCCATCGAGAGGTATAAGGAGTTTGCAGAGTTTGTGACAGTGGATTATGTGGGCATGTGCAGGAACCTGGAGCCACTGCTGTCAGTCAGGAAGAAGGAGGAACTAGCCGGGGCACTGGTCCACGTCTTGCAAAGCATTGGCAAGGCCAAGGTAAGAAAACAAAGGGGTGACCGCTGCTTCATGATAAGCATTTAAAGTAGACCTTTACAATAGTCAGCTAGTCATAACTTGCTAAAAGCGCTTATTCTGTGTGTTTATGTTCCAGGAGTTCCTTATCGAGTTGGGTAGTGCAGAGGTGGAACGCCTTGGGGAGAAAGAGGCATTGATCTTCAGGGAGAACACGCTGGCCACCAAGGCCATTGATGAGTACATGAAGCTGGTGGGCCAGAAGTACCTCATCGACACCCTGGGTAAGGAATATCTGTGGAAATACAATTTTTCGCCCTGGGTAACAGTGGATCTGTTTTAACACTTTTTTAGACCTTCCTCTTAGAAACTGTTATGGAACACTGTGCCATTGCTCTTCTTACAGGGGAATTCATCACTCGACTGTATGCCTCAGTAGAGAGCTGTGAAGTAGACCCTCTCAAATGCCCTGCCTCTGAGCTGTCAAACAACCAGCGGCACCTGAAGGAGAGCTGTGAGGAGGCAGTGCAGAAAATCACTGAGATGCACGGGTGAGGGACAAAGAGACCTGATGGGAAACAATATATAAAGATAGAAAATGGGGAGAGCAGTCTTAGCCAGAAGAATGCTATCAAATGAATGCTGATTCATATTCACTCACAGGAAATACTAGGCTGCAATTGACCGCTCTCGCCACCGTTTACCTCACAGGTCTTTCCCTGAAGAGCTGAACAGGATCTTCTCCAGCTGGGTGGAGCTGTGCGAGAAGCAGGGACGACCTGAAATTGGCCAGCGACTCATCTCTGCCTCGCTATTCCTCCGTTTTCTGTGTCCCGCCATCCTCAGCCCCTCCCTGTTTGGTCTGACACAGCCCTATCCAGAGCCGGCCACCCTGCGCACCCTCACCTTCACAGCCAAGGTCATCCAGAACCTAGCCAACTTCACCCTGTGAGTTAATTCTTCAAACTATATGTTCCAAGTCAAGAATTTTTTACATTTTTTTATTTCACCTTTATTTAACCAGGTAGGCCAGTTGAGAACAAGTTCTCATTTACAACTGCGACCTGGCCAAGATAAAGCAAAGCACTGCGACAGAAACAACAACACAGAGACACACACACATGCAAATGGCATGAGGTGGTAAGGCAATAAATAGGCCACAGTAGCAAAGTAATTACAATTTCGCAGATTAACACTGGAGTGATAGATGAGCAGATGAAGATGAGCAGATGATGGTGTGTAAGTAGTGATACTAGTGTGCAAAAGCGCAGAAAAGTAAATAAAAACAATATGGGGATGAGGTAGGTAGATTGGGTGGGCTATTTACAGATGGACTATGTACAGCTGCAGCGATCGGTTAGCTGCTCAGATAGCTGATGTTTAAAGTTAGTGAGGGAAATGTAAGTCTCCAGCTTCAGCGAATTTTGCAATTTGTTTAAGTCACTGGCAGCAGAAAACTGGAAGAAAAGGCGGCCAAAGGAGGTGTTGGCTTTGGGAATGACCAGTGAGATATACCTGCTGGAGCACGTACAAACGGGTGGGTGTTGTTATCGTGACCAGTGAGCTGAGATAAGGCGGAGCTTTATCTAGCATAGACTTATAGATGACCTGGAGCCAGTGGGTCTGGCGACGAATATGTAGCGAGGGCCAGCCGACTAGAGCATACAGGTCGCAGTGGTGGGTGGTATAAGGCGCTTTGGTAACAAAACGGATGGCACTGTGATAGACTACATCCAATTTGCTGAGTAGAGTCTTGGAAGCTATTTTGTAGATGACATCGCCGAAGTCAAGGATCAGCAGGATAGTCAGTTTTACTAGGGTAAGTTTGGCGGCGTGAGTGAAGGAGGCTTTGTTGCGAAATAGAAAGCCGATTCTAGATTTGATTTTGGATTGGAGATGTTTGATATTAGTCTGGAAGGAGAGTTTACAGTCTAGCCAGACACCAAGGTATTTGTAGTTGTCCACGTATTCTAGGTCAGAACCGTCCAGAGTAGTGATGCTAGTCGGGCGGATGGATGTGGGCAGCGAACGGTTGGAAAGCATGCATTTGGTTTTGCTAGCGTTTAAGAGCAGTTGGAGGCCACAGAAGGAGTGTTGTATGGCATTGAAGCTCGTTTGGAGGTTAGTTAACACAGTGTCCAAAGAAGGGCCAGATGTATACAGAATGGTGTCGTCTGCGTAGAGGTGGATCAGGGAATCACTCACAGCAAGAGCGACATCGTTGATATATACAGAGAAAAGAGTCGGTCCGAGAATTGAACCCTGTGGTACACCCATAGAGACTGCCAGAGGTCCGGACAACAGGCCCTCCAATTTTCCACACTGAACTCTGTCTGCGAAGTAGTTGGTGAACCAGACGAGGCAGTCATTTGAGAAACCAAGGCTATTGAGTCTGCTGATAAGAATAAACATCTTCTCTCCATATTCCCAAACCAGGCGTTCCCTCCTCCAACACTAACCCATTCCCCATCCTCTTCCATTAACAGGTTTGGGGAGAAGGAGGGGTACATGCTGTTCATGAATGACTTCCTACAGCAGCACTGGGAGAGGATGAGGTGCTTCCTTCAGACAGTGTCCAGCCCAGACATAGAGATCCCAATGACATCCTTCGATGGCTATGTTGACTTGCCTCTGCGTCTGGCTGTCCTACACAGCCTGCTGGTCGACATAATTTCCCCAATGAAGCAGGTAGGCATAAATCAACTGAATCAAAGGCAAGGGTTATGCTATGACATTCTTGTACTCCTGCTACCAGTCACTTTTCAGCCCTGTTTACATGTATATCCGCCTATCACGCCTACACTGACACTCTTGTTGTAGCGAAGACGCAGGGAGTTAGGAAACAAGTGCAGTGTGAGCTTAATGATAACAAAACATGGAACAAGAAGCATCTAACAAGGAAATAGAAACAATACTACCTGATGACTGACAGAAAGAGTGCTAGATTAAAAAAAAAAAAAAGTCCAGGTGTGACTGACAATGCTGGCCAGGGGGACGGCCCCAAGGGCGAGGAGTGGGCTCGTCCAGAAGGTGAGACTGTACTCCGCAGAGGTCTGGGCACCTTGCAGGAGTTGGAGTAGTTGCCCTCCGGTGGATGGTCGAAGACCGCCCTGAACAGAGCCATGAACCCCTCGTAGGAACCCAGCTCCTCCTCTCCTCTCTCCCAGACGGCCACAGCCCACTCCAACGCCCGCCCAATCAGCACAGAAATGACCGTGAAAACCTTGGACCTCTCAGTGGTGGGGGCTCCCGTCTGATGAGCGGAATAGAGGGAGCACTGGAGTAGGAAGTCATGGCATTTGGATGCATCCCATCTTATTTGTCCAGGAGGGACAGTTGCGCATCGCTGACCTGGGCACACTGCTGGGTAGGCTGGGAGACTGGCTTGCCGGGATGAATCATGGTAGAAGGCCCTCCGTTATTTGAAAGTGAATCCTCTCGGGTGGTGTTGAGGTGGTGGAGGACTCGGAGGACCTCATCCATAGTTGCACCCAGTTGTGCCAGCTGATCGTGGTGTTGACGGAGTACAAAACAAGAGAAGAGAAGCGTCTAACAAGGAAACATAAACAATACTATTTGATGACTGACATAAACAGAGTGCTAGATAAATGGTAAGTAATCAAGGTAGTAATGAAGGGGCGCAGGTGTGCGTAATGATGGGCAGCCAGGACCGGTAGTTAGTAAACCAGCGATGTCGAGCACGGAACGGGGGAGAGGGAGTAGACCTGACACTTGCGTGCACACACACACACGCACGCACACCCACCCACCTCCACTTATGCTGCTGCCACTGTTTACTATTATTATTTATCCTGCTACCAGTCACTTCTCATAATCCCTGCCTATATGTACATATATACCTCAAATACTCCAGTATCACTGCACATTGTAAAATCTCTTATTTTTATTAGTTGTACTATAGTTTCTACCAGCATGCATGTGTTTCACCAGAGGAAGAAAAAAAAATACTCGAGACCACCTTTACTCCACACACATAGAGGCGTACAAAGCTCTCCCTCACCCTCAATTTGGCAAATCTGACAATAATTATATCCTCCTGATTCCTGCTTAAAAGCAAAAACTCAAGCAGAAAGTATCAGTGACTCACTCAATACAGAAGTGGTCAGATGATGCGGATGCTAAGCTACAGGACTGTTTTGCAAGCACAGATTGGAATATGTTTTGGGATTCATCCGATGGCATTGAGGAGTACACCACATCAGTCACTGGCTGACGGTTGTCGGATATGGCAGGGCTTGCAAACTACAAAGGGAAACCCAGCCGCGAGCTGCCCAGTGACGCGAGCCTACCAGACAAGCTAAATGTCTTCTGTGCTCACTTCAAGACTAGCAACACTGACCATGTTCCAGACGACTGTGTGATCACCTTCTCCGTAGCCAATGTCGTTAAGACCTTAAAACAGGTCAACATTCACAAGGCCGCAGGGCCAGACGGATTACAAGAATGCCTTTTCAGAGCATGCGCTGACAAACTGGCAAGTGTTTTCACTGACATTTTCAACCTCTCCCTGACCAAGTCTGTAATATATACATGTTTCAAGCAGACCACCATAGTCCCTGTTCCCAAGAACGCCAAGGTAACCTGCCTAAATAACTACCGCTCCGTAGTACTCACGTCTGTAGCTATGAAGTGTTTTAAAAGGCTGGACATGGCTCACATCAACACCATCATCCCAGAAACTCTAGACCCACTACAATTCGCATACTGCCCCAACAGATCCACAGATGACACAATCTCTATTGCACTCCACACTGCCACCTGGACAAAAGGAACACCTATTTAAGAATGGTGTTCATTGACTACAGCTCAGCGTTCAACACCATAGTGCCCTCAAAGGTCATGATTAAGCTAAGGACCCTGGGACTAAACACATCCCTCTGTAACTGGATCCTGGACTTCCTGACAGGTGGCCTGTCAGGAAGGGTAGGCAACAACAACACATCTGCCACGCTGATCCTCAACACGCGAGCCCCTCAGGAGTGGGTGTTTAGTCCCCTCATGTACTCCCTGTTAACCCACGAAAGCATGGGCACACACACACACACACACACCATCATTAAGATTGCCGACAAGACAACAGTGGTAGGCCTGATCTCCGAAAATGATGAGACAGCCTATAGGGAGGAGGTTAGAGACCTGGCTGTGTGTTGCCAGGACAACAACCTTTCCCTCAACGTGATCAAGACAAAGGAGCTGATCGTGGACTACAGGAAAAGGAGGGCCAAGAACAACCCCATTCACACCCATGGGGCTGTAGTGAAGCAGTTTGTGAGCTATCATGGTCCAAGCACACCAAGACAGTCGTGAAGAGGGCACGACAAAGCCTATTCCCCCTCAGGAGACTGAAAAGATTTGGCATGGGTCCTCAGATCCTCAAAAAGTTCTACAGCTGCACCATTGAGAGCATCCTGACTGGTTGCATCACCGCTTGGTATGGCAACTGATCGGCATTTGACAGCAAGACGCTACATAGGGTAGAGTGTACAGCCCAGTGCATCACTGGGGCCAAGCTTCCTGCCATCCAGGACCTCTATACCATGCGGTGTCAGAGGAAGGCCCTAAAAATTGTCAAAGACTCCAGCCACCCAAGTCATAGACTGTTCTCTCTGCTACTGCAAGGCAAATCTAGGTCTAAAAGGCTCCTTAACAGCTTCTACCCCCAAGCCATAAGACTGCTAAACAGTTAATCAAATAGCTACTCTGACTATTTGCATTGACCCCCTTTTTTACGCTGCTGCTACGCGCAGTTTATTATCTATGCATTGTCACTTTACCCCTACTTACATGTACATTACCTCAACCTGTACACACGCACATTGACTCTGTACCGGTACCCCCCTGGATAAAGCCTCGTTATTGTTATTTTATTGTGTTACTTTTTCTTTTTATTATTTTTGTAGCAAATATTTCCTTCCTTACTTAAAAGCTATTGTTGGTTAAGGGCTTGTAAGTAAGCATTTCACGGTAAGGTCTACTGTAATGGTCAATGTGTAGCTGGTGCAGAGGAGTCAGGCGCAGGACACCAAAGATGAGTAAATTAAAGTAACTTTACTCAAAGTCATCAAAATACAAGAGAATAGCAAGCCCACAATACGGTCCACGATACAACAAACACTCACTCACAACCAAACATGGGGAACAGAGGGTTAATAAACATGTAATTGGGTGAGTGAAACCAGGTGTGTAAGACATAGACAAAACAAATGGAAAATGAAAAGTGGATCGGCGGTGGCTAGAAGGACGGTGACGTCGACCGCCGAACGCCGCCCGAACAAGCAGAGGGACCGACTTCGGCGGAAGTCGTGACATCTACACCTGTTGTATTTGACAAATACAGTTTGATTTAATATTGAATACTGCCGTGTTGGGTAGTGCTTGCAAAATAAGCATTTCGCTGTATGTGACAAATGTGACAAATAAAACTTGAAACGAAGCTGAAACCTCCCATGGTAAGGTTTAGTGGTAGCTAACATGCTGTTCGTTCATATTTCTTCCTCAGGACACTATAGACAAATTGCACCCTCTGCCTTCAATCCTGAACCAGATTACAGAATCTCTGGGCCCAGATGCTCTACGGATTACTGTTAGCAGGTGAGGTTGGCGAGTGCACTTCTGCATGTGCACCCTATGTGTATTGCACATAAGCATTTTTGTAGACCTACTTGTGTGCGTACATAGTTTCACAATCTTTTTATCGTCTCGCTTTATTGTCGTGATTTTTCTTTTTCACAACAGCAACATTGGTCATTCCAAGCCGACCTACGTGCCCCCTAAAGACGTGGGCAAGTACAGCCCTCTGCACAACTCCATGCAGCAGCTGCCTATGGATGCGAAGGGCGGCCAGCGGAAAGAAAGCTTTCAAGGGGTCAAGCGAGACAGGATGAATGCCAGAGAGAGGAAGCCAGTATCCAGGACCCAGAGTGCTCCGCACAGACGGCAGATGGACCCTAAACAGCAACTGAGGAGACAGAGCAGCACTGAAAATCTGCCGCTGGAGGACCAAGAGGCAGAGCAGGAAGCCAACCCTCCACTTGATATCTCATCACCACAGAACGTGAGTTTGGAAATCTTGGTCATGTGGTTTCAATTGTCAACATTCAAACATTCTATTTTATGTTGACATTCTCCTCATGAAGTACATGGTTCATAGTCATAACCTTGCATTGCCATGTGGTTGTTCTGTTGAGAGTCGATGGGTGGGAGGAGTGATTGAATCTCATGAAAGCATCCCCTCTTCTTGTGTCAGAGCGTCGGTGTAAAGGCTCCTCCTGCTCCAGTGCCTTGGATCAAAGTGTCCCAGAGCAAAGAGACATACGAGAGGAAGGTAGAGAATGAAGATATCAACCTACTGGACAGGGTGGGTTCACCTTCATATTATTTATCATCCAGTAATGCTGCTCCTTTCGCATTGATTACTTCAGCTCATCAAAGAAATACTGCAATGATGAAATTGCTTGATCGCCATGATGTCAATTTGTGTTCTAACCAGCATGCACAGGAGCTGTCGGAGCTCCGCCTGGGGGTGGAGCAGGTGACAGAGCGTGAGTTGGAGATGGCCAAGCGGCTGGAGGACTTCATTGTCCAAAGTCAAGATCAGAATGCAGTCTTGTTGGCTGAGGTTAACGAACTGCGGAATCTTCTGGCTGTCCGTGAGGAACAGCTCGCCAGCGCCACTTTCAGGTGAGACAGCGGAGTAGGAGATACAGATCGAAATGTCATCAAATGACATTCACAACCTTTCAAATGAATGAGAGTTTATTTGGTTTGAAGATGAACTAAAATGCAATTGTTAATCGGCGTCATAGGCTGGGGGTTATCGAGGAGGAGAGGGAGGAGGATGAGAGGAAGCTGAACGTCGCCGTGGCAGCAGCTGAGCGAATGAACGTACTGGTAAGACTGGAGATATCTACCACAATCATTAAGATTAAGATGAGTCGTGACGAGTGTTTAGGCTACATATTCATTTTTATTTCTCTTACCTGGTAACATGACTTGAAAAACAAAACTAAATGTAGCCGTGTGTTCTCAGGAGGAGCAGTTTGCAGACCTGCTGAAGGACAGGCACCAGCTCAGTGGAGACTACACCGGTGACCAGAGCAACACACAGTACCCTGGGATCGGGGCCAATCATGTCAACAGCATCTGAAGTCAGGCTGGCAGCACAGAGTTGTAATATAGACATATACTTAGCTTAGCTTAGCTTTCACGTTCTTCCAAATACAAAACCTTCCAGAATTATGTTGTTTTGCCTGAAGGGTGGCTTACTTTCAGAAATTCGGATACTGTATGATGCTTTTCTCATGAGAAAACTGAGTAAATGTATGCATGAATCTTAACTTGTGTCCAATTGGGGGGGAAAAAACAGAAATGAACTAAAAAGTCACAGGTATGCTAAACCTGTCTAACATTGCACTTACTGTGTACACTGTACTTGAAATATTTGTGGAACATTCGTTGATTTGACAGGAACAGACTGATCTAATTTGAGTGTAGAAACCTAAACATCAATAATAGCCTATGGCAAGAACAATTTCCCTCTGCAGTTTAACAAAATGAATGTAAGGATACCCACACCTTGATATGTAATTAAATACATCGTTGTCCTCTTTTGATTCGCCACTTCTTAGAATGTTGTCCATTTTCCATCCATTTTGAATGCAGATTTACAATTTCTGTGAACTTAATTAAAAACTCGAATAAACAATGTACGGTTCAGTGTTTGTGTGAACTTGTGTTGTGTGTGTGCCTATGTGGTCTACTTGGTAAGAATGGCTAAATTACTATTGCTAAATAACAAAGTAAACTGATGAGAATGTCCATGTAAGGAGTCAGAGAATAGTTCAATTGGTTTATTAGAGAGTATGTGCAGGTATACGCCGTATACCCACTTTTTTATGGGCATTGTGTATACTCACTTCTTAATCCCCACTGATGCGTATCAAAGTAGTGTAGTGGAGGTATACGCTGTATCTATTAATAAGGCTGATGAAACAGATCAGAATGTCTAACTTAAAATGTTGATATAGTATTATTTCTTCACATTTTAAGCGCAGCAATGTACACCAAGCAGTCGGCATACGGACAAGTGTTCCAAAATGCAATTTGCGGGAAAACGCGTTCTAAAATCGCACCGCACATGTAAGCGGTTTCATGGACAGAGACGAAATATATGTTCGAAATTTATGAAGAAAAGGGTTCTAAAGATGCAACAACTATCATGGGTTGCTAATATGACTAGGATAATGCCTTTTGCCACTAGACAATTAAATAAAGTTTATTTGAAAAACCAATAGAAACGGAGAGCGCATATGTAAGTCTAACCATGTTTCTATGGTGGGATTTTGGCTATAGGCTACTTTGAAGCAAGTTAAGACATGCCTCATAATATGAAGTAAAACGTCCAGGTTTCAAACAATTAAGGAACAAGAAAAATATAGCGATGCTAATGATAGGCCTAACCGTCTTCTGGTAAAGAGATATTCTGGTAAAGAGATCTTCTGTTGAATCTGACAATCTTGATGGTTGTACAGTCGCCTCAAATAAAACTGTGAAGGACCTCGGCGTTACTCTGGACCCTGATCTCTCTTTTCACGAACAAATCAAGACTGTTTCAAGGACAGCTTTTTTACATCTAAGTAACATTGCAAAAATCAGAAACTTTCTGTCCAAAAATGATGCTGGAAAATGAATCCATGCTGTTTCAATATGCTTTGTGTTGTAGTCACGACAGACAAAGATATATAGTTAAGCAAACTTTACTAGGCATGTTGTCAACCAGCACATTAATAAAGTAACTACTGGTTTCTGTTTCCTGTGTAACAACAATATGAGTAACATCAATATTGCTACACATGCTTTTGTCACTTCTAGGTTAGACTACTGCAATGCCTTCTCCACGCACCAGTCCGCCTGTGACAGCTCCCCGCACCAGCCCAGTACCACCAGTGCCTACACCACGCACCAGGCTTCCTGTGCATCTCCAGAGCCCTGTACGCCCTGTTTCTCCTCCCCGCACTCGCCCGGAGGTGCGTGTCCCCAGCCCGGTACCACCAGTTCCGGCACCACGCACCAGGCCTATAGTGCGCCTCGGCAAGCCTGAGCTGCCCGGCGCCGTCTGAGCCGCCCGTCTGTCCGGCGCCGCCTGAGCCGCCCGTCTGTCCGGCGCCGCCTGAGCCGCCCGTCTGTCAGGAGCCGCCAGAGCCGCCCGCCAGTCAGGAGCCGCCAGAGCCGCCCGCCAGTCAGGAGCCGCCAGAGCTGCCCTTCAGTCATGAGCTACCTCTCAGTCATGAGCTACCTCTCAGTCATGAACTGCCCTTCAGTCATGAGCTGCCCCTCAGTCATGAGCTGCCCCTCAGTCATGAGCTGCCCCTCAGTCATGAGCTGCCCCTCAGTCATGAGCTGCCCCTCAGTCATGAGCTGCCCCTCAGTCCGGAGCTGCCCCTCAGTCCGGAGCTGCCCCTCAGTCCGGAGCTGCCCCTCAGTCCGGAGCTGCCCCTCAGTCCAGTGAGGTCATTTAGGAGGGTCGCCGTTCCTAGGAGGCCACGGAAGCGGGGATTGACTATGGTGGAGTGGGGGCCACGTCCAGCGCCAGAGCCGCCACCGCGGGCAGATGCCCACCCAGACCCTCCCCTATAGGTTCAGGTTTTGCGGCCGGAGTCCGCACCTTGGGGGGGGGGGGGTACTGTCACGCCCTGACCAGAGTTTGCTTTGTATGTTTTATGTTTTGGGTGGTCAGGGTGTGATCTGAGTGGGCATATAATCTCCACCTGGCACAGCCAGCAGAGGACTGGCCACCCCTCATAGCCTGGTTCCTCTCTAGGCTTCTTCCTAGGTTCTGGCCTTTCTAGGGAGTTTTTCCTAGCCACCGTGCTTCTACACCTGCATTGCTTGCTGTTTCGGGTTTTAGGATGGGTTTCTGTACAGCACTTTGTGACATCAGCTGATGTAAGAAGGGCTTTATAAATACATTTGATTGATTGATTGATGGAACGGCTTTCCCAAAAACCTTCTCAATTAAATTTTAAAGGGGAACACTAACAACAAGGCGGACACTAACAACAATCCTTTGGGAAAAAATGAAAGAACTGATTAGACACAAATTACGTTATTTTTCCTGCAAGCATCCTAGCTAGCTAACTTTTGTTTATCTACTGAAACACATTGTGTATTGCTGCCTAACATAGCTACTACTGTGTTACAGTGTGTGTGTGTGTGTGTAGTGGGGGGGGGGGGGGGGGGGGGTCTAATTATGTAGCTAGTTAGGTAGGTAAACATATCTATGACTGAAAATAGAAGAGTTTTTACAAATCGGAGCCCTTTTGTATCTCGATTGTAAAACCTCTCATTTAAATTGTAGATATGGCTAGCTACTAAACAGCAAGCTACAACATTACAACCAGCCACCTAAAATTAGGTTTAACAGCAAACGTTAGCACATGACTGGAGTTGGCTAGATAATTAGCCTGGGACCTGCTAACTTGTTAGCAAACGTGTGACATCAGCAACTGTAAATAATATTACTAGCTAGCTATGCAACATAATTGATGAGGGTTGACATTGGTTATGATTATGACCATGGATGCATTTCAATATCACAGAATTATAGGCATGATACAAGATAGGATTCCAAAAGATGTAAATAACAAATATTGCATATATAGCAAACTACCTAAGTTTACTAGCAAACAGTGAGGAAAAACAACTATACAACAATTTCCTGTTGTAAATCTCTAAAACTATAGCTGGTTTAACAATAAAAAATATTTGCCTAAGCATGCCTGATAGACATGGCTGTAGGTAGATACGGTCTGCCTGCCTACCTACCTACCTACCTAGGCATATTTGAATGGTCTGGTCACTGTGCAAAGGTTGAGGGTTACGCAATATTTCATTCTATTAGTCTAGATATTGTTCTGTGCCTGTGCACATGTATGCATGTTCAACTAGTCTATCCTAATGTTGATGTTACGCTGGCACGGTTCAACTGTTGTTCAAACTGTACAGTAGAGTATTTGTTTTTGACTTATAGACAATACCGTGTGGTGCCTGGGCTTCTTCCTGGAGTCGATTCTAGATACAAAAACAGAATTCCTTTGCCTGTGTGTGTAACTGTAGCATAACTGTATCCAGTGAGCTGTTTCCTTCAAGGGATTAGACATTCTGGATTTCAAGCTAATGACTCATGAGGAGCTGAATGGCAGTTTGATCATGACAATTGTCCTCCCACAGCTTTACAAGTATTCCCTGAACTTACTGTATGTTTCTTTGGAATTGCAATTTCTCACCATCATCAGCTGATCCCCAGTTCTCTTAGCTACAGATTGTTGCACCAGATAATGTGATCTAACCAAAGATTTTTGGTATCCATTACTGGGTGTTATAGGATAGGTACTGTTTGGTGTAACACAGAGAATTTTCAACCAACCTTAGCGATGCCGTCTTCGTCCTTGATTCAGGGAAACAGGAGTCTCACAATGTCCGTGTCCAGGTGCATAAAGTAATCCAACAATATGTGCGCCGCCATCGTGTCTTTCAAGTCTTCTCACTCATTGATCGAGACAGGTCTCCGTCATCATGACATGCAGAATTTTGGGGTGGACACCCACCTTTTGTTCAGCTTACCTTCCCCTTGTGCAAAGCTAGGGGTTGGAAGCTCATGTTGGTGAAATCAGATTCTGTACCACCTACAACAAAATACAGAACAATACACAATTTAACCACCCCATTAATATTGTTGATCTCTATTAGACTGGCTAGCTAAGCACACCTAACATGGACATTTCAATATTGTCAGCTTGCTGTTAGCTAACTAGCGTCCCTAAATTGGCAACAAGATTGCTAGAGAGCTGAGACGGTCTGAGAACTAACCATAGACATGTTTTGAATAATTCTCTAATCACTGCATCAAAGTGAAGATCGATAAGCTCAAGTTACAGGTCAGTGGGAGCGTTATCCACACCGAAGGTGAAAGGAGAGGAAACCAACAGCATGTCATTTTCCAACACTTTGAAATCCTCAAAACGATGAGAAAACTCACCGTTCAAAGCACGCAGCAGTGATGTATATTTCTCCCGGTGGTCATCTGATAGGGAACAGACTAGTAGTGGCTTCTACTTCACGGGTCAGGAGGAGTAATTTTCCCTTGAAGGCTTTGACAAGGCTGTACATCTGATGTGCAAACAGGCCCTTCCCTTTTGGTTTGGAATTCAGTTAATTCATGAGGGCCATGATGTCCACGGTGAATAAATAAATACTTCGATGTCCACTCTTGCTGGAACACCCTGCATTCATTGTCTACTTAACTTTTCTTTGAAAAACTCATTTTTTGAACAATTTCTAGCGAGCTACTATTTGTAATTGTGACGTGTGTGTGTCAGTCTGTCAGTCACTGTCTCTCCTTGTGCAGTTGTTATTTATACGTGCCTTCAAAATAAATGTCCCACAAGCGGTGGGAGTTAAATAATTACACAAAGATGAGTATTCAATGGGCTTTTAATTTGAATAACAAATACATTTTTCAAAACTTTACTATCGCAAATTCTTTATCTGATCTGAGCATGATTCCACGGCCTGGCCTTTGCCTAGGCCTGAATTTGAAACAATTCCCTAGCAGACTTACACAATATGGCGACTTGTTACAAAAGACATGGAGAGGGTGAGAGAGAGACAGAAACAAAATACTTTGGTACATTTAGAAACTACTCTTACAGTAATCATATACTTCGCACACAAACCGCCACCCGTTTGGAGTAAGAAATCATGAATGTATTTATGTGTAAATGTCTGTGTTCTTTGTGCATTTCTGTCAGAACCAGTCCTTCTTGGAAAGGGTGTTTAGCCTTTTTGCGGCACGCTTATAAGGCTCCGATTGTCCAAAAGGGCTCCCCACCCGTCTCCTAATGTTGCTCTCCTCGGCCGTCGCCCGGCAACTGGTCGTGTAGTCCTTCAGAGAACTACAGAGCTCCCTCTACTTCCACTCGCTCTGGAAGATGATTCTTTGAAGATATGCTAGCCAGCCGTGTCAATGGTTCTCAGTGGGGTGATGAGAGTAGCGTACTACAGGGATTTGAGAAGAGTAATAGAATGGTCCCACTTAAATGAGCTTTTGTAGATACTTTACTTAGGACAGCTAATCAGCCATACCATTGATTGTCCGGGAGGTGACTATCGTCTTTACCTCGTGTTGAGATATCAGAGTTCAAACCACTTTGGACGTGAGCTGCAGCTCGACGCCTTTCCGGTCTGATATGTTAATTCTTAACCCATCATATTATACAGTTTGTTCAAAAGGGGCGGTTCCACCAGGCTGACACGCTCTCTGACCTCACTCAGGGGGCGGTGACTACTTACTTGTACAAAGTTATAGACACAATTTCCTCCTATAGTTTCTAAGATCACATCCCTCTCTTAACAAAAACACTTCGAATGGACACTTCACACATATAGTGTGTATACTTTTCAAGTTACAGTATTTCCTTTATAATTTTTTTTATGACATCACAAAATAACAACCAAACGACATTAGTGGTCTTTGGGTCACCTCTGACCATTCCCCGTGTTCTGTGTTAGAAATATTGTTCCAGTATTTGCTTCAGAACATGTTAGAGTTTCGGCGGGAAAATGTCTGAAACAAAAGGCACATTCCTGTGTGTATTTGGAGAGGGAGATAGCTGCAATGTCATGTCCTTGATTTACAACAGGGTGTGAGCTATAGGCTATTACTCCATTATTTAACAGTAGTGCATGTCAGCCGCATGAAACATTAGCAAATTGACTGGAAACTGGGTGGTATACGCTCGTTGTGGTTTGAGGAGAACACTTACATTTTTGTCAAGGCAGAGAAGAGTGGACCAAGACGCTTGCGGAGAGGACCATGTATGTTGCATTGATCCGATCTGTAATAGACTATGGCAGTATAGCGTATGGTTTGGCAGCCCGGACCTCATTGGAAAGGCTAGATGTCATACAGGGTCAAGGACTATGTGGAAGTTGTTTGCTCTATTACCTGTTATGGTGATATATAGGCCTAAAGGCCCGAGTCAATAAGAAGACAAGGTGTCAGAATAAATGCAACTACACCTTTGTTTTTATCACAAAACCTGATCGCAACCTCTGTCCAGTGAAGTCCACAAAGCATACTGCATGTACAGTAACATGACCTACGGCATGGTCAAGCTAAACTACTATTGATTACTGCAAGTCGCAAAGAAAACAGGAGCTGCCTACACTTTTCCAGCACCATTTCAACTTGCAACATCAAATCACCTCTGCTTAGTCTAATACAGTAACAACTAAAAGATACCAAAAATGATTTAGTCTAATCAATGTAAGCTAAATATGACGTGGCCAGGTATGAATTAATAGTTGGATCAGAATTGCCGTTATAATCATTGGCCAGTACATAGAATTAAGTAAAACCACAAGTCCAATCCCCATCTAATTTAGGAAAATGATTATTTTAGCTAGCTGGCTAGCTAGCCAACAGAGGACAACACAGCATTTCAAGTTTTTGTCAATGACCTATGCTCTCAATGGGATTTGATAGGAGTGACGCCAAATCCAAGCTGTTTCGCTCCCTCAGATGCCTTCTCCTGTAAGATAGATTCAGCCTCTTGCAAATTGAAGGGAAATTATTAAACACAGAGACTAAATATAAATACATTTATGTTTTTTTATTGGTACATTTTTTGGGGAAGCCTGACTTCCCTTGTCATCAATGAATACACTCCACTGACTACAGGTGGAGATGGGGGATATGCCATTGCAGATGAGATAGCAGCTGGCAATAATTGGGTCAACCTACAGGGACACGGGGTGTCTCATCCTGTGAAAGGGATTTTACAGGCATACCGCCCTTGCTGTCTCTGCCTGGCCGGTTCCCCTCTCTCCACTGGGATTCTCTGCCTCTAACCCTATTACAGGGACTGTGTCAGAGCTGCTAGGAGTACTGGGTGGATGGAGTCAAACGCAGAGAGCAGGTTTCAAGAATGTGGATTTATTTTCCAATACACAGGGAAAACGATCATGCCCTAAAACACACGGGCGCATGAAAAGACGAGTCCAAAAACACCGGACTAAACTGTTCCGAGAAAATAACAAAATCCACATTACAATCCAACACCAACATAACAGAATACAAGCCCGCACAACAGCCAGCGGGCTACCTGCCCTTAAATAGCCTACCCACCAAACTAAACTCAAAACAGGTGCACCCAATCAGCCCAAACTAACAGAAACAAAAAGAAAAGAATCGATGGCAGCTAGTATGCCGGTGACGACGACCGCCGAGCGCCGCCCGAACAGGAAGAGGCACCATCCTCGGCGGGATTCGTGACAGTACCCCCCCTCTGACGCGCGGCTCCCGCAGCGCGCCGACCCCGGCCTCGAGGACGACCCGGAGGGCGAGGCGCAGGACAATCCGGGTGGCGACGGTGGAAATCAGCCAAGAGGGAAGGATCTAAAATGTCTCTCCCCGGTACCCAGCACCTCTCCTCCGGACCGTACCCCTCCCAGTCAACGAGGTACTGCAGGCCCCTCACCCGGCGTCTCGAGTCCAGAATATCTCGTACAGCGTACGCCGGGGACCCCTCGATATCCAGAGGGGGCGGAGGGACCTCCGGTACCTCACCTTCCTGAAGGGGACCAGCTACCACCGGCCTGAGGAGAGACACATGAAACGAGGGGTTAATACGATAGTAAGAAGGGAGTTGTAATCTATAACACACCTCGTTTATCCTCCTCAGGACTTTAAATGGCCCCACACACTGCGGCCCCAGCTTCCGGCAGGGCAGGCGGAGGGGCAGGTTTCGGGTCGAGAGCCAGACCCTGTCCCCTGGTGCGAACACAGGGGCCTCACTGCGGTGGCGGTCAGCGCACCTCTTCTGCCGCTCACTGGCCTGCCTGAGAGAGGCCTGGACTGCCCGCCAGGTCTCTCTAGAGCGCTGTACCCACTCCTCCACCGCAGGAGCTTCGGTCTGGCTCTGATGCCACGGAGCCAGGACCGGCTGGTACCCCAATACGCATTCAAATGGCGACATGTTAGTTGAGGAGTGGCGGAGTGAGTTCTGGGCCAACTCTGCCCACGGGACGTACCTTGCCCATTCTCCTGGCCGGTCCTGGCAATACGACCTCAGAAACATACCCACTTCCTGGTTCACTCTTTCCACCTGCCCATTACTTTCGGGGTGATACCCAGAGGTAAGGCTGACCGAGACCCCCAGACGCTCCATAAACGCCCTCCATACCCGGGACGTGAACTGGGGACCTCGATCAGATACGATGTCCTCCGGCACCCCGTAGTGCCGGAAGACGTGGGTAAATAGAGCCTCCGCAGTCTGTAGGGCCGTAGGGAGACCAGGCAATGGAAGGAGACGACAGGACTTAGAAAACCGATCCACAACGACCAAAACGGTAGTGTTCCCCTGAGACGGGGGAAGATCAGTCAGGAAATCTACCGATAAATGAGACCATGGCCGTTGTGGAACCGGGAGGGGTTGTAACTTCCCTCTCGGCAGGTGCCTAGGAGCCTTACTCTGTGCGCATACCGAGCAGGAAGAGACATAGAGTCTCACGTCCTTAGCCAAGGTGGGCCACCAGTATTTCCCCCTAAGACCCCGCACTGTCCTCTCAATCCCCGGATGACCCGAAGAAGGTAGTGTATGAGCCCACCGAATCAATCGATCACGAACACCAAGCGGTACGTACCTAAGGCCAGTCGGACACTGGGACGGCACAGGTTCTACCCTCGACGCCCGCTCGATGTCCGCGTCCACCTCCCATACCACCGGGGCCACCAGACACGAGGCTGGAAGGATGGGAGTCGGATCGATGGCCGGTCATCCGTGTCATAGAGATGAGACAGCGCGTCGGCCTTAGTGTTGAGGGAACCTGGTCGGTAAGAGATCGTAAATCTAAAACGAGTAAAGAACATGGACCACCTCGCTTGACGCGGATTCAGTCTCTTCGCCTCTCGGATATACTCCAGATTGCGGTGGTCAGTCCAGATGAGAAAAGGGTATTTAGCCCCCTCAAGCCAGTGTCTCCACACCTTCAGGGCTCTTACCATAGCTAGTAACTCCCGGTCCCCCACATCATAGTTCCGCTCCGCCGGCTCCAGCTTCTTAGAAAAGAAAGCACAGGGACGGAGCTTCGGTGGTGTGCCCGAGCGCTGTGATAGCACGGCTCCAACACCAGCCTCGGACGCATCCACCTCCACTATGAACGCTAACGAAGGGTCCGGATGCGCCAACACGGGAGCCTCAGTAAACCTTGCCTTCAACTGGTTGAAGGCTCCATCTGCCTCGGCCGACCACCGTAGACGCACCGGCCCCCCCTTCAGCAGTGAGGTAATGGGTGCCGCCACTTGGCCAAAACCCCGGATAAACCTCCGGTAGTAATTGGCAAACCCTAAAAACCGCTGCACCTCCTTTACCGTGGTTGGAGTCGGCCAATTACGCACGGCGTTAACGCGGTCACACTCCATCATCACCCCCGTGGTGGAAATGCGATAACCCAGGAAGGAAACGGCTGGTCTGGAGAACACACATTTCTCAGCCTTGACGTACAGGTCATGCTCCAGCAGTCGCCTAAGCACCCTGCGCACCAGGGAGACATGTGCGGCGCGTGTGGCAGAATAGATCAAGATGTCATCAATATATACTACCACACCCTGCCCCTGCAAGTCCCTGAGAATCTCATCTACAAAGGATTGAAAGACGGCTGGAGCATTCTTCAACCCATACGGCATGACGAGGTACTCATAGTGGCCTGATGTGGTACTAAACGCTGTTTTCCACTCGTCTCCTCCCCGAATACGCACCAGATTATACGCGCTCCTGAGGTCCAGTTTTGTGAAAAAACGCGCTCCGTGGAATGATTCCATCGCCGTAGCGATGAGAGGTAGTGGATAACTAAATCCCACTGTGATTGAATTTAGACCTCGATAATCAATGCACGGACGCAGTCCTCCCTCCTTTTTTCTCACAAAAAAGAAACTCGAGGAGGCGGGTGACATGGAGGGCCGAATGAACCCTTGTCCCAGAGCTTCCGTGACATATGTCTCCATAGCCAACGTCTCCTCCTGTGACAATGGGTACACGTGACTCCTGGGAAGTGCAGCGTTCTCCTGGAGGTTTATCACGCAATCCCACCGTCGATGAGGTGGTAATTTAGTCGCTTCTTTCTTACTAAAAGCGATAGCCAAATCGGCATATTCTGGGGGAATGCGCACAGTGGAAACCTGGTCTGGACTCTCCACCGATGTGGCACCGATGGAAACTCCCACACACCTACCTGAACACTCATCTGACCACCCCTGAAGAGCTCCCTGTCGCCAGGAAATGAGGGGATTGTGAATGGCTAGCCAGGGAACCCCCAACACCACTGGAAACCCAGGTGAATCAATAAGGTAAAAACTGATCTGCTCCCTATGATCCCCCTGGTTTACCATGTCCAGTGGAATCGTGGCCTCCCTGACCAGCCCTGACCCTAACGGTCGGCTATCTAGGGAGTGCACGGGAAAAGGTGGGTCTATCTGCACCAGCGGAATACCCAACTTACGGGCGAGTCCGCGATCCATAAAACTCCCAGCTGCGCCTGAATCGACTAGCGCCTTATGCTGAAGAGAGGGAAAAAACGCAGGGAAAAAAATAACCAAAAACATGTGACCAACAGGGAGCTCTGGGTGAGTCTTGTGCCTACTCACCTGGGGTGGCCGAGGAGTATTCCGCCTGCCATCCCGACTCCCAGATGGACTCCTCCAGCACCGGTCCGAAGTGTGTCCTCTCCGGCCACAGTAGGTGCAAGAAGAGCCACCTCCTCCGGTCCCCCTAGATGCAGCTCCTCCCAACTCCATCGGAGTTGGAGCGGGAGGGCTGGGAGGTGGAATGGACAGGACCCCCTCTGAACGCCCGCGGGCAGCTAGCAAGTTATCTAGTCGGATCGACATGTCTATCAGTTCATCGAGGGAGAGTGTGGTGTCCCGACAAGCTAGCTCCCGACGGACGTCCTCCCGGAGGCTGCAACGGTAATGGTCTATTAAGGCCCTGTCATTCCACCCCGCACCAGCAGCCAAGGTCCGGAACTCTAAAGCGAACTCCTCGGCGCTCCTCGTCTCCTGTCTGAGGTGGAACAGACGCTCACCCGCCGCTCGGCCCTCTGGTGGGTGGTCGAACACAGCCCGAAACCGGCGGGTGAACTCCGCGTAATGGTCCCGAGCCGAGTCTGGGCTGTTCCAGACTGCGTTGGCCCAGTCCAGGGCCCTCCCCGACAAACAGGAGACAAGGAGGCTTACACTCTCCTCACCCGAGGGAGTCGGACGCACGGTAGCCAGGTAAAGCTCAAGCTGGAGCAGAAATCCCTGGCAACCAGCCGCTGCTCCATCGTACACCCTCGGGGGGGGTGAGACGCAATGTGCTGGTCCCAGCCGATGACCCTGTAGGAGTGGATTGTGTCGTCTGCAGGGGAGCTGAAGGGGGCGTCGGGAGACCACTCCTCTCCCATCGTTCCATCCTCTCCATCATCTGGTCCATCGCTGACCCGATACGATGAAGGACAGCTGTATGATGATGGACACGCTCCTCCATAGTTGGGAGAGGGGTGGTCGCTGCTCCTGCTGACTCCATATGGTGGTGCGGGCTTCTGTCAGAGCTGCTAGGAGTACTGGGTGGATGGAGTCAAGCGCAGAGAGCAGGTTTCAAGAACGTGGATTTATTTTCCAATACACAGGGAAAACGATCATGCCCTAAAACACACGGGCGCATGAAAAGACGAGTCCAAAAACACCGGACTAAACTGTTCCGAGAAAATAACAAAATCCACATTACAATCCAACACCAACATAACAGAATACAAGCCCGCACAACAGCCAGCGGGCTACCTGCCCTTAAATAGCCTACCCACCAAACTAAACTCAAAACAGGTGCACCCAATCAGCCCAAACTAACAGAAACAAAAAGAAAAGAATCGATGGCAGCTAGTAGGCCGGTGACGACGACCGCCGAGCGCCGCCCGAACAGGAAGAGGCACCATCCTCGGCGGGATTCGTGACAGGCTGAGTCACTGGCTTACTGGTGCTCTTTCATGCCGTCCCTAGGAGGGGTGCGTCACTTGATTGGGTTGAGTCACTGACGTGATCTTCCTGTCTGGGTTGGCGCCCACCTTGGTTTGTGCCGTGGCGGAGATCTTTGTGGGCTATACTCGGCCTTGTCTCAGGATTGTAAGTTGGTGGTTGAAGATATCCCTCTAGTGGTGCGGGGGCTGTGCTTTGGCAAAGTGGGTGGGGTTATATCCTTCCTGTTTGGCCCTGTCCGGGGGTATCATCGGATGGGGCCACAGTGTCTCCTGACCCCTCCTGTCTCAGCCTCCAGTATTTATGCTGCAGTAGTTTATGTGTTGGGGGGCTAGGGTCAGTTTGTTATATCTGGAGTACTTCTCCTGTCTTATCCGGTGTCCTGTGTGAATTTAAGTATGCTCTCTCTAATTCTCTCTTTCTTTCAATCTCTCTCTCGGAGGACCTGAGCCCTAGGACCATGCCTCAGGACTACCTGGCCTGATGACTCCTTGCTGTCCCCAGTCCACCTGGTCGTGCTGCTGCTCCAGTTTGAGCTGTTCTGCCTGTGGCTATGGAACCCTGACCTGTCCACCGGACGTGCTACCTGTCCCAGACCTGCTGTTTTCAACTCTCTAGAGACCGCAGGAGCGGTAGAGATACTCTTAATGATCGGCTATGAAAAGCCAACTGACATTTACTCCTGAGGTGCTGACTTGCTACACCCTCGATAACTACTGTGATTATTATTATTTGACCATGCTGGTCATTTATGAACATTTGAACATCTTGGCCATGTTCTGTTATAATCTCCACCCGACACAGCCAGAAGAGGACTGGCCACCCCTCATAGCCTGGTTCCTCTCTAGGTTTCTTCCTAGGTTTTGGCCTTTCTAGGGAGTTTTTCCTAGGCACCGTGCTTCTACACCTGCATTGCTTGCTGTTTTAGGCTGGGTTTCTGTACAGCTCTTCGAGATATTAGCTGATGTACGAAGGGTTATATAAATACATTTGATTTGATTTGATACTGGGAACATGAGTGAGGACAGAACACGATCTTTGGGTAGGTGATACCCATGCGAGTGAGATGGGACTGTATGGAAGGGAGTTTAGTCCAACGGCAGCTATTCTTGTGAACCCACCCTGGCTACTCCCACCTCTTGTAGTTGATCTAGAAGTGATGGAGAGACTACAGAAAGATGAGGAGAGTGTTGATCCATCTGATTTGTTTAATAGACATCTGGACACTGTGTATCAGCATTGTGGCCATTTACACAGATGGTTTAAAAGATCCAAGGACAGGACGTACTGGGTCAGCATTTGTAGTACAGGAATGTGGGGTGGCAGTCAGGAAACGTATTACAGATCATCTGGCGGTACATACGGCAGAGCTGATGGCCATACTGGCCTTGCAGCGGGTGGAGGAAGTCAAGCCAGACAGTAGTTATTTGCTCTGGTTCATGTGCAGTGTTTGAGTCTGCAGTCCTTTAGCTCACATAGCAGACAATATGTGCTTTATGCTGTACAACAAACCCAAGGCAGGGTCAGACAGATGGGTATACAGACAAGATTGCCTTGGCTCCCAGCCCATGTGGGGGTGAAGGGGAACGAGGCAGTTGATGTACTGGCTAATCAAGAACTTAGTAGTGGGGATGTTGATGTTTTGGTTTCAAACGAGCAAGGCAGAGGCAAAAAGCCTGATATGGACAGTGGTGGTGCAGAGATGGCAGGAGCAGTGGAATAGAGATACTGAGGGCAGGCATTTATTCTAAGTACAGAGGAAAGTCGGGAAGGGGAGGATGGCAGGAAGAGACAGAAGAGAGGGGACTATTTTTACAAGATTAGGGGTGGGACACAGCCAGTTAAATAAGACTTTATGGGAAAGCATCCAACAGGAAAGTGTGATTATTTCCAGGAAACAGAGACAGTGGAGCTTGTATTGTCACAGTGTAGGCAGTATGAGGGGGGAATAGGCTGAGATCCAGTATAAGGGAGAAGTGGATACAGGAAATTAGTTTAAAGAGTATACTAAGTAGAACGTCATTATATACAGTCTACATTTTTTGTTGTCTTTTTTTAAGAGAGACTGGGCCACACTCCAGTACAGTAGGTGGCGGTAATGCACCATAATGTTGGATGCCAACTGCCGATAAACCCCACCGAAGAAGAATCCACAGACAGCTACTCAGAACTCGGACAAGTCAGGGGACGTACGTAGAATACGTTTGGCAGCTGTCAGTGCACTTTACAACCTGGTAAGTTTGATTCCGTTGGCTACTTTACTTAAAATATCATACGTGTTCAGGAACATTTTATAAAAATAAATAAAATCATGAAGGCCTAATACAGATACAGCTGGCCACTTCACTCAAGCAAATAATGTAATAACACAACATCTTTGGTAATCATTTCTCTATCCAAAAGGGGAAACGGTAAGGTTAGAATCAAAATAAAGTAGATAATGACTTCGCGCAACGATAGTATCTTAAAAACTCAAATATTCCGTAGCTACACCACAGAAGCGAAAATTGCCAATAAGTTTCGTTTCGCCAGAGTGACGCACTGAAACTAGAATACCGTTCTACTAGCGACAGGATTTTCTTTCAAAATAAGAGTCTCCTTGCAAGGGCATGGAAAGCTTTGTGACTATCCTTTTGTTTAACAGTAGTTACGTACAACTGTTTTTCAAAGCATTGTATCCACCTTGGAAAAATAACCTATCTTTTATATTTCATTATTTATACCAGCATTTCATTTGAAAGTTTACACAAATACTGTTATGTTAATTCAGAGTGTTGCTGGCCTTTTACTCCACCCATTCCATTGGTCACAATGCAAAAAATAAATGTATGTTTAATTTTTTTATTTAACCTTTATTTAACTAGGCAAGTCATTTACAATGACGGCCTACCCTATATACACTGAATTACATACTGGTTTATAGAGAAAAAACAACTATTTGTGCCGATGTTCCCCAAGTTTTCACAATCATTGTAAAGCCCTAGTTATGTTTTTGCAACCTGTGTGAAATGGCTAGATAGTTAGTCGTGCTTGCTAGTTGCGTTTCAATCAGTGACGTCACGCCCTCAGACCTTGAAGTAGTTATTTCCCTTGGAAGTAGTTATTTCCCTTGCAAGTAGTTATTTCCCTTGCAAGTAGTTATTTCCCTTGCAAGTAGTTATTTCCCTTGCAAGGGCCGCAGCTTTTATGGAGCGATTGGAGAGGGGCCGAAGCAATACTGTTACACTGACAGTAATTTCTGAAGATTAAATAAATAATGTGATTTGTGATTAATTTAAGAAATTAAACATCTGTCCAAGATTTAAAGGTCACACTATTACGTTAACTGAACTCACATTTTAATATGGTGAAGCTATTCCTATAAAAGTTTTAATTGGACATCTAATAGTCAAATCAGTGTAAAAGCAGGTGAGCTGATTCTACTCTTTTTGCCCATTTTCTGGTGCTTTGTGGTGGGAAACTGAGCAGGTCGAGAATAACACATCAACCCTCCTACTTTATTTATTGTCAACCCTGCTACTTTATGTATGGTCAACGTTCAACCCTGCTACTTTATGTATGGTCAACGTTCAACCCTGCTACTTTATTTATTGTCAACCCTGCTACTTTATTTATGGTCAACGTTCAACCCTGCTACTTTATGTATGGTCAACGGTCAACCCTGCTACTTTATTTGTGGTCAACCCTGCTACTTTATTTGTGGTCAACCCTGCTACTTTATTTGTGGTCAACCCTGCTACTTTATTTGTGGTCAACCCTGCTACTTTATTTGTGGTCAACCCTGCTACTTTATTTGTGGTCAACCCTGCTACTTTATTTGTGGTCAACCCTGCTACTTTATTTGTGGTCAACTCTGCTACTTTATTTGTGGTCAACCCTGCTACTTTATTTGTGGTCAACCCTGCTACTTTATTTGTGGTCAACTCT
Organism: Salvelinus namaycush; assembly: GCF_016432855.1. Classification (NCBI taxonomy): domain Eukaryota; kingdom Metazoa; phylum Chordata; class Actinopteri; order Salmoniformes; family Salmonidae; genus Salvelinus; species Salvelinus namaycush. The sequence continues at coordinate 16,453,113 of NC_052345.1, forward strand.
GCTACTTTATTTGTGGTCAGTCCTGCTACTTTATTTGTGGTCAGTCCTGCTACTTTATTTGTGGTCAACCCTGCTACTTTATTTGTGGTCAACTCTGCTACTTTATTTGTGGTCAACCCTGCTACTTTATTTGTGGTCAGTCCTGCTACTTTATTTGTGGTCAACTCTGCTACTTTATTTGTGGTCAGTCCTTCTACTTTATTTGTGGGCAGTCCTGCTACTTTATTTGTGGGCAGTCCTGCTACTTTATTTGTGGGCAGTCCTGCTACTTTATTTGTCACCCCCAAAAAATGTTTAAGGGATTGGGATAATTAAAAAAATAATAAAGTGTAACATGTGCATTTTGACATGTTAAAGTTCAGCTAAATAATTTTTTCCCCACAAAGTTGCACTACTCCAAAAGGCCCCTAATTGGTGGAACTACCCCAATATTGTGAACATACCAATAGCTATACCAAGTAGTCTTAATTTTTTTTTACACTGATTTTTTTTTACCCTTGCATATAAGCACCATGTAAATGGCAATTGATTACAATTTAATATCTTTAGAATGAGTTATCAACATTGCAATGTTTTGAAATGTGGGCTTTTATTTTGAAGGTTTCCATACAACGGTGACATCATTTCTGCTGTTGGCAGAATAGTAGTTTAAACAGGATACTCACAGACAACACAGCAGCAGACAGTTGTAGTTCCATCATGGCGGAGGATCTGTTTTCCCTCATGAGTCTCGAAGACGAACTGAGCTGTAGCATCTGCCTCTGTGCTTTCGACTGTCCGGTGACAATTCCATGTGGACACAACTTTTGCCAAGAGTGTCTCCTAGAAACCTGGAAAGACAACTACAGCTGTCCACAATGCCGGACCCACTTCACCACCAAACCAGAGCTGAAGAAGAACACTGTCCTCAGCACTGTTGTGGAAACGTTCAAAATGAAGTCGAATAAAAGCGACCTCCCCAGTGAGACGGGCGACTTAATCATGTGGGATGCGGTCAAGATGGAGCCCAAAGAGGTGGCTATCTTGTGCGACACCTGTATGGAAGCCAAAGCATTCAAGACCTGCCTCACCTGTATGGCGTCGTTCTGCCTTGAGCACGTGAGGCCTCATCATGAGAACCCAGTGTTTGGCGCGCATCAGCTGAACGAGCCTCTGGGCGACCTGCGCGACCGTATCTGCCCCGACCACCACAAGCTGATGGAGTTCTACTGTGTCCAACATGGCCGCTGTATCTGTGGTGTCTGTCTGCAGCAGGTGCATAAAGGCTGTACCTTCTCCAACCCTGATGAACAACGGGCACTGCAAGAGGTAAGTTCACAATATATATTTTAATACACCCCATCCACGGTCAGGCATACAGTAGTGTTGTGCCAGCCCATTGCCCCCATGTAGTGCATTACAACTGTCTAGAGGTCTGGACTTTTTTTTATAAGGGAAAGGGGATAAACCAGAGCCTGTCGTTTCAATGGGAGCAAATTAATCATAGTGGGCAGAACAATCACGAGCTAGTGAGATCCTATTGGCTCGTTCTAGCATCTATTTGCATATTTCTATTATGGAACGCCTACTCTGAAGTGTGTGTAGAATAACTCAATTCGCCCTTCCACTCCCAAACCACATGGTTTTAAGAAACTTTGGCAAAAGTTAGTCTACAAAACACAGTTCACTCTGTTACAGATTCTAGTTTTGGAAATGGATAACTGAATGTTGGCCAAAATCCTTCTACCACTGCCGGCCCCTGGGCTTCCTCATCACAATATTTGGTAGTGAGTGGAAACTAACCAGATGCTTCACATTTATACATCTGGTGAAATACCTAGCATACTGTTCTGTTGGGATACCTAGTCAGTTGCACAACAATGTATTCAACCGAAATGTGTCTTCCTCATTTAACCCAACCCCTCTGAATCGGAGCGGTGAATGGGGCTGCCTTAATCGACGTCCATGTCATCAGCACCCGGGGAGCAGTTGTTAGGGGTTAACTGCCTTGCTCAAGGGGAGAACGGCAGATTTTTCCACCTTTTCCCGGCACGGGGATTCAAACCACCTTTTGGTTACTGGCCCAACACTCTTAACCGCTAGGCTACAGGCGTAAGGTCACTGGTTTAAGCCTCACTACTGACCGTTTACCCTATTTTGCTACAGACGTGATGTCATTGATCAAATCACTAATCCTAAAAGAAAACAAAAGTGAACCCATCTTAAGAGTTAGAAATGTTTTATTTGGTGGAAGATGATATTCATTCATGTCTCATTCAGTCTGATTTGAGGGGCAAGTTGAGTCTGCTGGAAGGAAAGATGGACAAGAACCAGATGGTCATCTCTCAGATGAGTGACCAGCAGAGCAAGTTTAAGGTGAGCTATCACTTTTTAAACCAGAGACTCAAGAATATGTCTTAACTACTGTATTCACTAGGAAGTAATCAACGTATAAAGCAGTTTGAAAGCTTTGAGCACCTGGAAAAAGTAAATAGCGAACAGTCACTGTAAGAGCGGTGTGAGATGCTGTGAGATCCATTTGAGAACTCCACGTATACTGTGTGTCCGTCTCCTCCAGGACTCTGCAGCCAGCAGGAAGAGAGCTCTGGAGGACGAGTACCGCCAAATCCGGGCGCTGCTGGACCGTGACGAGCGTGAGGCTCTGAACACCGTGGACCGCGAGCAGGAGAGCGGTCAGACCAAACTCCAGAACCTCATAAAGAAGTTCAACCAGAACATTGCGAAGCTTAGCGCAGCAAAAGATGGCGTCAACAGCCTGCTCAGTCAGACTCAGACCATGGCTTTCCTACAGGTGAGTCCAGTGTAGCGAAGGTGGCTTCGGTGAACTGCTCTCACTCAGTTGATGAGCAACCTTACCTGAAAGCAGAAGACTTGCGTCAGCTCCCGGCCTTAGCTCAGTGGGCTAACCTTAGCTCAGTGGGCTAACCTTAGCTCAGTGGTCTTGAAATTATAATATTGACTATAATATATCTTATTGTTGGTTTTTACCTTTGGGACAGGCCTCAGTTGACATGCCGGCAGCGGTGGCCTTTGACCCCTATACCCCGAAGGTCAACTTGGACTCTAAGGCCGTGGCAGCCTGGCATGCCTACTCTGCAGTCCTGAGGGAGCATCTCACACATGTACTGAAACAGCCTGTAGAGGTCAGACTGCAGATACTCCAACCAGGTGTGTGTGTATACAAGTGTATGAAACGTGCTTATCATTTGTATGATGCCTTGTGATATTTAATTAAATTCCAGAAGCTTGCATGGACATGTTCAACAATGGTGATTTTTATATTGGAGAGCAATAAGGGATCAAACAATGAGTCCAATCAAACAATAATTCACAATCCAACATCTCATCCCTCAAATTGGTTACCAATCTGGTGGTGAGGCGTTTGCTTTCCAGATTCCAAGCATTATACTTAGAATACCTAAGTGAAATAGTCACCACTAGCCGGCCTCCGCCCAGTACCCTGCCCTGAACTTTAGTCAGTGTTACTAGACGGCTACCACCCAGTACTCAACCCTGCACCTTAGAGTCTGCTGCCCTATTTACATAGTCATTGAACACTGGTCACTTTAATAATGTTTACTTACTGTTTTACCCACTTCATGTGTGTATATACTGTAGTCAAGGCCTATCGTATTTAACTACGGCTTTAAATACAATTTCTATTCATAATGTGTATGCACACACCATCATATACATAGTGTACAAACCATTAAGAACACCTGTTTTTTCCATGAGACTGACCAGGTAAATCCAGATGAAAGCTATGATCCCTTATTGATGCCACTTGTTAAATCCACTTCATTCAGTGTAGATGGGGGTATTAGACATGTTTAAAAAATGATTTTGAAGCCTTGAGACAATTGAGGTGTGGATTGTGTATGTGTGCCATTCAGAGGGTGAATGGGCAAGACAAAATATTTATGTGCCTTTGGTAGTAGGTGCCAGGCGCACCGATTTTAGTGTCAAGAACTGCAACGCTGCTGGGTTTTTCACACGCAGCAGTTTCCCATGTGTATCGAGAATGGTCCACCACCCAAAGGACATCCAGCCAAATTGAAACAACTGTGGGAAGCATTGGCGTCAACATGGGCCAGCATCCCTGTGGAACGCTTGACACCTTGTAGAGTGGGGACAGGCAGGATGTCAAAAATCTATCTCTAACCATAGATTTAAAAAATAAAATACTGTGAGACAAAGTGCCAGGCACGTCTTTCTCCGTGCTCGCTCTCCCGCCAATTCATACATATTCATTGTTGTCATGGTGTGAATTGTTTGTCACAGATTATGAAATCCCTGCTATTATCAAAAGTATCAACAGTAGTAGATGTAGGCTACCGTTAAACATTGCCATTTCCCCATTAATCTAGAATGTTTGGTGATGGTAATTTCCATTTCTTCAATGTATTAATAAGGCATAGCGTTCTCATTCTCGTAGTGTACAGGTTGTTTGGAGAGCTCAAACTAATGTTTATCATAGAAAGAATGTAACCAGCTACATTTCCTAATCTAATGTTTTGCTTGAAGTTAATCTAGCATTTTACCAGAGAGAAACAAAGAGGCTACACAGCAGAGCGCTGTCTGTTGATAGAATGCCAGTTTGATTTCTCATCCGAGTGGAGAAGTGCAACTGAAGCAAAAAAAATGTGTCTGATACCGAGCAGAAACCACAACAAATCACATGCTTATCAAGCACAAAGAAACGTTCTCGGCGCTGGACAAGCAGCAGCAGACATCTCGCGTTACGTCTTTTGCCACTGCAAAGCGCAGCTGTGACCACCAGAGCCGAGCATGTAAAAGCGTCTGCGTGCTTCCCAGGCGAAACAGTTCGGTAGAGTTTGTGCATGTTATTGTGACGTTTTGGACTTTGGCGAGATTTTTTTTCGGCTGTTCGGGCACACACAAAAATGTTCTGGAGGCAAGCCGAAGTTCGGAGCCGAAGTCACGCCCCTTCGTCAGTGATTGGTCAACAATAGGGATTCTTCAATAAAGTCTGTCATTCAAGGAGACACAACTCTTTCATGCACGTTTTTCCATTTAAAAAAAAACTGCACAAAACATCTTAGTCAGATGTAAAATTGCGTGACTAAGATCGTCGGCAAAAACTCAAACATCATTCATTTTGACGGTATTTTAGATTAACTGACTATTTTGAGGAAGTGTATACTGGCTACAGCGTCTCAAAATGGACAAACGGTACTATTGCTGCTTTTTTTTCTCTCGATTTTCAAACGAAGGTCTTACGGGAGAGTATGCGAGCACACACGTTCGGTTAGGCTAGCCAAGGTTGGCTAGGCGCCAGCCGAACTAACTGACGCCTTAACATAGCTCATTATGGTTTCAGTGAATGGCAATCGAGCGATTTAGAACTTATCTGTAATGGTTATGATAAGTTATGCATGGTTGCGTGCTGTTGGCTTAGACAAATGCACATATTTTTCCGTGTGTTTCATTTATTCTAGATTTTTTAAATTAGAGCACTCAAATTATGTGAGTACTAGAACAGTAAAATGTCATATGCCCATCCCTATTGTAGAGTCCATGCCCCGACGAATTGAGGCTGTTCTGACGGCAAAGGAAGGTGTTCTTAATGTTTTATACACGCAGTGTATACATTTATTTTCCGCACTCTGACATTGCTCGTTGTAATACTTCTTAATTAATTTATTATTTTTGAGATTTGGGTGTGTTGTTATTACTGCACTGTTGGAGCTAGGAACATAAGCCTCTCGCTACACCTGCTAAATATGTGTACATTACCAATAAAATGTGATTTCTTCCCAACAGCTCAGAGGTTTGGTCCTCCTCTGATGCCAAACATCTTTGAAATGGGTGAGTGCCGTTATGCCCTCTCTTTATAATAGCTACATAATAACTCTTGCTGGCATACAGTAGCGGTTGTAACTTTCCAGAAAGGTATGGCTTTTGTCCGGCTAAATTGTACAGCCACAATAGTTTGTGAAATAAGTAATAGACTCGTTGTGGTGGTCACTCATAGCCTAATCACGACCTTGGGCACTGTATTTACTTTGATACAGTGTGACACTATCTAAAGTTTCATCTGGTTTTTGTTTCAGGAGGCATGCCACCACAAGGTCATCCGAGAATGCCTAGATCCCACAGCCCAGGAGCCCCCCTCAGGGCAAACCAGAGGAAGAAGCCTCCACAAGATTCAAACCGAGAGAGAAGTAGGCTATTACAAGATGGGTTGTTGTGGCCTTTTTAGTGTCTAGGTACATTCTACCAAGACACTACATTGAACCATTCAACAAACATAGAATACGATGCACCGACTAGGTCTCTCCATTTCCTTATCAGACCAGGCAAAAACAGGACAAATACAGCTCGTTCTATTCAGTCAGAAACATCTGTGACGTGAATGGTTCAAAAACCAGATGGCAGATCATTGTTGTACTGTCAATAAAGACTTACTGCCAATTATACCACTATATTTACACCTCTAAAGGGTCAACTATGACCCAGAGTTACTTTTTTATCCTACAAGTTTCTCAACCATTTCTCGCTTTCAGAGTCAGACAAGAAATGAGATCACAAGGAAGGGAAAGAACATAAGGCTGACAGTGAGAACTGATTTTTCAGTGTTTTTCTGTGTGTTTACATCAATTACTGCCAAGCTCAGATAACAGGTGTGCTGTGCATGACATGTTTTTTGTTTATGATCCGGTTTAACAGGGCTGTTCAGTCTGTTCCGCAAACCTTAGTTGGAGAGAGCGCTTAAAGGGATATTTTGACATTTTGTCAAATAAGCAAATTTTGGCTATATGCTCCCATAGACTTCCAGACATTGTGCTACTACTTGTTAGCAATCGCGTCAGAAACTACCTTCAACTTCCTTCAAACTGCATGCAGACACTAATATGGTATCAATGAGTTTATCGGACTCTGGGTAAGTAAAAAAAAAGGGGCTTAATTGCCAAAAATTGTCAAAAAGTAACTATTCCTTTAACCTACATGTTTTAGGCAGCAGCTGACTCATACAATATTGTGTAAAAGTACTGCCTGCAATCATTTGATATGAAAAGATATTCTAAATTAGTTGTTTGTCTTCCCTCAGAAAATCCCCAAAAGCCACCTAATGCTCCCAGAGAGTTCGCCACTCCTGTTCCAAACACACCAAGGGACCACCTCAGAGGACAATCAGCAGAACCCATACCCAGGAACAAGGAGGACCCAGGTAGAACTGTTGTTCATGCAAAAAAATATCTATACACTGGGGAAATGTTGCTTAAAATGATATCCTCTGCTCAAGCAGCTGAATTCTATAAGTGAGCCACCAATGACAAATTTGAATGCAATTCTGGATACTTGTCGCAACTGGGGGGGGGGGGGATTCCAGAAAGATGGTTTTACATATTTAGGTTTCCCTGAAAATATCCCGCTTCTCTTAACCAGATGAGGGAGTACGTGATTTCTTGGTTCCAGAACGTCTGCTTCTCGTTTAAGTAATTACGCTAAGCGAATTGCAGATTGGTTGATCCGACAACTGGCGCGCAACATTCAAAAAGGGCCTCATGTCGATGACAGAAATAAACTACAGCTATGGATTCAAAAAAGACAGAGCCCAATATTTCACAAGTTTAGAACAAGAAACTATTGTAACATACAACAAATATGTTCACATATTTACCAAAAATGTAATACAGCCGCCGCTGCAGAAGTCAGAGAGGGTGCCTGGCAGAAAATTGCAGACCGAGTAAATGCTTAAGTGAAGCGGCCCAATACCAATATCTAATAGGCCTAGCTTACACACACGGGTGACTAGTAATGATGCTTTCACTTTATAGAGCACTGTTATTGCAACGCTGGTGATAGTCGTGTCACGGCTATGGACCAATAGGCTACTACAATTTACTTACGTCACAATTGCAATGGTAGGCCCATTCCATAGCCTATATAAGATGAATCATTTGAGTGCTTTTCATGACAACATGGGCAACAATGTGTTCTATGTTAAGTTGTAACACCAATGATTGCGAAATCTGCCGGATGAATTAGGCTATTTATCATTTTTCGTCATGTTGCTTAGGTTTATTCATTTGAGATTAGCAAAGCAGCGCAGCCTACTGTACCTGCAATTCTGTAAAAGACCTCCTTGATTATATGGACCGCTTGATGGGCAGGGAATGCAACAAAGACATTAAAAAACGGCTCTACGCACAGTTGCCTTGCCAAATCGTTCAGCGTCGCCCTCATTGTACAGGAAACTTCCAGAGGCCAAAAAATGGTTAAGTAATGCAGAGTTTGTAGGCCTATATCAGTTAAGGCGAAACCACGTTGGATTACATTGGCTACGTACAGGTTGAGTAAGTTGGCCAGATATTGATTGTGCGGAAAAGGTTCCAGAAAATAACCTTCTGAATGAGTTCAAGGATCTAGTCGAGGTCCAATAGTTTGTTCCCTTCGTTGTTTGCCGTGCATTACAAAGGCTCTGATGTCAATTATGTTTTCCGCAAAGGGACAGGCCATAGTGACGGACAACAATCTGATTGGCGGAGAAGCCCCGTCTTTATTCACCAGGACAGGCTAAGATCAAGTTAACCTCTTAGGTAGCAGGTTTGCTTCCGAGCATTCGTTGCTATGGTTGATCAGGCTATAGGTCGACCTCTCTTTCTGGAACCGTAAATCCGGAGTTTGCTCAAATTCTACTTTGACAGATCTCGCCAACTCCCTAATCCGGCTTTCTGGAATACCCCTCTGGTTTATCAAAGTCACCTATGCACTCTACTAAACTAATGTCATGGTATTTCTCTTACAGGACAACCAAGTGTTCCCCCAAGTATCACGTCTGCAGCAAAACGAAATGACCTTCTACAATGTAAGTTCACAAAAGTGTTTACCGAAACCACGCAGCAAACCGACTCTGGCTCAGTCTAGGGAAGCTAGGATAGGCTATAAGTTTGCCAGAAGATACCGACCCTACCGTTACGCTTGTTTACACTGAGCTGCACTGGGGTCGGAACTCAATCATGGTTACATTAAGATACCGTGGAGCCGGCGTGAGATGTGGGATGGAAAACGTACCTCGATGCAGGGATGGGATATGCCACTGTGCTCCAAATTTGACCTTTTATCCACACTGCTCCATCGGAATCTTCTGGCAAGTCTGTAACCTCTGAGTGTGCGTTCAACATAAGTCAACAGGGTGTTGTAAATGTCTCTAGGGGAGACGGCTCATGTTGGTTGTTGTTGTTCATATGATGTCAAGTATAACAATATACAAAAAGGCATACCAAACAAAAAAGATTCAAACACTCAGCAGGAAATCCCCATTGGCTTGGGATGCTACTCTTGATCCGCTTCTAAGATTTTTACAGTAATTGCCAGTCAATCACTCGCACCTGTGAGCAATTACACAATCCTTAACCCTGCTGGTACTCCTAACACCTGGCCTGGCAGCTGCTGCCAGCTGTGGAGGGATGTCTGTAGTGGAAATAGACTGTGGTCTAACCACTTATCTACCTGTATTCCTAACACTAGCTTGAGAACAAGTACTGCATTCTGAAGGAACTTTTAGAAAAGTGTGTGCAATGGGTGTGTTTGCGTGCGAGAGAGAATCTTACCTCCTGTCTCTCCCTCACCAGATGGCACGGTTCTCACCCTTGACCCCAAAACGGCCCACAAGCGCATCTCCCTCACAGAGAACATGACCGTGGCCTCTGTGTCAGACGAGCCCACCCATTACCCCGATTGCCCCGCCCGCTTCTCTGTCTGCAGCCAGGTGCTCACTTCCAAGGGCTTCTCCCGCGGCCGCCACTACTGGGAGGTCAAGATGAGTAGCAACAACTTCACCGGCATCGGCCTGGCCTACAACAGCATCGACCGGAAGGGTCCGGCTAGCCGGCTGGGGCGTAACACCCAGTCCTGGTGCGTGGAGTGGTTCAACGTCAAGCTGTCGGCCTGGCACGCCAGCAGTGAGACTGTACTGCAGAACCCGAATCCGACCCGCGTCGGCGTGCTGCTGGATTGCGAAGAGGGAACGGCCACGTTCTATAACATACAGGAACGGGCATACCCTTTCCATACGTTTGTGTTCCAGTTCGCCGAGGCAGTGTACCCGGCGTTCTGGCTCTTCTCCAGCGGCTCGTCTGTTAGCCTGTGCAAGCTGCAGTCTTAAGAAGTTAACACGACACACACACACCACACACACATTCTTCTCCCTCGCAAATAATTAGAATATACAGCATCTGGGTCAATAAATTACTTAATCATACTGATATTGGGAACTTATATTGGAAATGTACCTTAAAGGTTATTATTTGGTTGTAGTCACTGACTATAGTAATAATGCAGTATAGGTCATATCATTTTGGACTTTGGTCTCTTGTAACTACAGCAACCTCTAAACAGGCAGCATTTGTTAATCAGCAACTAATGAAAACTAAGCACTTGCATACAGGTAAAGGAACATTACAAATGATTATACAATATTATTGTATTGTCAAAAGCACGATGACATCCTTACTACCTTTTGTTTTACCGCTGTTGTGATGTCAGCAGCATGCCGTAAAGGATTTTAAGTTGATTTATTCCTTAATGGTTACTCTGACATAGCGAGTTCCATTGGCTGGATAGAAGGAATTATCTGACATTGTGATCATTCATGTCTGATTCGCAAATGGTTACGTGTTATAGGCAAACACGACTACTAAGTGGTATTTGAACCAGGCGAATGAGTTCTTTCTCCTGTTCTGTAGTCCTGGCTAAATGTCTTGATCATCCAGTTTATTTACAGATACATTTAAGTGGTCTGTCGGTAGCTGTTTACAGCCTGTTTTTATCAGAGCTTATGATCTCTTGGCGTGGGTCTTGGCAGTACACAGTAATCACATGTAATGTACACAAAACAACATGAATAAACATGTATGTTATCTGCTGTATATGAACAGCACCACAACGTTCAGAAGTCTATGTACTGGCACCTATGCAAGAGAGTGGGTGGCTTTTGCTGGTGTCAGGCATTCCGCATTACGGAATGTCATATCCAATAACACCACCATTAATGAATCGAACAGAAAAGCATCCACATTATTCTTGATACCCCCAAAGGAAAAGTGGGTATCGTTCACTTTTTTTCTTGATCTAACACATTTCGTTAGTGTCTCACATAGAGCCTGTAAGTGAAGGGGGTTTCCGCATGGTGCAGTGTGAGGATGTGCTGAAAGCGCTTCCTGACACTGCTACTAGGACACTGCTACTACAGGCTTGATAGAACCTAGCCTGGTTGCCAGATCTGCATTTGGTTTAGAATTACAGTGAACAGGGCAGGGGATTTGGTTGATCTGGCAACCAGGCTAGATAGACCCAGCCTGGCCCATAAGAACAAGCAGAGGTCATTTAGACCCTGTGAACAGGAGTTTTTCCAACTCTGGGTTTTGTAAATAGGGATGATTTAGGGCTGGGGGTTTTCCTGTCTATGTGACCAGACAAAGGAAAAACTCTGGGCCCAAGTTATAGCCAATTTAGCTATAGCCCATAGCTAGGGCCTTCTCATGTCCTAGAAGGGTACATATCTGTAGCACAGTGATGGTCTGTTGGTGTTAGTTTGGACATCTGTGGGTGTCACCATTGTCTGTGATGTGGGTGCATGCTTCTCATAATTCATGTCTCTGATATTGTGGATTGGAACTTCCGTTTATGGATATACAGCCATCGCTATGATCGGAGAGCAAGTTGAGAATAGCATGTGATGGATTCGTTTTGCTTTGCAAAGCCCCGTGCCAAATGAATAGTTGGTGTCATTGCCTTCTCCCTCTATAGAAACACTAGTTTTCCTGATTTAAGTGATTTCTACTGTTAGTGGAATGAAGGCAAGCTGATATTTTAAGGAAAAGATTAATTCATTTGCTGGATTTAAGCCATTATTGCCACTGGCTGTTTAAGAGATCCCCAAAGGTTTGGACAAAGTCCGAACGACTCGCGTACACAACACCAGATAAAGAGCAAAGATCAGAGGGCCATAGTCATGGTCCTTGTGTGTTAGCATGTTATCCTCTCTGTCCATTCCTTCCGTCTCATAAGCTCGGTTCTTAATTAATGTGCTGATGGTGTACATCGTGTTGGTTTGGTTTACTGACTTTCAGTTTGATTGGGTCTTGTGTTCAACTGAAAAAGATATTAGAAATTGTTGGTTGTGTTTCAAAGGGTAAGGTATTGATTCTATTTGCGTATAAGGGGTTTAATCTTGTTAAAAGACAACTTGATAATGTCCCCTCATGATCTACTATTATAAGCCATTTGTGCTAATGTATTCCTCCAAAAATGTATCACATACAAATACATATAGTTACTAATGAGTGTGGTGTTTATGGCTTATTTGCTCCACATATCTAGACACATATATACTGCATTTGGTGATTATATTACTTCAAACTGCTCAGGAGTAGACTAAGTGCACGGGAAGGAAAAGCCCTGATATTGCTTTTCCTATTATATACTTCCAAACTGACAATGAAATAATGTACGTATTAGAAAACAATGACATTCATAATACATATGAAAATATTTATTATTGGTGTTTCCAAATTCTAATTTACATTGCTTATTACATTCAGTGAAATGATCCGTTTCAACATCTGTAGTAGCAAATTCAGTAAAGATGGTTTTCATCTTTGTCGCTTAAATGTTTCTCTGTTTTTAATTGCTTCCAAAGTGATTCATTGTTTGCTATACAATAAAAGTAATTTATCCATCTCTCGATCCATCTTTTCTTTTTAAATGGCCACAAAGCAGAGGGCAAGTTTCATACCATTAGATGGAGACAAAATGGAGTCATGCGTTCTGTTCTATTACGCCAGTAAAGTGCTGTTATAACTAACTCATTTCTTTGACACTTCCCATAGCAATCATGTGCATTTATGTACAGTGGTTTGACTGCAAAAACGAAATGTGTAGCTAAATATATCCCCAAATATACTGTTCCTCATGGTACGCTGTAAGTTTTACTCAAATCTTTACAGGAAAATGTATCAGCAATAGACTATCACGGGTCTCCTTCCATTGTTAAGTGTAGACATAATGACATGTACATAAACTACCAAGACTATCCATTACCATTCAATATCTGAAGACAATCTAATTGAGAACATTCGGTGGCATACAATACAAGCTCTTCGACAAACCTCATTTTCCAAAACACGTGGAATGAAAGTAGGCCATTTCTCCAGCAATGCAATTACATTTCTAAAAAACCTCACAGCCTATAGAGTACCACAGTATGACCCATAAAACCTAGCAGTCACATCCCATGGGGGATTTTAGAAACACTTCAAATAAGGACTGTTTCGTGTAGGCTTACCCTGGCGTGATGTTTTGATAACCAGGCAAATCTCTCTAGGAAAAGGTGACCTTTATAAATATATTTGCCTGTATTTACCCCACCAAAAATGAAATGTTAATTAGCTGTTCATGTGGCTATCATAAAGAACTACAAATGCCAATCTGGACGAGAATTGAAGGTAAGGATCTCTGGATTCATGTATCTAATGTTTGTTAAATGTAGTAATGAGGAAATTGGCAGAATATTTTTAAATGGACAGTTCTGTGAACGGTTTTGTGCACATTTTAAATTGACACAATACCTGTTAGCAAAGGTGTCAGCTAGAGATGACGTGCAGGAGCTTACAGGGATTTGTAGTTTTGCATTTCTACTTTGATGCTAATTAGCATTTTCAAATCTAAGAGTAAATGGAGCTGAATATGTTGATAAGTCACCTTGTCCGAGATATTCACATGATTATCAAAACGTCACGCCAGGGTTAGCCTACAGGAAACACAGCCCTTAAATGTTTTTTAAGCAGGAAATATGAATGGTGGAAAAACAATTGGAACCATTTCCCTGTTTGACCGCTAGGTTTTATGGATATTATGACACCTCCAGTGTGGGGCTCTATACCCATTAAACTCAACTCTGGACCTCGAAGCAAGTTCCACTGCATTTTGTCATTGTTCCCCTCTAATCAGGGATTGATTTAGACCTGGGACACCAGGTGTGTGCAAATCATTATCAGGTTGAACAGAAAACCAGCAGGCTCCGGACCTCATAGGGTAAGAGTTGACCTATACTGTTTGAAATAACATTTCTGTCCACAGTTAAGATGCTCAGATCTGTTTCTAGAACATTCAGGTTTGCTGTAAACATACAGTAGAAGCGCAGATACACAAAATGGGTGTCCTCAAGCAACGAGACGATTACCCAACGGCTTAACACACAAAGGGAATGTAAGCACTTGTATACCACAAGCATTGGCATTATATTGATAATTATGGACCTCCGAAGCTTTAGATTAACATTGACAATCCTCCCATTATACAGTTGATGCCACTGGTTGGCTCTGGCTAAATCTCTTAAGCACCGAGACTTCTAGGAGACGTTCCAGGTCATATTTTTTGCAGTCACGCTGCACAGATGATTAGGAGTGCTGATCTAGGATCAGTTTTCTTTATAGCTCACACTGAATAAGCTTATATGGACAGGGGGGACCTTGTAACCTGGTGGAACCAATCGGATTGCTGTTAACCATTCTGTTCTACTGCACGTGATTTGAAATAAAATGGCGAACAAAGTGATCAGACTGGTTCCACGAGCTTAGGGACCTGCAGAAGTGCTTAGGAACCAGGTGCGCAGCATTTCAGCATAACAGTCGACCTGGAACACCACCTATAATTTCATATTATGGCTGTAACAAACCTGATATTACCTCAACTTTGACCCTTGACCTCACTAAAATGACAAAAAAGGTGACAGAGATTCAGAAAAGCCTCAATCACAGATCATTAAAACATTCAGTGGTAATAAACATTGACAGTCGACACACCATAGAAATAGAATGGCTAGATGCTCATCTATTTCTATGGGACAGACATAGGGAGTCACCTTGCGGTTTGTCTAGTGCTAAGCAGCATGAAGACATTAAAAAGTGTTTGAAATAAACAATCTTTCCATCGTGGACAACATAAACAAAATAACTATACCTATGAATACTTTGAGCAGTTGCAACTCGGTTGAGGGATGGTACAATTCTAACTATATCCTATGGAGTAATTCCTACAGTGCAACAAGACGTGCCCAACACAAAGAGGTCTAACTAAGAAAAGGACAAAATATTGCAAAAAAAAGTAGGAGTACGTTAACAGACATTGGTAGACATTTTGTCAAAATGATAAAACCTGTGAATAAATCATAAGCAACGGCTAGTTCACTAGGAATGGTTAACTAGGAGTCCTAATAAACTCATTTTAAGAAATATAGTCAAGTAACATTTTCTTAAGACTTAGTAACCACTAACTAGTGTCTGCGCAATACAGCACATGGAATAGGTGATTTGGCCAACATGGCATTAACAGTGCATCATCATGAAATAGAGTTAACGAAACAAACGTCCAGTGATTGACTTACAAATATAAATATATATTCTATCATAGGAGTACAAGTGTCGAGGTCAATGCTTGCTCCTGAGTCAGGGACACACGGGGTCCATGTTGGGAAACACTGCCAAACTGTTAGAACTATTATAACTATGGAACAAGGGATCAGTGCAAATATACCATCCTCCACTGAAACATCTCCCTCCTTTACCCAGAGGCGGGAATATGCCTGAGCTCTCACTTATATCATCTGGGGAGTGTGCAAGCGTGGTATTATGTCATCAGCATTTACTACAACGGACAAAGGAGGGGTATGGATGAAACATTGAAGAGGTGGAACTTGGGGGCTCAGGCACGAGCAGAGGCGGGACCTGCTGGCTTGGGAGAGTCATGGGGGGCGGAGCTCTCAGCCTCGGAGGTGCTGGATTCGTCGTCGTCGTCCGTCTGCTCGGCACTGTGGTAGAGCATGAAGGCCTGGGTCTTGTGGGTGATGGTGATGGTGCACGGGCCCTGGGCCCACGGCTCCCCGTCCACCTGCATGGGCATCCGGGACGTCTTCAGCACCAGCTACAGAGAGATAGGAAGGGAGAGGTGGTAAGAGAGATGGGCGGAGAAAAGGAAAGAAGAGGTGAGAGGTGGAGGGAAGGTTCATTTTTTATTTATTTTTTTACTTTGGAAGAGCTGAACAGTGATGAGCACAGTAAAAGCATATTTTCAGTACATTGACATTCACTGTACATGAACCAACCACGTTCAAAGACAAAACTAGCAAATGACTCCATTACTTACAAAAGATGGCCATTCAAACTGGTACTGTATCTATCCAGCTACGGTCCAAATGACAGAACCAGGATGGACACACAGAATACACAAATGTGTCCAGTACACCACTGCTGTCCTCTCACACTGTGGAGATAAAACAGCAAGTGGTGGTGATGGTGCCGTAACCTCACCCTGACTGTGTGGGCCTGACCCAGCCGCACCGGGTTGGCCATCTTGACTTGGATCTGAGCACAGTGGAAGGAGCCATACACACCCACCACCTCCAGCAGGCCGTCATCCAGCCTGGGAGAGAGGACAGGAGAAAAACACTTAGAAAGCAACCTAGAAAAGCTTTATAGAGCATTCATAAGGCTTCATAAGGCCTAGATATATGCTTCACAAATCCCCCTTTAGAGCGCATGACATTAGCTTATCAATGACTTCTGAAGCATCTCTAAAAAGGCCTAATGTAGAGTTCATGAAGACGTCACAAAAGAGGACAGTGATCTTTAGTTATGCTTTCAGTGATAATACACAGGCAACTTTTCAATGGACTTAGTCTGATGTTAGGGCTTATGAAGCTTTTATTGTCTCCATTTCTGTATTGTCTAAAGTCCTGTGTGAGCCAGTGGTGCTCACCGCGTAGGGGGGTAGGGCTCGTCCCCCATGCCCTCCCACAGACGACAGCCTCCGCCCCAGTAGCCGATGTTACACACGATGATGCCCTCCAGACTGGGCAAGGCCACCCTCTCTCCATCCAGCTCCAACTGTGGGAGCACACACACGGGCACGCACGCACGAACACACACACAGGCACGCACGCACAAACACACACGGGCAACCACACACAAAAGGGCACGCACAAATACACACGGCACGCACACACAAACACACACGGGCACGCACACACAAACAAGCACACAATATTATTAAATGATATGAGTATCAGCTAGTTCAAGGAGGCATCCAAGGATTATACAACGCACAAAGAATGCTTGAGTTCATTTTAAGTTTGTGACATTTACCAAGGCAACGGAACATTCTATTCAATTCTTCCAGAGGCATAGAGGTGAAAGAGTGCACAACAGACATGAGAGTCGTTCCCTGAGGCCACAATGTGTGTGCCTGTGTGTGTGTTGTCTGCGTGTGTGTCTCCTTGCATGCCTTACCTCAATCCTCTTATCCAGGTCTTTGCATTCTTGAACTAAGCAATCTTTGGTGCCATACATAAAATATACAGCCTAGAAGGAAAGGCAACAGTTTGACCAGTATAAAGGGGAAAGCAATAGGACACGCGTTATCAAAAGCAGGTCACGTTTGAATGAATTCAAATATTTTTTTTTACATTTTCGCCCAAATAACCACTCCTAGACTATTCTGAATCAGCTATTTACAGAACAACCAACCACATAACTAATATTCAGTAAGTAAAAGCATTTCCAAATGTATTTGACTAAGAGAGAAAAGTAGCATTAAAGAATTCTTTCCAAATTGATGTGTCGACCATGACACTCAAGCAACCACCCTGTATATTTCCTCTCATACTGTATGTAAATTCAACCACGTGAAGTAGCGTGCACATGTTTGTTCATATTTACAGATGCGTCTTTGGCCGACTGACCTTGTTGATGATGCGGCTGGAGAAGAAGGAGGGGGTCTTCTCACGGTGGGTGTGGAAGTTGAGCGCCATCAGGGCATCCGGGCCCACTGAGAAATAGTTATTCATGGACAGGACCTGATGAGAATAGGACACACGAGTTAGGAGGTCCTTTACTGATCAAATCAAGGGTATAAACAGTGAATAACCAATCACGTAGGCTATTCCAGTAAGCAGGATGATTAAGTTAACCAGCTAACGTTGATAAACAACCAATTATACCTTGTCAATTTTAAGTCCTTTTTCTTAAAAATAAGTTATTTCAAGCAATTTCGGACAGTTAGCTGGCTTGCTAATTGATACAGCTTTCTGGAACAGCCCCATGATTGCAATGGATCACTTGGTTGGACCATGGTTCTGGCAGTAGAAACACCAGAGTTATAGGTGTGATTCCTGTATGGGCCACACACTGAATATAGTATGTGTTGCTGAATTATATCAAAATGCAGGGCAAATGGACAAGATCAAAAGAGGCTAGCTAGAGAGGGTGAAATGCAACTCACCTTTGGCTTACGAAAGTAGAGCCCCTTTGAGGCTACCTGAACTTTCCACCTGTTAGGACAATGAAGATCATACTGGTTAATTTACAACCATGTTACAACACAAATAGAACTAGGGATATTGAGCGTCGCAGCATTAGCACAGAAGGCTACGTTACATGCGCTTTGTAGCATTAGCACAGAAGGCTAAGTTACATGCGCTTTGTAGCATTAGCACAGAAGGCTACAGGACTTGGATTTTGTAGTATTATAAGCCGTTACTTGAGCTTCATAGCATTAGCACAGGAGGCTACATGACTTGAGCTTTGTAGCATTAGCACAGCAGGCTACATTACTTGGGTTACGTAGCATTAGCACAGGAGGCTACACAACTTCCTCTGGCTCTCCACTGACCTGTCCATCTTGACCACCTCTGCTTCGAGGACGTTCCGGAGCACCTGCTCCACAGGGATCTCCCCGGCGTAGCCCGACCCCCAGCCCAGGGAGTTGGACAGGTCGTTCCCCGTACCTAGGGGCAGGATCATCACCCTGGGGATGAACTGATCTTGGCCCTGGAGACCAATACACACACGCACGTGAAACAGACGTCAGTGTGCTGCTAACATTAGATCTTCCTCCACAGCCCTACACCGGGCTCAAACCAGTGATCCTCTGCTCACAAACACACGTGACCGCCCTCCTTGACAACGTGCCAACCGTTTGAGCTATCGGAAAATATCTATAGTGATTAGATGCGAATGCGATTCCGATGGAACATGCACGCCATCTACAGACGTCTTATTCAATAATAATAACCAACAACAACAGTAGTTACAGCAACGTTAGTTGCAACTTCAGTTACAACAGTCTCTTGGCATAGAGCTGCACGACTCATTTGCACCTGCCCATTGTCATGTTGCACATGTAAAAACACACAGTCCTTTACCTTGAGCTTCATGGTGTCGATGGCATCCAGCACCCAGCCCACGGTTCCGTCCCCCCCACACACCAGCACCCTCACACTGCCCGGCGGCAGCAGGGTGCACAGCTGCAGGGCCTTAGAGGGAGGCAGCTCCGACAGGTCAAACACCTGAGAGAGGAGGAGAGGAGAAGAAAGGAGAGGAGAAGAGGAGAGAGGAAAAGAGGAGAAGAGGAAAGGAGAGGAGAAGAGAAGAGGAAAGGAGAAGAAAGAGAAAAGGAGAGAGGTAAGGAGATAAGGAGAGGATAGCAGACAGAAAAGGGAAACAGTGGATTGGAGGGGAGGGAGATGTTTATGCATCCCATCACTGTGCCACCTCCACAATCACTTTAACTCGAAAGAGTGCCTATTGTGCGCCAGTTCAATTTGACACAGACATCTTATTAATTCCATAATATGCTACACAGAGGACTGACTGACCTGGACAGGGTTGAGGATGGTGCGGAACTCTCCAAGCAGAGCCTCCCCCATGTTGTTCCCACTGCGAGTGTTAGCCAGGACCAGCACTGGAGTCCAGCTGCTCCCGCAGGCAGATGCCAGCTAGACACACACACACACAGTTAAAATTAAAGTAAACGAAACCTGTTTCAAGCCACACCCCAGTCTTCTAACCTGACTCAAGAGGGACTGGTAGTTGCTAGTAATGCAACCAAACAGTCGGTTCCGATCCACCATTTGGGACACCCTAACCCCAGACACTGACCCCTCCCTGGGTGTGACCTATGACCTTGCTGTACTCATCGGGGTGCCTGCGGCGGAGCTTGTTGACGTGGTGGAGGTAGTGAGGGGGGATGATGAGGCTGCGGAACTCGCCCAGCTCACAGCGCTCCTCGTCCGACAGGCTGGGCTTGCAGTCGTCGTGCACCGTGGTCTGACACCACACACACCTGCCAAGGGACAAACACACACCCATCAGCCACAATTTATTCGGAGCTCACTGTAATGTCAAGGCAAAAGATGGACAGCGAGCTGGTTAAGAATTGTACACGAAAAGAAAAGGACATGATATTAATTCCAGTCAATTTGCAAATAAAGCAACTTCAGCTTCCCCCATGATTGAAAAATGACAAATAGCACCCTCTCCATCTTTCGTGCCAGAACCATACACATAAAAGCTAACGCCTTTGCATCCCGCTGGGCTTCACTCTGATTAATGTGGCAGACAAAAACTCACACACAAATGACAGCCTAGAAGCAAAATAATATTACCTAAAGTCACACAGCTTCGGTTGGTTCCCACATTGCTCCTTGCAGACCGCACAGACACTGCAGAGAGGGACGTTTCCCCGGACCCAGCGGTGCTCTAGTGTCCCATCCGTTTGGGACGGAGCCATAATCTCTTTGCAAACAAGGCTCCGGTCGGCGCGACGCAGGCATGTCTCGTCGGCGCACACTCCGCAGCAGTCGCAGAACGCCCCTTGTAGAATGTGTTGTTGGCATACACAGCAATAGGTGGGCTTGTTGAACAGGTCCGTGCAGTGCCAACCGTGCTTGCTCTTGCGGAAGAAGTCTTTCATGTGTATTTTCCGTTTGGAGCGTTGGACACTGCACCACAAAGTAATGATCACGGGCACTACGACAGCGAGAGTGGTCCAAAACAGGAGTGTCCACTCTTCCCGTGACGATTGGTCGCGGTTTCCCTCGTCCCCCTCCATAGACATTCGAGGATGAGTGGTTGGTATTAACGCGAATAAACTAATCAAATCATAGAATATCACGAGAATTCACCAATATAAACATTGTGCGCAAGTTGCGCGCATCATGATGTCCATGCAATAGCGACGATAAAATGACAACCTTCTCGTGTTGCCAAATAACGCACAAAACAAGGCTCGAGCGAGATTGTAAACATTGGCTACCGTTAATTTTGGGCAAAATACGTAGCTAGACGACGACCACGAACATTTGGAATATTAGCATTCAGAAGCTATGCTAGCTATAGTTACTGGGCACCTGATGTGCTCGTTACCTACCTAGCAATGACTACATTAGAAACTGATCATCCATCGTCTGTAAAAAACAAAAAAAACACGAAACGCATGCCCAGGAATTTATAATATTAAAGGTTGCATTGACATGACAGCTTCATTACTATATCAATAACACGACTAAACAATAGATTCGTCGATAAAACATATGTCCCATTGCAAACAGTGGCCTTCCCACCTAATGGCCGTGTTCAACCCGTGTTCAACCGCGTCAAAACCGTGTTGTATCATGGGTACATTTTGACTGACTGATCTGCAAATTACATTGAGCAGTTATTTCCATAGAGATAGATATAGGACTCATCTTTGTATCTGTCCCATTATAGCGTCTGTGACAACATGGGCAGCGCCATTGAGGCTATCTCCATTTTGAAGTAGTCCATGTTCTTCTTCCCGATTGGCTGATCCCCCCTGATGACCCGGTTGGACATAACTCCAAAAGGGTCACTAGGAGGGATGAGCCAATTAAGTCCCACCCAGATGACTACATTAAAATGGTGGAAGACCTCAATGGCGCTGCCCATGCTAATAGCCTTTTGGCCACTAGAGGCCCCTATCATTCTCTATGGTTATTTATGCTGCAATGTGGTTTGTAGATCAGTCAGTTTCGACTCGCCTGCAATGTCGAACGCGCCCATTATCAATAGTGTCGTTCGTTTTAATTGGCCAATATGCTAACGGTCCATGACGTACATTTTTACGTAGTACTCAGCTGACTCTGGCAACTGAATAACAGATCAAAAACAGTTTGTTGAGGGGAAAGATTTAGAGCTTTTCGTTCAATACATTTAAATCGTATTAGTAACATTTGCCTCAAAGGCATAAGACACATCTACATAACATAATTATATTATAAACGCAGACAGAGCTTCACATTCACTGATAGGCCTACTAGGCCTATAGGAAGTTACCAGTAATTTCTTAATCTTATATTTAGGAAAAACAGACACATTATTTGGGCATTTCTACATGATGATAGAAAGAAGTTGAACAATAACTTTATTACATTACATTTGGCTGGAATGACTGTTGAAACTAGGCACGCTGTCAAAACATCTCGCAATCGAAACAGTGATAAGGCCAAAACAATATTTTTTTCCGGCACTTCGATACTGAAGCAGGTTAGGAGAATTTGCGAAGGAGGTTAGGATTCTGAGGTTAAGGTTAGGAAAATGGTTATGGTTAACGAAAATGCTCTCCTAACCTGCTACGGAAATCACTTTGTATTGAAGTGCCGTAAAAAGAGTGTGGCCCAAGGCCGATAAGGCGCATGGCCTCGTTTCCGGGAAACCAAGAACAAAACAGAAAATAGCCTTTAAAAAAACACTGCCTTGCAAAAAACATCCATTATTTCTAAACAAATTATCTCTGTATAAAATGAGTTTTGCGCGCCATCAAGTGGATAGAATCAGCATTGCAAATTTTAAATCATAACGCTAAAACTGCAACTGGATACAGATGTAATTCGTGCTAGAAGAAAAATATATTTGAGTACGGTATCAAAGTTCAAACTGATGAAAAAATAAGTACATTGCATGCTATAATCACCACCAAATAAATATACAAATAAATACATGTCTCGTGCCAGAACAGCAGGCACAGTGACACTCAACAGATGTTTTCACAGTTATGTGATATTTGGATTGGGGAGGTGATCGGTGACGTAAGAGGATCATTTACACCCTCATCTCCTACGGACTGGGGTCTCAGTGCAGAAGTAGCTGGGCAGGAGAGCTGAGACCAAGATGAAGAAGTTTGTGACATTTTCCCTCTGTCTGGTCCTCTTGACCATCTACACAGCAGGTAGGCTCATTTTGAAGAGGTAAATTGCCTTTAGAAAAATGTATTAATTAACCTTTTGGTGGCTTGTGAGTTTTTTGAAGGTCTCTGATAAAAGTTTTTGCATTTTTTTCTACATGTTAATGCAATAGAAATGTTGTTTTAAGAAAATATGATTATGCAGTTGTTAAGTAGTAATTAATGCAGTAATTTATATGCTCAAATAATTACATGCATGAAGAAAAGTACTTGCTTCATAATTAAACTTACAAAATAAAAATGCAATTCAGTCGTGCACAGAAAAGCAAATATTGCGTTGCGTCATTGTAACTAGTAAATATAAAACTAAATACATGTCTGTTGTATGAAGATATTGCATGAAAATATGAAAATAAGCAGAACAAATAATTGTTCATGTAAAACAAAACAAATATGACAGAATTGTTTTATGCACATAGCTCATTTAAATATTGTATTGATCTGCCCCCTATTACAATATCATGTCATGTACATTTTTAAGCTCTTATCAATTCAGTTTCAAAATCATTGCAAAAAGCCTGCATGAGCCCTGGGTGGTGCTTTGCCACGTCGCTGTGTGTGCCTGGCGCCAGCCAGGTTCATTTTCATACCCCCTCACAGGTTGGCCTTTTGGGGGTCACGTGCTCCATGGGCTGGCCTGGCTCTCTGGAGAGTGGGGGAAATGAATGGGTACTTTGTTGCTCCACCAAAAAACAGCCTCCTAATGATATTCTGCTGCTGCTGGGGGACAGACAGAGACAGAGCTCTACGAGACAAGGGCTGCATCTCAAATGGCACCCTATTCCCTATAGAGTACCCTATGTCACTGATTGTTGCAATATTTTCGTTTGAGATAGATGTAGACAAATGAAGGTTGACGTTCATTGTCATGAATCTTGCCCCGGAGGCAGAACTGAGCGATTTCCCGCTAGCTGGGCCAGCTACAAAGTCAAACTTGGCTATATCATAACAATTAATGTCTTAATTTAAGGTTAGGGTTAGCGGTGTGGTTAAGGTTATGGTTATGGTTAAGGTTATGTTTAAAATCCGATTTCTGGGGGGTATTTGGTATTTATTAAGATCCTCATTAGCTGCTGCAAAAGCATCAGCTATTCTTCCTTGGGTCCACATGAAACATGACATTATACATAGTACAGAACAGTATTAGTCAAGGACTGAAATACATACATTTAAAACTTCACACATAGCCTACATGCAGTGCCTTCGGGAAGTATTCAGACCTCTTGACTTTTTCCACATCCAGAGATGTTCGAGCCGGGTTCAAGTCTGGGCTCTGGCTGGGCCACTCAAGGACATTCAGAGACTTGTCCCGAAGCCACTCCTGCTTTGTCTTGGCTGTGTGCTTAGGGTTGTTGTCCTGTTGGAAGGTGAACCTTCACCCTAGTCTAAGGTACTGAGCGCTATGGAGCAGGTTTTCATCAAGGATCTCTCTGTACTTTGCTCTGTTCAGCTATGCCTCGATCCTGACCGGTCTCCCAGTCCCTGCCGCTGAAAAACAACTCCACATGCTGATGCTGCCACCACCATGCTTCACCGTAGAGATGGTGCCAGGTTTCCTCCAGACGTGACGCTTGGCATTCAGGCCAAAAAGTTCAATCTTGGTTTCATCAGACCAGAAAATCTTGTTTCTCGTGGTCTGAGAGTCTTTAGGTGCCTTTTGGCAAACTCCAAGCGGGCTGTCATGTGCCTTTTACTGAGGAAAACATTTTTTTATACCCTTCCCCAGATCTGTGTCTTGACAATTCCTTCGGACCTCATGACTTGGTTTGTGTGAGACATTATATAGACAAACATTTCTTAAAACCTGTTTTTACTTTGTCATTATGGGGTATTGTGTGTAGATTGCTGTGGAAAAAAATATTTAATACATTTTAGAATAAGGCTGCAACGTAACAAAATGTGGAAAAAGTCAAGGGGTCTGAATACTTTCTGAATGCACTGTATCAGTACATACACACAATCTCTAGGTCTAATACATAGTACAGTGCAAATTACAATACAATATATATAAAATGACTGTGTCGATTCACAGTACCCTTTGTGCAGTAAGGTGTTGTTTTATCTGTTTTTTAATCTACTTCATCACAATCCCGGATCCGGGAGCACCCCCATCAGTAAAAAAGCTGACTAGCATAGCCTAGCATAGCGTCACAAGTAAATACTAGCATCTAAATATCATTAAATCACAAGTCCAAGACACCAGATGAAAGATACACATCTTGTGAATCCAGCCATCATTTCAGATTTTTAAAATGTTTTACAGGGAAGACACAATATGTAAACCTATTAGCTAACCACGATAGCAAAAGACACAACTTTTTTTTCCCACCATTTTTTTCCTGCATAGGTAGCTATCACAATTTCGACCAAATAAAGATATAAATAGCCACTAACCAAGAAACAACTTCATCAGATGACAGTCTGATAACATATTTATTGTATAGCATATGTTTTGTTAGAAAAATGTGCATATTTCAGGTATAAATCATAGTTTACCATTGCAGCCACCATCACAACTCTCACCAAAGCAACTAGAATAACTACAGAGACCATCGTGTATTACCTAAATACTCATCATAAAACATTTCTGAAAAATACACAGCGTACAGCAAATGAAAGACAAAGATCTTGTGAATCCAGCCAATATTTCAGATTTTTTAAGTGTTTTACAGCGAAAACACAATATAGCATTATATTAGCTTACTACAATAGCCAACCACACAACAGCATTGATTCAGGCCAACAATAGCGATAACGAATAAACCAGCAAAAGATATACATTTTTTCACTAACCTTCTCAAACTTCTTCAGATGACAGTCCTATAACATCATATTACACAATACATATAGAGTTTGTTCGAAAATGTGCATATTTAGCGGCACAAATCGTGGTTATACAATGAGAAAAGTAGCCAAGCTGCCAACAATATGTCGGGAGAAATCTTGGGAGAGGCACCTAATCTAATCAGTAACTAATCCTAAACTTGACTAAAAAATACAGGTTGGACAGCAAATGAAAGATACATTAGTTCTTAATGCAATCGCTGTGTTAGATTTTTAAAATTAACGTTACTACGGCATACAGCGTGCGTTAAAGCGAGACCGCACCGAAATTAATGGCGGAATATGAGTTTAACATTTTTCAACAGAACAACGAATTACCATCATAAATAGTTCTTACTTTTTGATGAGCTCCCATCAGAATCTTGGGCAAGTTGTCCTTTGTCCAAAAGAATCGTTGCTCGGTTGTAGAATGTAGTCTTCAACGTTGGAATTAGCAATAAACATTAGCCATGTGGCAAAGACGTGTCCAACTCACTATAACGCAGCACTAATAAATATCCGAAAATCGTAATATACTGATATAAACTGATATAACTCGGTTTAAAATAACAACATTATGATGTCTTTAACACCTATATCGAATAAAAACAGAGCCGGATATATCTAAGGGCTATAACGGGAGCTTTCTAGAACGACATCCAGAAGTCCTTTTTGCGTCAGGGCGAAGAGCAGAAAGGGGGAACCCCACGTTGCCAGCCCATTTATAAGCTCTCAGATCTGCCCAGCAACTCCATTTCAATTCTCACTATTCGCTGACATCCAGGGGAAGGCGTATGCAGTGCATCTCAACCAATAGAAGACAGGCAAATTAATAAACCGACCTCAGAACAGCCAGCAGAATTCAGCATTCTCACATCCTCATAGGAAAATTGCTCTAACTCCAGTTCTGTTTTACTCACAGATATAATTCAAACGGTTTTAGAAACTAGAGAGTGTTTTCTATCCAATAGTAATAATAATATGCATATTGTACGAGCAAGAATTGAGTACGAGGCAGTTTAATTTGGGAATGAAATTATTACAAAGTGCCAACAGCACCCCCTATTGAGAAAAGGTTAAAAACTGTTTTTATTGCTAGTTACCTGGGGTGGCAGAGAGTTCCATGTAGTCATGGCTCTATTTAATACTGTGCGTTTCCCAGCCTTTTGTTCTGAACCTGGGGACTGTGAGGAGACCTCTGGTTGCATGACTTGTGTTGTACCAATGGGTGTTCGAACTGTGTGCCAACTGCTTGAACAGACAGTTCAGTACCTTCAACAGATCAATACCTCGCACAAAGACCAATAGTGATGCAGTCAATCTCTCCTCAACTTTGAGCCAGGAGACATGCATGCCACTGACACTTTCCCTCCGTCTACATCTAAGTGCGATACGTGCTGCTTTGTACTGGACCAACTGCAATTTACCTTTGTCCTTCTTTGCCGCACATGGCCACACATCTGGGCAGTAGTCCAGGTGCAACAAAACTATGACTTTGTATGACTTTGTGTCTCTGCCAGCTAGTGACCACTTTGCAGAGCTGCCTCCAGGGCCAAACGTATGACAATAAATGTCCACCTGCGTAGGCAAGCAGTGATGTTGCACAGTCAGCTCTTTGAAAACGAAGGGATATTGATGTCTTGAAATGCTTTGTCTCTCCATCGACAGATGCAAACCCAATCATCAAGGAGAGCTATGCTAAGCAACTTCTGCGGACCAAGAGGCAGAAGCCCGGCCACCCCGATGAGCCAATGAGGGTAAGGTTCAAAGTGCAAGGGGCACAATTAGAAACCTGCAGCGGTGTGCTCATCCTTCTAAGAATCCATAAAAAATGTTTCACGTAACAGTTACCCTGTAATTTCTTCTGTTTTGATATGATAATGAGAGCTGCTTACGGCTTGATAAACGAACAGCACTTTAGATAATATGTAGTCATACAATGAAACTGATGGTCAACTCTTTCTCTCCCTGGTGTGTTTCATTCCAAAAAAAGAAAAAAGACAGCCCACCCCATTCATGATTCTCTCACATTCTCTTTTGACTCTTGCCCCCCCTCTCTCTCTCTTTCTCTCCCTCTTTCTCTCCCTCTTTCTCTCTCTCTTTCTCTCTCTCTTTTTCTCTCTTCCCCCCTCTTTTGACTCTTGCCCCCCCCCCTCTCTCTCTCTCTCTCTCTCTCTCCCTCCCTCCCTCCCTCCCTCCCTCCCTCCCTCCCTCCCTCCCTCCCTCCCTCCCTCCCTCCCTCCCTCCCCCTGTACAGGAGCACTTGCTCCACATGCAGGTTCTGGATCAGAGGGCCCAAGAGACCAACCTGGAACACTGGCTGAACCCCCACTGCTACCCCCGCTGTGACAGGAACTACGGACACCCTGTCTAATCCCCAGTGACCTCGCCTTGACTCCTCACAGCCCAGGTCCCTGTCTGTCCAACACAACCATAAAACATCCCTGCTTAGGTCCCCTGGGGCTTGTTGAGTAGGGAAAAGGGTAGTAAAATGCTGTGTAACAAAAAAAGTACCAGAAAGTACATAATTTCACTACATTTCGGACAATTTTCAGTTTCCTGCCTATTGAACACAATGTACAGTGCCTATAATTAGCCTATAGGATGAAGTTGCCTTCGCTGATCAGTTTTGTATTTCCCTCCTGATTGGTTATAGTTAGAATTGGGGTAAACTGATTCTCTATCTTTTTTTTGTTGTCTTCTGGCGAACAACTTTTTCTGTGTGGCGGAAGGCGTTGACGGCAAGAAGGATGTTGACAACTGTGATGACAACGATGATGATGATGACCATGATAATGATATGAGGGTGAAGCTCGGAGTGCAACTCTATCACATGCATTTCATGATGAAGCCTCAGCAGTGAACATTAGTGGCCATCAGTAGATACTTAGTGGCCATTAGTAGATCAGCTTATTCCAACAACATTAGCATACTGGAAACATATACAATGATGTTAACGTCATAGAGGATACATGATCCGTTTATATGTGGATACAGTTATGAGAAAATATACATTGTATTATGTAAAACAATGTTTAAAAAAAACAATCATTTAATAAACAATCTAATCAAAAATGGAAATGTGGTGTGGGTTTTTTTCTCTTCAGTTTTGAAACTGGACTTTGAACAGGCTTCGGTAAGACTTCTTTAGAGAAAATAAAGACTTTAACTACTAAGAAAGAGGAACTGTGAAGCGGAAGATTGTCCATGGTGTCATAGGCAGTCATGTGGGTTGACCCCGCTGCTGACCCGGGGTTACGGTTGTTGCGGTCGGCCATGACCCGAAGTTACTATCGTAGTTTACTGATGTTTGGGGAATTTAAGGCAGTGCCCTTCGCTCGAGTTCACTGTATGACTCTGCACAGTGCTGTTACTTTCTCGCGCAGGAGGCTCTACAGATGAACGGCATGCTATTGACCACAATGAATAACAACTTGTGAAAGGAAAGAGGGCAATTATTTGATACAAAGTATTCAACGCTTTATCGCAGCTAAACTGAATGGCCGGGAGCACTAGGCTAAATCTTACGCAGTTGTGGACGTGTGAAGGGAGTAAATATATCCAGACAAGAACAAATACAGTTATTCTCCGAAGTGAACGTCGTGCAAATGATTTGTAACATTGCGTAATATAGCATTAAACTGATAATGGCCGTATATGGCCGTATACGACTGAACCGGCACACATTTTACATGCAATTTAAGAAATGTGCTGCTGATGTTTGGGCTGATTGATGGCCAAAAATATCGAACAATTATTGATGCATTTGGTCAAATTTTTTGGAAACTTTTAATTGTATCGTATTATACCCCCATGATTCAATGACAACATCTAACACCCGACGTGTGTTTCATCTGGAGAAATTGCATTGTAGCCTATCAAGAGTCAGATTGTTCAATTACTATCTGCATGTGGCATGCGAGCATCATCGAATGATTCTGCAAAACGAATGCACCGATAGGCGTACAAATAGGCCACTGGAACTAACCAAGTAAAAAAAAACAGAGTAAGCACGCAACAATCATCCAAATTAATCATTAAACATTAAGCCATAGCCTATACAAAAATGACCGGAGTCTTTTGTCAGGCAAATGCATTCCTGTCAGACATAAGTGTAATAGCAGGTTATAACGTACATTTCGTAGGCAATCTGTTAGCTCTGATGACCTATTTGGTAACACAGGCCTACCTACCGTGTGACCTCACATAACCATCGTGTCCATTCCGCAGATACCGATGGGCGCTGGATTGCATTGGTTTATGATTTGAGATTTTTTTTTTGCAAAAGTACAATTAAATTCTTCCTGTAAGCCCAATGTCAACCATTTAAAACAATTATTGGCTACGGTTTTTTTCTGTGAAGAGTTTGCAGGACGACCTCTGAGGACAGCACAATTACATTGAAATAGAATTCAATATAAAACTCTTATTAAAATGCTTTATCAGCTGTCTCTGAGTCCCTACTACCCTATTCTTTTAGCAATCTTTGTCATTTTAATAAAAATAAGACAGTGAAATTAGTATTGTATTTTTAATGAAAGCAAATAGGCCTATAGATTTGAGTTGCTTCCTGATTTGTTTTGAAAAAATCTGAATCGTTACAAAATATATAAACCAAGGTCTTGACTTTCTAGGCCTTTGTGGACCGTTGCCTTAACGCACTAATCTCAACGAAAACTAGGACCTATTTCTCTACGATAATTGGCACTACCATATTGCTGAGAAAATGTCATTCTGAACCACGGCAAAGACGAGGTAAACCTATTCCTGCAGTTAGACAATAAATCCGAAATATGGTCAACGTTATTTGAAATTAGGACAACGGGAAACATGCAAACTAAAGCAGCTTCCTAAATAAAATAAAATCCAATGTCACCAAAATATTTCTGAAAGCTGTAATTCTATAAAGCACATTTGCAACTTTCATCAGTCCTTTTCCCAACCAAGGCAAAAAAAAAGGAATCTTAAAATCAGTTGGAAGAAATCACGACAACCAGAAACAGAGACAATTGCAACAAGTTTACTGGAAAGCATCTCAAAAGCAAACTGTGACATCAGGTTGTGATCATCCTGTTACATTGAAAGCATTTGATTTTATATGTCCAACACAGATGTCGACAGAAGGACCTTATGTTCTTCGACAAAGACAGCGTCATAAACATCAAGCACCTTTCCCATTTTTATTAACAGTTTATAAAATCTGGAAACAAGACCGACATCTGCTGGCCTATAGCATTGTAAAGGCTCTATAAACTCTTATAGAGGAAGTGCTTGATAAACGTTTGAAATGAACAGGGTATAGCTACACCTCAAATTGATATGGAATGACCTGGAACATATAGTTCACACTATAATTGGTTTACGATTTCTCCATATTTATTTTTTTCACTGACATGTGAAATCAAATGACAAATCCACATTATACCTCTAACATGTAAAAGGTACTAGCTTGACATAAATATAGCCTGTCTGACAAAGTATATTGTTTGTTTAAAAGCGGATTGTTGAAAACTAAAAGCCCTTTGTAAACAAGTAAACGCTGTACACAAGGCATGCAACTCTTTCAAATAGTCTATGGGTGGTGATTCGTTTAAAATGAAACGTCCTTTAATTTTGGTCATTACATTTAATAGACTTCCAACTATAGTATATATATATATACATCTGCACATACAATCCTGTAATTTGCTTTTATACATTACATAAAAAATCTGAATGATAAATGACACTATAAAGACAGACTTTTCCAAATCATTTGGTACAAGATTGACAGAGCTGAAGAGAATTAAAATCAGAGGAAATCATCTTTTATCTTTGAAAAATCCTTGATCTGTGCTACTCTCCCTGATAGTCACTGTCAAAAAGTTTGTGGTCACATCAGTCACCAGAACCTTCTCCACGTTGTTCAAGCAAGGCTTCCAAGTCACCTCGTCCGTTTGGCCCAGGATCCGCGACACAGGGATTTTGGCGATGAGTGAAGGCTTCCCCCTCTGTGGAAGCTCTTCGCTGGGTTGATGCACATTCTTTTTGGATAGGTGCTTTAGTTTGGGAGGGGATAAGTAGTTTGAGGGGCATTCTTTAGTCCTGCAGGCCTGGGAGTCAGAGCCTATTCTGTGTGAGTGCAACATGCTCCTGTCTGGGACGCAGTGCTGCTGTGTGCTCCCACTAGCCACGGGCCTAATTTGCTTGTGGGGATAACCACCCAGCTCCTCCTGGTGCCTGTGGGCTAGTTTATTCCCCCTTATCTCAGACCCCCTCTCTTCACCACCGGACAGGCCCAGCTTGGCCAGTTTGAGTGGGCCATATGTCGCCTGCTCATCTGCCCTCCTCTTGGGGGGCTCTGAGGCGGCGGGAGGAGCGTTGAAGGGATTGTCCTTAAATCGCAGCTTGGGTTTGGGCCCTCTCTTCTTGGGGACGATCACAAAGCCATCGGGGCCTGGGGGCCTCTGGAGGACTGGTTGACGGTGCTCTCGGACCGGTTCTGGGGGCCTGACCCGCACACTCTCGCCCCTGTTGACGGTGCTGGGTGGGAAGATGGTGGGGACTACGGCCCTCAGCCCCTCTCGGGCTCTGGGGGTGATGACAGGCTCTGGGGTCGGGTAGGTGACGCGTATCCCCCGGACCGCATCGCTCCTGAACTCGTATGATTTGGCTTTAGCTTTAGCTTGTGCCTAAACGGGGAAGGAAACCAGAGAAGAAACACTTTTGAACTGGGGAAAATCTTATCAACAACAAAGATGGAAAATTTAAAGTAGGCTATTGCCGATGGCAATATGGGCAATGTTTTTCCCCTGCTCCAATTTCAGTGGGTATAATGTTCTCTTTCATAAAGACAAATTTAAAATGTCAGTTGAGGATACTCTTTATTTGTCATTACACATATATACTAAGAGTCTGCCAGCCGCTTTATAATGGCTTAATAAATAATGTGCACTTGCAATTAGCAAAATAATGTTATAACAAAGAGTATAATTGTAACAATACATGTACACAATTATAAATGAAGACAGTAGACAAAATCTTCACTTGGCATAATATCCCCTGAAGAATTTACAGGCTACACCAGTTTGCTAGCATTTTTACATTTTCACAATAGTTACTTGTTATATATATGTATTTTCAGCTATTTACAGGCCTGGGAGAGAACCTGCATCCTAAATAAGATGCAGGTATTAAGCAATTCTCATTGTCGGCTCTCGTGAAAAGACAAGCGCATTCGTTTGATGACGTCTTCAGATTTTAAGATTTCATTCAAAACCAGTCCCATGAAAACTTTTGGTATTAGCTATAACGATTGCTTTACTGATGATTACACGCCAAAACGTCATTAGTTTTAACCGTGCCGAATAACCGATGCACGCCTGAAAAGACGAACCCTCGCTTTTATAAGCACATTTTTATATTCTAAACGTGTAGGCTTACATTGAGTTCATTTCGAAATATAAACAATTAACCTGGCATGTTTATTGATCAATTTGGCTACCTGTCAATCCAACCAATTTACCATGATTCGTTTAAAAAAATATGTATTAAGGTCTATTAGCACCAGCCTAACTAACTCATTTCCCTAAATACACATTCACACCTACACAAATACACATCTAGCACTAAATGTGATGTTGCCTTAACACCGGTAGACAAAAGGTGATTCTCATGGGAAAACTTGACATGTGGATCCTTCAAACTTGCATATTTACGTGTTACAACAACAGCTATATATTAACCAGATGAAGAACCTGTGGATACATAGTGGGTGGAGACTGTGGTATGTTTACATGCCACATGCTAGAAATCGTGTCCAACCATGCAGCCCTAAATTCAGTAGATTCCACATTATCATTGCGTATTGGATGGATTATTTTCAACAATGCATGCATATCAACATAGCTACCTTTAGCAGGAATGTCTTCGGTTTCGGGCCTCTCTTTTTGGGCCCAAATAGTTCCCTTTCGCGCTCCCTGAAACAGCAAGACACACATTTTGAGTATCAAGAGAGTGAAGTGTAATAGGCGACTTGCGTGACGGATGCATTTTATTTTGCTGTGCTACTAACATTGCATGCAATAAATGTACAACATGAACAGGCCCATATCCATACAATTTACCTCTCTTCGAATGCGACGAAGAGGCGGGAGTCCAATATATTTTCCTCCGGTTCCCAAGTGCTAAATCTAGGGAGAAAAATACAATTGACAGAGGTTAGTTTTCCACTACATTGGGAAAGCAAGCGTATATACGGGCTAACGTTAGCTAGCTTGCTAACACTGCCAGCGTGCTGCGCTGACTTTGTCACTAGCAGATGCCACCTAGCTAGCAAGCGAACGCTACAGCTAGCAGCCAGCAACATCCATGTAGAAGCAAGGATCTCTAGCATTAAATTCAACGCAACTTACTTCGGTGACCAGCCCTTCCATTTCACAAGGTATTCCATTCGACCCTGCGTGTCATCAGAAATAGAAAAAGAACGCTTCGTTAGGGAACTGCAGTGGCGCGTCAAAATATATTATGCATGTTAGGAAATTGTGTTTCACATACTCTCCTTATTCGCCGTTTGATGATAGATTCGGCTGCGAAAACCCGTTCCCCAACTGCAGACAGCTCCATGTTTACTTCAATCCAGCTACCGTTAGCTAAAGCTTGGTGGTGAACGCTAGATATTTTTCTCCCCTGTCTCGCGGAGTGAATTCCAGACAGCCCATAATACTCCTGCACAGAAAAGACGTCATTAAAAAAATGTATGTGTTGCCTAGGAACCGCAGTCGGTGGAACCATTTAGAGTAAGCCCATTGGGTTAGCCGTTGCTACGTGCCCGCGGTTGCTAGGTGAGTAGGAGGAGCGTCCACTTCTGGAAATTCTTAAGGGGAAAATGGTGGCATTAGCGCGGTGGATCAATTACTCGGATTATTCGGAGATCTATAAAAACATATGTCGCCAGAACATGTGCAGAATGAACAGAA
Organism: Salvelinus namaycush; assembly: GCF_016432855.1. Taxonomy (NCBI): domain Eukaryota; kingdom Metazoa; phylum Chordata; class Actinopteri; order Salmoniformes; family Salmonidae; genus Salvelinus; species Salvelinus namaycush. The sequence goes on from NC_052345.1 coordinate 16,487,957, forward strand.
ATGAACAATGGGAGCAACGTTCCTCAGATGTAATACGCCAAAGAGGTGAAGGAAAGCAGATTGAATGTGTGCACATTTCAGTTATCAACTGAACTGTCACACAATATTTCAGTTTAAAGTGTTCCTAATCAATAGTTTACAGTCATGGTAAGGTAAATTGTATGAAGACACTAGGAGACAATATAGGCCTAAAGGAAATGTCCTATGTCTAAATAGAACATAGGCTATAGATCACATTCATGTCCAATAGTTTATCCTTATTCCAGTTCTCTTGATCCCTACAAGCAGCGTCATGGGTGTTTAAGCTTTTTCTTTCTTTCTCTCGCAATAAATGGTGTCAATTATAGTCTCCATTCAGTAGGATATTCGTTTAAACCTAAGCTACAGTTTCCATACACGTTTGACTTCATTTAACGAACACAGTCGAATATGTCTAAATGTGGAGATCAGAGAACACATTGCACCTTTAGCTTAGTCGTAAGTCCTTACCTAATTTATAGCCTTTAAAGTGTTTTAGTAGGCGATTGCCATCACTTTGTTAGGTAGGACCTCAAATTAAATGAATTAACCTGAACATAAACTTTAGACTAATCGGGAAAATATTGTAATTATAGCCTATCAAAAAGTTGAGCGAAACAGAAATTGGCCTATTGGGTAGGGTATGGAAGTAGGCCTATGTAGTCTAATTCATTGAGTAGGGCTTCATATAGAAAAACAAAAGTTTAGAACAGAGCTTGTAGGCCTATGCATGGGCCTCAATTAATAAGCGAAAATATTTTCAACTCACAACACCAAGTGATCATAGCACAACCACTCAACAAGGGATATATTTAGGTCTATAATTTCCACGAACCCGTCACTTAAAACGAACCATAAAATCTCGTGCGTTTAAATCATTTGCTTACTTTCATTACGATCTGCTCAAATAATTAGACACATGTGTGATAAATCCTGTTGTTTACACAGCATAAATCAGTCAGCTAGGCCTACTGCGTTTATCCACGTTACAGCAACAACTGAAGGAGTATGTGGAATATATAGGCCATATGTAAAAGGTTTGTCAGACCAAAATAGATAAAATAATAATAATATCCTTGTATTTATCGTTATTCTTAATTGGATAGGCCTACATATTTATTTTAATTGTTTATTTATTAATACTACTAATAATGATAATATTATTATTATTGTTATTATCTGTATTATCATTACTATGTCAATATTATTTCTCCAAAATAAAATTAATATGGCATTATAGCACAGATTCAAATGAACAGCATCCAAAGACTTGTCGAATCGGAAAAGGTACATTTCAATAATGTCCCGCGTGTTGGATTATTGTCAAACTTTCCATTCGATTTTTTTTAAATCAGAGCATTCATTTGTCTAAATATTAATTTGCAGTGCATTCAACGAAAGGTTAAACTCACAACACCAATTGATTGGCGGCAGGTAGCCTAGCGGTTAGAGGCGAGCAAGCAACCGGAGGGTTGCCAGTTAGAATCCCGGGTCTGGCGGGAAGTGAGCTGGCAACCGGAAGGTTGCTGGTAGGCCTATCAAATCCGAGATTCCATTGTCTGCTGTTGTGTCCTTGGGCAAGGCACTTAACCTCTCACAACAATAGCTCCCCGGGCGCCCAGTGTGGCAGTCCCCTGCACCTCTCCACAAAACCTGTTGGCCAATATGAACGGTTTGGGTTAAAAGCAGAAGTCACATTTCGGTTGGACCTTGTGTGCAATTGACCGATAAACTGATTTTCTTAATCTGACAGCTATTTGGCTGATCACACATCTACAAATCATTCGCAAATATATTTAATTGAGTACTAAAAATAACATATCCATATCCTCTTGAAACTTCATATTAACTCAGACCTCATCGCCAAGTTCCCTTAAAGAAAACAGACTCCAAAAGTTCAGATTGATTTTCAAACAAGATTACAGGCTTACATTATGAACTAAATTACACGAACAAAATACATTAATTTAACACAAACATCCTTCCATTTAAGAATATAGGCTCATACGAATGAGGATTTCCTAATTAGGTTGATCTATGCCTAGTCAAATAAATACAACTATATCAGAAAGGCTAATCAATCGGATAATATTGCTGTTAAGGCCAACACATGAGTTGAGATGGACGCACAACCATTTGACAAAAAGTATATTGATTAAAATATGTCTCAGATGTCGGCCTTTATTATGGTCAAAGTTTATTTGCACATGTGAGGAGCGACACAGTTTTCTACAACTTTGGTATTGGCATTGTCTCATTTCAATACGTTTGCATTGTCAAAGCATGCAAAGATCACGAAAGCCTTCATCTTATACTTCTAGACTATAGGCTTTTCACTCTCTGGGATCATTTGGCCCCCGTGAGAAACTCGTTTAGGAGAAAACTCATATAGGCTTATTATAATATATTATTGTTTCCCTGATAGACCCAGCCATAATCTATTTCAAATAATCCGATCTTGACTAATAAGCAATACTTAAATACCCTTTTCCGATTGCTCGACAGGAAGGGAGAGAAGAGGTAGGCCTAATATATAATTGAACAAACTAACTGAGATAGACTAATGGTTGTTTCAGTATAGCATGCATGTCAATTTAAATTTATAGCGGGCCACCCTAAAGCTTAGAGACATGCAGGTCCATACAGCCTGTAACACAAAGCAAATCTCAAACGCTGACTGCATGCCTAAACCACGAAATAGACTCTTCATTGCTTAATTACACGCCTATAGGTCAATCTTGATCCATTGGAAATGACAATAGGCTAATGGCAATATTGCGCTGACAGGCTGCAATGGATATGGTTGAAACAAAGGACCCCCTCTTTGCCAATCAATGCATGTTTGTTATGCTATCAATTAGGCCCATGACGGCACCCATGCAAACACATCAACATCTAGTCAATTACAAGCCATTTCCTAATGTGAATGCTCTCAAAATCCCCGTTGGGATAGAAGCAGTACAGGACAAAGAAGACATGCAGAAAATAGGCTAGATGGGATATTGAACCGTCCCTCATGTTATTATTCGTCATATGCATTTACATTAGGTTTTCATTTTGTCTCTTGTATTTTTCCACAAGCAAACATGATGCCAGTAATGCATTTTGTGCATCGCTTTACCGGAGGAAGACGGGCTGCGGGACTCCTTTTTAATGGGGTAAGCATTGGTCTCCGCGCGACTGCAGTGCAGCAGGGGTTGCAGCCATATATGGGTGCATGGTCGACCTGTCAGAAGATTATTGGTTCGCTCGTATCTGGGCAACCGCCATTACCTATCGCTCAGAATAGCAAAAAAACGACATGCACAAGGGGAAGAACGAATCTTAATTTCTCCTCTCCTATGCAGACACGCGAACACATAATTGTCACATGCGCGCGCACACGCACGCACGCACTCTCTCTCTCTCTCACACACAGTTATCATGTATTTCAAGTCCTCTGTGCTTATTAATTATTTTTTGTGAAATTTGCATAACAACACACCTTCTTGGGGCTAGTTGTCTAAAAGGTTGGTCAACATCTGTCACATTTTTTATCGGACATAATTCAAATGTCACCTTTATTTTCATCCAGTTGGTCATTAAAGGAAGTCACATCTATAACCAAGACCTTCAAGATATTTTCATTAGGTCTTTAACCGAGATCACATTGCCGTGCACACAATATTGCCAACACAAAAGTTCAAGGTTACACTTTTTGCTGATCAGGAGGAGGGATGTGGAATGTGTGCGCAGAGGGAGAGAAAGAGGCATCGGCAACTTCTGTTTGTTTCGACAGAGCTTAATTGTATAAATTACGGTAAGGTATCTGTGAAAAGAAACAACGGTACAAAATTAAATCCACAAGACCCAACACGTTACTATAGACTAGCATATTCATAATGCCAATCCTTTCCAAACATAATTTAGAACAATATAATTCCTATAGGAACAATTCACAGAGAAGGGAATGTATAGGCCTAAATTAAGTAACATTGGTTACAAAAAACAACAAAGTTGTGGACATTCTGAGATGACTGAAATAGACTGACAAAAGTGATAGGGATGCTCTCGCGGATAGGGATGTAGAATTAGAACACAATTATAAAATATATCTATATCTCTATGGTTGGAGGCAACAAGAACATCATTTATCTAATAATGTAATATAATAAAGCAAACGTTCATCGTTTTGTTATATTGCCACATAGCCGACACTTAACAAAATGGGTTGGGTTTGTTCTGTTGGCAGGCTAGTAAAATGTTTTACTTATGGTCTCCAGACAGTTAGGCTACAGATATTAACCTCATAACATCAAGATATCTAATTTATTTAATTTACATCCGTTTCGGTGGTGTCACATGCGCCCATTTTAAAACCTCGATAAAAAAATAAGCTGGATAGACTAAAAGAGACAGCCATTTTCTCTCTCGTTCTCTGCGCGTTAAGGTGTCGAAAGCAGTTTTTGTTTTATTCGGGGGCTCCGCGGCAATGGAATGAAATAAAATGGTCGAGAGGAAAAGCTTCTGCTCTGCGGTTGTGGTTTGTCAAGGCGATGGGTTTTTGTGACACATCATCCCTGAAGTTTCGCAATGAGGCGTAGGGGCTAAGGGCAACTTTTGCTCTCGACTGTGCAGCTGCGACGACTCTATTTACAGTCAGTCCGCCATGTTGATGATAATTTAACTGGAATTCTTCACACTCTTTACACTGTCCCTAGTTGCGTTTGTAAATCTACTATATCAAAAAACTGCATGACAAATAGGGGAAGACAGATGATAAATCGGCCACAGGTTGACCTCATTTGTCATATTTTCCCACATAAATTAGACTCGCATTGTGACAAATGCAGGGCATAGCTACAATATAAGCCAAAATGTCAACATTTGTTTGCCAACACTGTCAAATAAGTAGGGTACACAGAAACATTGGCTTTATAGACAACAACACAACATTTGAATCATGCATGAAATAAATACACAGCTACAGCCGATGGATTAATGAATGAGAAAACTTTCAGTGCCATTGTAAAATAACAAACAAGAGCATCACTCCAATCCAGTATGAAACATTTTCCTATAATACATAGATTTCCTGTCAATCTCTAATTTAGCAAATGTGTGTGTGCAGGTTAGAAAGAGGACATGCTTTACTTCAAACAAATTGGACCAAAAAGTATACCGGACTTTAATCGAACTTGTTATTAGGGCAGGGACACACGTTTTCCTTTTCGTGAGAAATTAATGTCAAAGGTGCGTGCGAAATCATTGCAGCGATCTCTGCAATTCGGAAAAACGATTAGGCCTACAAAACATGCCATATAAACCCGGTTTTGCAGGTGACTTTGTAACTAGATACTCTGCTTTTTACAATTTGTTACCACATTGTCCATATAACTTCAAAAGGTTTCAAAATAATTTATGAGAATGGATTGCCGGGGGAGAAGAGTTGGCATTGGGAGGCAGATCAAGTTGGCTAGTTGAAGAGCGAGATATTTGCAACTGTATTATTGTTTGACCGTATTAATTCCCATTATTGTGGGCAACGACTGATTTATGTAAATGTAGCTTTTTCCCGGGTCATATAGCCTTCTTAGGCTTACATCTGATCAGCTAAACATTGCGTCACCCCCACTTACAAGGTATAAGCTATTTGAGCGTAACCTATAGATTTAATTGCATCTGCATAGTTTCCAAGGTTAAGTTCATTTATGAGCAATTATAGGAGTATCAATTTATTCCTTCAATGGAAATGGTTAAATGACGCACCATGGTAAATCATCTCGATGGAAATCGGCCTGCAGCCTATAATTCTATGCTTCAATAATGCCATCCATTGAATGTTTTTTTGGGTGGGTGATTCTTGTGCCAACTTCTACAAGTAGACTACAACCCCGTGGAGCCACCCGATTGCAATTTAACTAATGAATATGCTTGCAAATTAGCCTACATAGGCGATAAAGGCCTCATTGGCCTTACATGTGTTGATTAACAGGCTTTCTAGCTTCAGTTGCATATAGACAAACAGTTTTGTTGGACAGGTTCATACACGTTGTGAATGAAACGTTATGCATCCAATGTGGATTTCATAGGCCTAGGCTAGAAACTCAGTAATTTACTCACATGTGAACAACAACCATGGATTATGGGGTTGTACCCTGGAATAAGGTACTTGACTAAACTGAACTCCACCGTGAAGGAAGTCTCTGATTAACTCCAGCAACAGAGTTGAGTAAAGACTAGACTTTGTGGAATTCAACTCTGACTACTTCCATTTGCCCAAGGTCAATACAAAATGTTTGCAAAATTATAAAACGCTTACCTTGTACCTATGTTTGTCCTCTGTCGTTGCATGCCTTTCTGTGTTTGCTGAAATCCATACTTTTTCAATAAACGTTAATCATATACAACCGCAGACTTTTTGCTCATTGCTGTTGCTCTAAGACGGGAAGTCAGCACAAATGTGCGCGTGCCAATTGAATCCCCAACAAGGACACAGTCGGTGGTTGTATTTGATTAACGTTTTATTAAAAAAGTATGGATTTCAGCAAGCGAAGAAAGGCATGCAACTACAAAGGACAAACACAGGTACAAGGTAAGCGTTTCATAATGAAAACATGTTGAAGTTTTGACCTTGGGTGAATAGGTGGAGTTGGTGGAGTTCATCAGAAACAACCTTCACCATAGAGTTGAGTTTAGTCAGCTTGGAATAAGGAATTAGATAAGATACTGTCCTTCAATATATATATATTTTTTAGAACTGACCATGGATGAGATGTCATCTGAAACTAGGAGGGCTTATTGTAAAAGAGCAGTTAGGTTACTGTGATTGTCCTTAGGCCTACATGCATTTGCCCCAACGCCTTTGACACAACTTAAAGCACTATTGCATAATGAGTGTGACCAACACATATGCCTACAGAGTTGTCTAGACTAGCTGCTAATCTTTGTGCTCGGCCTCCGACTGCAAGGCACCACAGAGGATAGTGCGAACGGCCCAGTACATCACTGGGGCCAAGCTTCCAGGACCTCTATACCAGGCAATGTCAGAGGAAGGCCCTAAAAATTGTCAAAGACTCCAGCCACCCTAGTCATAGACTGTTTTCTCTGATACCGCACAGCAAGCAGTACCAGAGCGCCAAGTCTAGGTCCAAGAGGCTTCTAAGCAGCTTCTTCTAAGACTCCTGAACATCTAATCAAATGGCTACCCAGACTATTTGCATTGCCCCCCCCACCCCCTCTTTTACACCGCTGCTACTCTCTGTTGTCATCTGTGCATAGTCACTTTACTAACTCTACCTACATGTACATATTGCCTCAACTAACCGGTCCCCGCACATTGACTCTGTACCGCTACCCCACTGTATATTGTCTCACTATTGTTATTTTACTGCTGCTCTTTAATTACTTGTTACTTTTATTTGTTATCTGTATTTTTTTAAACTGCACTGTTGGTTAGGGGCTCGTAAGTAAGCATTTCACTGTAAGGTCTACCTACACCTGATTTGATTTGATCAATAAATCATCTAAATTCAGCAGGCAGGGCCGGCCCCCCAAACCTCCCCAATTGTTTTGTTTGTTTGATGAATTAATCTAGCCAGGTATCTAACCACCAAGGGGTCCTCATTAATATAGTTCGTTTCTATAGTTAGAAAAAGTACCCAATTGTCTTACTTGAGGAAAAGTATAGATACCTTAATAGAAAATGATTCAAGTAAAAGTGAGTCACTCAGTAAAATACTACTTGAGTAAAAGTCTAAAAGTATTTAGTTTGAAACATACTTAAGTATCAAAAATAAATGTAATTGCTTAAAATATACTTAAGTGTCAAAAGTAAAAGTATGAATCATTTCATATTCATTATATTAAGCAAACCAGACTGCATCATTTTCTTGTTTATTTTAATTTACGGATAGCCAGGGGCACGTTCCAACACTGAGAGATACTTTACAAACGAAGCATGTGTTTATTGAGTCCGTCAGATCAGAGGCAGTAGGGATGTCCAGGGACGTTCTCTTGATAAGTGTGTGAATTCTGACCATTTTCCTGTCCTGCTAAGCATTCAAAATGTAACGAGTACTTTTGGGTGTCCGGAAAAATGTATGGAGTAAAAAGTATATCATTTTCTTCATGAATGTAGTGAAGTAAAAGTAAAAGTTGTCAAAAATATAAATAGTCAAATTAAGTACAGATACCCCAAAAAACTACTTTAGTACTTTCACCTATTTTTACTTAAGTACTTTAAACCACTGGTTAGTGACTCTCACTCATCATATTACATCGGAATAAGACATGGCAGTAGGGAACTAAAATGTTTTGCCCGCAAGGTGGGGGGGGGGGGGGGGGGGCACCACAACAAAATTTCACTTAGGGCCAGCCCTGCAGCAGGCCAGGAAGCGAGGTTAGTACTGCATCTATTTTAACCTCCAGTGCAAGAAGCAAGTCCTGCGATTTCTACAAGATTGTGTTGCAAGACACCCTTGAGACAATGTAGATCTGTATCACTCTAACATCTGATCATGCATAGTCACGTAGCCCATAAAGAATAGATTCGGCTCATAACTTTCATACAATTTTATTCTCGCAAAAACACATCAGAAGAAGCCTTTTCAGTTTAGTCTGCTCACATGAACAACAAAGTCCCTCTTTAAGCAGTTACAATGCATATTTGAAGAACCAAGTGCTGAAAGGGGTTTCAAACAGAACATTGAGAAGGTCCCATGAATGAATGTTTTTTGATGATACCAATATAGGCTATAGACTAGCCTAGGATACCATATGCCTTGCCCTTGCAATGAAAACACGGAATGCTATTGAAACAGTAACAGTGTTATACAACTGTTATAGGCTCAAGTTAACAGTGTTATAAGCCCACAAAAGGCCATAGGCCTATCAAACTCATAAGCATTAGCGTGCAGGCTATGAGAACATGGTTCATAATGACTTCTGTACTTCTAGTTATAACGGAGAATGAAGTAAACGGTGTGAATAAAAGAGTAGCCGGACATTTCCTGAAATGCATTGCACATTAAAGACCACCGGTGTTAACTGTAATGTTGATTTAATCACCCATAGTTTACATTCTGAATATGACATGTGGGTGAATTCCTCATTAGTTCAACAAAACGTCAGGGATGAATGTGATTGTTAGTTGGCCTACACGACCTTCTAAAATGAAATCTCTATAAATAATTTCCAACTTCCCTTCATGTTTCACATTAGTAGTGAATAGCTACAATAAATAGGATCAATTATAAACATAGCATTGTTTTAAAATGAATAATATCCATGTTATGGGTCTTGAAGAAAGAACTAGGCCAATGGGACTTGAATTGATATCTAAAATGTCACATTGTTACAGAGCTACAGGGAAGGAATGATATGAGTGGGTATTTCACATATTTACAATAATTGAAACCAGTATTATCTATCTTCCTAAACGTTATCCTCAGATAAGAGGCTAAGGCCATCGCCTTCGCAGCAGCCATTCACCCCCCTCAGCCAGCCTACAACAGTGCAAAGTACATGTTAACTCCAAGGTCCTTCATTGACTTGTGCAGTTTGACCCGGGAGGCCCTGTTTGTTTGGCTCTCCACGTCGTCTCATGTGGCATGATCTGTCCAAGCAACAGACTTCTATCTTCCTAGTTTGAATCTGTCCATCTTGCAAACACACACACACATACAGTACCAGTCAAAAGTTTGGACACACCGTCTTATTCTAGGGTTTTTCTTTATTTGACCTATTTTCTACGTTGTTGATTAATAGTGAAGACATCAGAACTATGAAATAACACATATGGAATCATGTAGTAACCAATAAAGTGTTAAACAAATCAAAATATATTTTATATTTGAGATTCTTCAGCTAGCCACCCTTTGCCTTGATGACAGCTTTGCACACTCTTGGCATTCTCTCAACCATCTTCATGAGGTAGTCACCTGTAATGCATTTCAATTAACAGGTGTGCCTTGTTAAAAGTTCATTTGTGGACCTTCTTTCCTTCTTAATGCGTTTGAGCCAATCGGTTGTGTTGTGACAAGGTAGGGGTGGTATAGAGAATAAATCCCTATTTGGTAAAAGACCAAGTCCATATTATGGCAAGAACAGCTCAAATGAGCAAAGAGAAACGACAGTCCATCATTACTTTAAGACATGAAGATCAGTCAAGAACATTGAAAGTTTCTTCAAGTTCAGTCGCAAAAACCATCGAGCGCTATGATGAAACTGGCTCTCATGAGGACCGCCAAAGGATAGGAAGACTCAGAGTTACCTCTGCTGCAGAGGATAAGTTCATAGAGTTACCAGCCTCAGAAAATGCAGCCCAAATAAACGCTACACAGAGTTCGAGTAACAGACACATCTCAACATCAACTGTTCAGAGGAGACTGCGTGAATCAGGCCTTCATGGTCGAATTGCTGAAAAGAAACCACTACTAAAGGACACCAATAATAAGAAGAGACTTGCTTGGGCCAAGAAACACGAGCAATGGACATTAGACCGGTGGAAATCTGTCCTTTGGTCTGATGAGTCCAAATTAGAGATTTTTAGTTCCAATCTTTGTGAGACGCAGAGTAGGTGAACGGATGATCTCCGCATGTGTGGTTCCCACCGTGAAGCATGGAGGAGGTGTGATGGTGTGGGCGTGCTTTGCTGGTGACACTGTCAGTTATTTATTTAGAATTCAAAGCACACTTAACCAGTATGGCTACCACAACATTCGGCAGCAATACGCCATCCCATCTGGTTTGCGCTTAGTGGGACTATCATTTGTTTTTGAACAGAACAATGACCCAAAACACACCTCCAGGCTGTGTAAGGGCTATTTGACCAAGAAGGAGAGTGCTGCATTAGATGACCTGGCCTCCACAATCACCCGACCTCAACCCAATTGAGATGGGTTGGGATGAGTTGGACCCCAGAGTGGAGGAAAAGCTCAGCATATGTGGGAACATCTTCAAGATTGTTGGAAAATCATTCCTCATGAAGTTGGTTGAGAGAATGTCATGAGTGTGCAAAGCTGTCATCAAAGCAAAGGGTGGCTACTTTGACAAATCTAAAATATAATATATAAAACACTTTTTTGGTTACAACATGATCCCATATGTGTTATTTCATAGTGTTGATGTCTTCACTATTACTCTACAATGTAGAAAATAGTAAAAATAAAGAAAAACCCTTGAATGAGTAGGTGTGTCCAAATGTTTGACCGGTACTGTACATGCGCACACACGGCCCATCATTTTTGCAACGTCGCTACACATGAACGCACAGACACACACATGTATTCACTTGCGTGCACACACACCACACACAGGCAAATAAACTGAAAGAGGGTGTCATTTACCAATAATCAACACATAGACTTTTTCTTTCTCAATATATAGACCTGAAACAAAGACTGTAAAGCAAAATGGATATGAAGCCTTTATCAAAAGTAAATCATATTTACATGAGTAAGTGCTTTTTCACTGAGCCCTGATACCATGTGTCAAAATAGCATGTACTAAAGTAGTTTGTAACTCAATTAGAAGCCTACATCATCAAGTATGACAAAAACTCTGGGGCTCATTTAGAGAATGATAGCCAAAGCTATGTACATACAAATTATAGAAGGGTTAGGAACCCGAAACAAAATGAATCTCAACCCCACTAAATGCAAACTGTAAGGGTTCTTATTTACATTCAAACATCTGAAAATACCAATATGTTCCAACACACATTTGTACAAATTCACACAGTTGCTGTTAATCCCTCGTCCTCAGATCGACTTTTTCAGCTTCGTTACACTGTAACGTATTCCTTAAATGTCACCGTGAGACAGTTTGTTGTAATATCCGTGATGACTATATTCCCAAGGAAAGGCTTGAATGAAGGAAAAGGCTTCCCTTTCACAGTCTGTTCTGTTGTGATAGCCAATGGCGGTTTTGTCTGTTCTGCAGTCTTCTCCTCCTCAGCAGGAGCCACCTGTGTCTCTGTGGGAACTGGAGCCTCCCGTCTGGACCTCACACAGCTGAGGTCCATGGGCTCGTCCTGGTTCGACTCCAGGAAGTCGTCGTTCTGGTGGCCATTGTGGCTATGGTGGCCATTTTGGTCCATGGAGTTGCTTTGAGGAGGTGAGGACACAGTGCAGGGTGCACTGATACTCCGGGAGTTTAGAAACTGTTTACAGCCACCCCGGTCCTCGCCCTTGTCTGCCTCCGAAAGGTGACGTTTGAGGGCTGGAGAAGAGACGTTTCCTGGCTGAGTCCTATGAACCCCCATCTCAAAGGGCCAAGGGGCAAGGTTAGGTTTGGTGGTCAGCTGCAGGGGCTGATCCTCTGTAGCCTCCTTCTGACCCCTGACATTGAAATGTTTATTCTGCTCTGTCGCACTAAGCTCCATTTTGGGTGAGTCGACCTTGTCAGCAGGACACTTAAACACGTTAGATCTGTTAGACCCTTTGTTGCAGTCTTTCGCGAATCCGTTGGTGAGACCCAGTTTCTGGACGAGCCTCATCTTTTCAAGTTGATTTTCTGCAGCATCATCATTATTGCCCGGCTGCGGTTCGTCAAGGGTTTCCACATCTCCATTTTTAATCCTTGCCGCCTGCAAGCCGTTCTCCATGTACTTGCTCATGACAATGACGATGCGTCCATTCTTGTTCTTGTTCCTGACGATCTTCAGCTTGCTGTCGCTGACACCGTTATCCTTCAACAGCGGTGCGTCCTCTTTGGCCGTGGCCTTGCTCTGCTCCGATTCGCCACTGTGGCCGTTGAGGTGAGCCGGAAGCTTCTTTAGCTCCATGGTGATATCCTTGACTTTGCTCAGGCAACCAGAGTCCTTGTCCCGGACCCACTTCTGCTGCAGCGCGGGAGGCAGGTTCCAGCTGTGGTTGGTGGGCAGTTCCGGAGCTTTGGTGGCCTCCCTTGGCTTCATGCACTGGGTGCTGTCGTACATCTTGGGGTCAGGCTGGTAGTGGTGATGTTTCTTGCTGTTGAGCTGGTAGTAGAGCTTCTTCTTTCCGTTGGCCTGCTGCTCGGCCTCCCTCTCCTTGGCCAGCAGGGGCTGGTACTGGTGGTGCTTCTTGCTGTTCAGCTGGTACTGCTGCGTCTGCGAGCGCACCGTCTGGATGGGGTCCACTTTCTGCCGGTTGTCCTCGTCCAGGGTGGTCTCCTGAAGGCCTGAGAGGATGCTGGATCTCCGGGCAAAGGACGGGACCTGCGAAAAACACAGCTGTTAGTTAACTGATAGAGCGGACTTGTTGACATCCCCATCTGACGGATTGTCTCTCTGTAACGAAGGTTAGAAAAATGCTATCATCAAATGGTGTCCTCTAGATGACCTTTGGGTGAGTCCTGAGCCCTAAACTTGTGTTTAGTTCTAAACTTGTGTTTATTTCTGTGAGGGCCTTTCATACATACTTGTAACATTTATTTGATCAAATGTATTGTAATACAGGAGTTAATTGTCCCCTTCAAAATATGTGAAGACTCACCTGGCCCATCAGGTGCTTTGGCTTTGGCCCTCTTTTGCGATATCCCATAAGCTGCTCGTATCTCTCCCTGTGAAAGACAGAAAACACCACCATGTCACTCAAACCATCCACAATAATGATGATGTACTAACAATAATGAAATACAGTAATGCAATGCAGTAATTTATGGGGAAATCCCATGCACCATTTAATCCTAATTGGTGACATGAAACATCAGTGGAATACCTCTCAGTCATATCCCCATGTTTACCACTAGATCCTCTAACTGAACCCATGAGACATGAATTACAAATCTCATACTTTATGTAGTGTAGGGCCTACAGGCGTATATCCTTATTACTTGTTTACCAGGCATTGCTGCATATCAAAGTCCTTCTCATGTCAAATATGGTATGGTTTAGGCCTGACTAAATCTGCATTACTCCAAAATCATTTCCACATGGAATTAATAGTTTTTAGTTCAACATTCGATCCATATAAGGATGGAATAGATTCAGGATCTGAATTAACTACACATCTATAGACTATGTAACGGGTGGATAGGATATTTTTCCTATAGCCCACTGTTTTCCATGCTTACTCTAGAGCAGTAATTCAATACCCAATGAGACCTGATGTCACCCCCCTTTCCTCCTTGCGCACATCTAATTACGGTGGCGACTCCGTATATTTTCATAGCCTGGTACTCTGCCCGGCGATGCCCCCTGGAGAGTCACGTAATTAGCTACAATAAAAAACTCCCCCGTTCAGAGACAGAGATCATGGCGAAAACAGACACCGCCCTCCGTCAACATTTTCCCTACTGAGTGACCTGTCTCTTTTAAAAGCTGGTTTGCGCACACTGCGGGAGAGAATGACAGCAAACCCGAACACAGGCCGAGTCACTGCATGGTTTTTGCGCCATAGTGCAGTTGTGGTTGTGTGTTCACGTCCAGAAACCCCCCACATGAGGTTTAGCAATTACCGGTTAACAGTAACGCTTGTCAAGCAAACAAGGCATCTTGAAAAGGCACACGGTGGCTTCAAGCGGATGCTTCTACGGTTGTTACAGGGATATCGCCTATTACTAATTACTATTACCAATTACTAGTGCACTTTTTGTCTATCTAATGTTGTTCTCAGTGCCTTCCTCGTCCAATACATGCTGAGATGAAGCGGGGATGGGGGACAAGACAAAGCATGCAGTCGAGAAATGTTTGGCCCTGGTGTCTGCATAAGCATATAGCCTGTGAAAGATGATAGCCTATTGTGGTATGGGCAAACTAAAATCAATCAATCTATTGTTATAGGCCTAAGAATATCACATAGGGACAATTCAATGTCCGATATGGTCGACCACGAAATTGTAACAGTCATACGCAATCTTTACAAAATGTTTTCAATCCGATTTGTGTGGTCACTGTGTAGGCCTACTGTTATTATAGGCCTACTGAGATAAGCCCTTTTTCGGCCTACTGTTATTATAGGCCTACTGAGAAAAGCCCCTTTTAGGGCTTTGAAAAGTTTTAACATTGCCATAGGAAAATGTAATTCAATTAGGCCACATTTTACGCACACCACGAGATAGAAGTTGTGCGCTATGCGCGCGCACGCACAGACAAACGCACAGAGCAGCCCCCCCCCCACTGACTACGCAAGGTTATCACGTCAAATCGAGTCTGTCAAACTCACCTGTTTTGGAAAGCATCAAGCAGCCGCGGGTCGAGAATGTTTTCTTCTGGTTCCCACGTGTTATATCTATTAAGACAGAAAGTGTGTGAGAGAGAGAGAGAGAGAGAGAGAGAGAGAGACATTAATATCAACATCAACAGAGGTCGCCTTTTATCAACCAAACAACAACCATATATCAAATGTGGCCGTCATCCGCTTGGTTGCAGACAGAATCCATTGTAAAGTAGCCAGGCAACTTCTGTAATCAGGTTAGCTGTTAACAGTTATCAGTCAGTCTTGACCAAATAGGCCTACATCAAAACATAAACATTATTGATAAATGTGTAATAAAGTAAGAGCAAAGTGTAGCCTATACTCTGGAAATAGGTCATTATAAAGTGTTAATAAGGAAGTATACTTCACAAAGTCAACACAAGCATTAACTCTATGGGAATTATGAGGGCGATTAGGGTAACGTGGGGTAATAAGTCCCCGGGGTAACTGCCCCCCTATATTTCTCACAGAAACCACTTTGTCACCCGTCTAATCTACATTTTTTTAAGTCACTCTAACAAAACGATTCTGAGGTAAGGTGATCTAATGATCTAATCATTGTCATTTAGAAAAACTTACATATATATTCAAATTACGTTAGATCTATACACTTTTTATAGATATACCATTAGGGCAATCCAATGCAAGTCAATGGTACCTACATTAGCATGTCCAAATCATCTACAAATAACTTAATTGAGATACAGTCATTTTTTTTATATACTGTAGCATTTGGACATGATTTGGTGTGAAAATGAAAAGAGGAACCTTACATCAAAACCTCGTCATAGTGAGGATATTAATAGTGAGATGTGCAATGCCATTTTGTTTCAATATTTGATTTATTTAACTTAAATAAGATACCTAGATTTTAGCTTTTAAGAGTTAATTACTAGAAAATGTTAATCGGAGGCTAGTTACCCCACGTTACCTTAATTTTCGCTTAACACATCAATTAGTGATGGCATCCTAAACTCCATCGATCGAATCAAACATTCGCTTCAACGCGCGCAAAGACGCACCCGCCACACACACACTTGAAAACTTGAAATATTAATTTGCATTACTAAGGTAGTACTAAAGTATGCTATAGTATTTTAAAAGCTAACTTACTTTGGAGACCATCCTCGCCACTTGACTAGGTATTCCATCCTCCCCTATACCCAGATGAGAGAACATATTGGTTAATTTGATTATAAGCGGTTCTTTGACATTATATCTGCAAAAACACAACAACAACATAATTTACTTCCATCAATTACGCAATATATTGTATAGTGATACCAAAGAACCCTGTTTTTGGATATTGAGCAGTCATATATTTGAAGTGTTTTCAAACCTTTCGATTCCGCTTCTTCTCGATGCTCTCCACCGCAAAGACGTGCTCTCCCGCGGCGGGTAGCTCCATATTCGATGCAAAGGGAAGGTTTCTCTTCCAATGCCTGTAGAAAATGTCACCCTGCCCGCTTTTGTGCTGTTTCTCCGACGTTCAAATTGATACGGGAGATATCCCTTCTCTCCGATCTTCCCTCTCTTTCCCTCTCACTCCAGTCGGAATTCGTTGGCAGTGGCAGTGCGATACGTTTGGCTTTGCACACGAGAAGGAGTCGCAGAAAACTGTTCATGCAAAGAGCCATTGATGTGACGTCAGGAGGAGGAGGCGCTTCTGGGGGCTGGGGCAGTTTCATGCTTTAGCCCATGGATGTGTAGGGTGAAATGGAACTGCAAGAGGGTGCTATGAAAAGTATA
The DNA here is from genome assembly GCF_016432855.1 of Salvelinus namaycush. Classification (NCBI taxonomy): domain Eukaryota; kingdom Metazoa; phylum Chordata; class Actinopteri; order Salmoniformes; family Salmonidae; genus Salvelinus; species Salvelinus namaycush. The sequence continues at coordinate 16,504,885 of NC_052345.1, forward strand.
ATATTGTGTTATGATATGTCAAATTGGGAATTGTAACTGAATATTTGCCTTTTACGCATGTCATCCAAATCATGAAAAAAAAGAATCAAGGCTACCATTGCCTATGCTCCATGCCCATTTCCTTTGATCTATTTGAATAGCCTATTTGTTAACATATTCATTAACGTTTTCACAAGTGTCACAAGTGTATGGTAGATATTTCTAAAGGACACACCCATGGTTTCTGTAAAGGCTGAAACCGATGGGTAAATGATGTGAATGTCATTGTGTGAGTGACTCATCATCAATAGGCCTACTGAAATTAAACTTTTGGGTCCCACACCAAAACAAATATATGCAACAGTTAATTATGGGTATGGTAGGCCCTATGTAGCCCATAACTGAATGATACAATAAATGGTACCTTGAGCATTTAACCACGATAGAAAACAAACATTATGCACACTGAAACATGATGTGCAGCTAATTAAGGTATAGAAGATCGTATTAATCACTCCCCAATCTAATTTACACATTATTCTAATAATAACCATCATCACCCTCATATGATTGTGATGACTGTAATATGGGTTTCCCATATTATTATTCATCTTTTTCCAAAGACTTCACACAGGGATCTTTGAAAGAATATCCATGGACGTGAGCTTTGCTATTCGCCTTAGTGACTTGGCTACCATAACCAACGAGCAAGGCTGCGTCGTGCTGGTAGGCATTTTCCATAAATATCTACCCTCTCCATCCATATTATCTGTCCTTCTTAATACAAGGTCACATGTAAAGCCCTTTTCGAGCGCCAGTGTCGCGGTACGGGGCATCTAGTGAATTTTCTCTGCACATCAATGGCCCGTGGTTGTGTCAGAGATATGTAGGTCACATCAGTTAGTCTTAAACCCGGTTGGCATTTCTTCCACCGCGTTTATTTCTGCCATCCGACTTTGACGGGCACCAGCCGCTGCGTTATCACTTGGGCGAGAGACGCATGGGTCTACCTCTGGCACATAGAAGAGGCAACGTAATGTGTGTGTTTGCTTTTTTTGCACCTTACAACAGCACAGTTATTGCCGCTGGTCGTGGTTCGTGTGTGTCTTATGCCCGCTGTCTTTTTGAAACATGAAAAAAGATTGGACATGTTGACAGAAGGCTATAGTCACCGCACACGCACGCACGCGTGCACACACACATGCACACGTAGATTTGGCTTGTCAAATGATCTGTTATATTGTATAAGCCTTACACATTGTAAAATTATTGGTATTTGTCTACATTGTTATTTATTTCGTTATATGTTTTCGGTATAAAGGCGCGAGCGTCGAGTATCATTTTTAACCTAAATAAAATTCAGCAGCTCAAGGGTTAAAGGAGAACAGTTCATGCAGGCGGCAACGTTCAGCCTATTGCAGACAGGCACGACTTCCTTTCCTTATAAGGCAATGAGCTCAAAACGCCAGACAAATATCACATGAACTAGTTGAACGACCAGATTATTATTTTATTATACTCAGATTAGAGTATTTGCGCACAAATTCACTCCCATACTCACGCTCGTTATCAAAACATTCATTATTTTTCAGTAGGTTCAAAGGAAAGACCACAAAGCATTGTCATTGTGGCTCGAGCAGCAAGCTTTGAGCGGTCACAAAAAACAGCAATTCTGTAACATTCGCAATCTTCTTCGAAATAAATAATGAGCCATACCGTTGACTGCAAGGGCCACAATACTCAAATACACTTATTTTGATGAAAAGCATTTGAAACGAAGTTTTGCCATCTTTTTTAGTAGATACAGTATTCTCCAATGACACCTGACCCTTGATATGCCCATGGGAAAATCATATTTGTATGTCACCAAAAGGCTGACTGTCGTATCACCTATCTTGTATAGGCTATGCGTAATATTACAATTTATGAGCCATATCAGTTAAAGATGTAACAATGGATGTAATTGGAATGATAAAAATGGACACCAACACATCATTTCCACTTCACTGTCTTTCAACTTGCGCATGGCACATGTTTCAAAGGTTCAAGGGAACGCGATGCACGTGCAGTCTAATTAATATGTTATCATGTCCATGCAAACTCCATACGATGCTCATTCAGTTCGGAGAATAACCCGACATGTGAACTGACCCTTTCAGCAACTGAAAGCTCAATGTCACTTATAAAAAAATCCAGCAAAGGGATCTACATGGCCAATTTGAGGAACAATTATATCATAGACTAGGCCTGCAGCATGTCATAACTGCAACCAGTCATTCCAAAACTACAGTAATTCGATGTTTATTAGGGGCATTTCTTATGAAGTCATCACTGATGAACCTCTAACCCACAGAGATAACCATGATTCATCTCACTATAATAAACCTATGTGAAACTCAGGTTCAATGTTTTATTGGAGATTTCCATTCTTACATAGAATGATGACCACACATGAGACTGAAAATAGCCTACACAATTTCCTCTTAACTTTAAATTACAGTTTGCATAAAGGACTTTCAAAGTCATTCATTTGTCTTGATAGAGAATGATCTTCCTGATAGCACAAGGTATACCAAATAGGTTACAATGGACTGAGTGATCTATTTCATTTAGGTTACAGTTGCCATGGTTGTTGGGATGAACAGCCAGATTGTATAAAGAATTTGAGAAGACTTGTAGTGTGATATGCCCTCCTTTCAAGTAAATCCTCTATTATATACGTCAAGCTTTTATAAAACAACTAATTGAATGCCTGACATGTACTTCATTGGCTCCATATGTCAAATGGGATTTCAACTAAATGTATTGAGCAAAATGAATACACAAAATAAAAAATACACACTCAAAACAAATGGTTCGATATAGTGTCATATATGGGTTCTTTGGCTTGTAACCAACCTTAATTTGAAGGTTCTATAAAGAATAATGCTCATAAGGTTCTAATTGGAACTTGTATGGTGCTATACAGAACACTTTCCTAAGGTTCTATAAAGAACCATTAAAAAAGGTTCTATGTAGCTCCAAAAAATTATTTCGCTATGGTTAGAACCCTTTTTGAGACTGTATAGAACTATTTTTTGAATGGTTCTTTATAGAACCTTTATGGAAAATGGTTCTATAAAGAACCTTTCTCAATCATCTCATAGGCTCTTTGTAGAACCATACAGGTTTTTCTATTCTGGTTTAATAGCCATATTATATTGTTAAAATTCCAGAGGTTTTTATTATTGTGTTTATTAACAAGTTGAATCAGGTGTGCTAACTCTGGAACGGCTGGGGCTCTGGAACGGCTGGGGCTCTGGAACGGCTGGGACTCTGGAACGCCTGGGGCTCTGGAACGCCTGGGGCTCTGGAACGGTAGGCTCTGGAACGGTTGGGGCTCTGGAACGGCTGGGGCTCTGGAACGGTAGGCTCTGGAACGGTAGGCTCTGGAACGGTAGGCTCTGGAACGGTTGGGGCTCTGGAACGGCTGGGGCTCTGGAACGGTTGGGGCTCTGGAACGGTTGGGGCTCTGGAACGGCTGGGGCTCTGGAACTGTAGGCTCTGGAACGGCTGGGGCTCTGGAACGGCTGGGGCTCTGGAACGGTAGGCTCTGGAACGGCTGGGGCTCTGGAACGGCTGGGGCTCTGGAGCGGCTGGGGCTCTGGAACGGTAGGCTCTGGAATGGCTGGGGCTCTGGAACGGCTGGGGCTCTGGAACGGCTGGGGCTCTGGAACGGTTGGGGCTCTGGAAAGGCTGGGGCTCTGGAACGGCTGGGGCTCTGGAACGGCTGGGGCTCTGGAACGGTTGGGGCTCTGGAACGGTTGGGGCTCTGGAACGGCTGGGGCTCTGGAACGGCTTTTGAGAAACAGACAGACATTACGTTTACATTTGGTCTACATTAACGGATCCAATGACATACGTTAGGTATGGGAGAGAGAAAAATATGAATTATGTTAAGCAATGGGAAGTATAGGGAACATGGTTGGTCAGGAATTGAAATTATGGCCCTCAGAACAAGGGTAGGGGATGGTGCAGGGTAGGTACAAAGAAGAGGAGGGCATTCGGGTCAGGGGTTTTGAAGGGAATCGTTGCTGCGTGTATGAATCTGTTTGAAGGGATGTGGGCAAGAGAGCAGGGAGAGCTAGGCAGTGTACAAAAGGGGCAGTATGTAGTGACAGGATTGTTTATACAACAGGGCGACATCTGAGTAAGATGACATTTAGCCTACATGTAGGAAATAAACTGACTTTATGTGCGTCAGAGAGAAGAAACCTGACAAAGATCAAATGACGAAGAGCTTAAATTACGACCAAGAAACTCTTGGGGTGTGTATGGAGAGAAGACATGAGAGTTTACACAAGAGGAAGGGACTAGGAATGAGGAATTTATTGTCCAAGTATGTAAGGGAGGAGAATGATAAGAATAATAAAAATGATTTAGAACTGAAAGGGACTGTACAGGCAGGTAAATCAGGAAGAGTCTCAGGTGGATGTGACAGATGGGGGAAGGGATGAAGAAAGGTTTGAGAGTTGAAGCAGGAGAACAAAGTCTTGGCTTCGGCATTGACTAACTCAACTGGATACTACAGCATGGTATTAACATAATATTTACACCATGTATATGCTAATTAGGTGGAATTAATGACACCTGTTAAACTATTATAAACTATCACGATTTGGAAGACCAAACAAGTGGCTGCCAATGGAGGTCTTCGTCAATAGGATCAGTGACTTTTATTCAAATCAATCATTTAAGTCCTCCACCCACATAGTAATCCTTACTTTCAATTACGAAATTAATAATTTCCAGGTTGGGGCACATTCTTATGGGAATAAAGAATCAAATGTGCCACTGTGAGTGATGAATATCTCTATTGACCTTCAATATTCCGGTTATTCAAGAAACATCGGCTCTGATATTCAGTCATTCATAATAAGGACCATCACAAAGCTCTAAAATGAATAAACACATATATGACTCATTCGTAATGGCCTTTATGCCAGAGGGCCATTTTAGTAACGTCAAACAGCAGCCTTCCCAGCAGCCTTCACCAGTCACGACGCAAGTTGTTTACGTCTCTCCACACATCAGGGGAGAGAGCCACGATGTCACTATGACTCAACACTCTCCTTAGAACAGGCAGAGTAATTGGTTGGGAGTCTACGGAGCAGCTCAGGACGTCAGAGGCAGGTAACAGTCATGACTTTTGAACAGTCAGCTGACGCACAGTTGAGAATGTTCTATTCATGTTTTTTCTTCTTTTTCTCTCCCCTCTGCTTCGGTTCTGACAGGGACTAGTGACGTACTCTCTCTCTCCCTCCCTCTCTCCTCTCTCTGCGTCTGTCTGTCTTTCTCTCTCTCTCTCCGCCTACCTCTCTCATCCCTCTCTACTCTCTCTCCCTCTCTGACTCCACACGGCCACACCAGATTAAACCAGTTCATCAATCGGAATATTGACCGCGCCTTTCGCGGTTTTACGACCCCCCCTCGCTCTTCGTGACGTTCAAACGGCTTCTTCTGCTTCCATGGTAGCTCGGATCCTTTACGCACCAGAACAATAAAAGCAGGAAATATTGTGAACGTCAACTATTAGAGTAAAAAGAAGACTATAAAAAGCGCCTGTTGGTTGTGTGGACGTTTGTGGTCGTTGGTGTGATGTATCGGTTCACTGGCAGCCAGGTGGGGTTAGTTGGCAGAAAGGGAGTGAGTCCCTGGTCTTGGTCCACTATAATATCGCACCTCTGATGGCAAATGTTAACCGCCCCTAATCATGTGTCTGGCAGGGAGCGCCACAGACGCCATTTGTGTTGCCTGTCGGGGTCTGGAAGAGGCCCAGTGAGAGAGTGGTGCTGGTGATGGAGGGCCAGACGGGGTGAGAAGAACAGACTGGCCATGGCTGGGAAGACAGACAGACTGGGCAAGGATGGGCAGACAGGCTGGGTAGGAAGATAGACATGTCGAGTGAGCAGGCAAACAGACAGACCAGGAAGGCAGGCACAGTTAGAAAAAAAGGGTTCTTCGGCAGACCTTGTATGTTAACCCTTTTTTGGTTCCAGGTAGAAGCCATTTGGTTCCAAGAAGAACCATTTCACCTAGCGAAGAACCCCCAAAGACCTCTTTAAGAACCCTTTTCTAAAACGGTTCTACCTGGGCCAAGATGACCTACTGCCATATGGATCTTGCAGAGCTTTAAAAACCTCTGAAGGGAATTTTAGAAACCTCCACAGAGCTCTATAATCCTCATTCCCCTGTCACTACTGTATGGTCGCCACCCTGTCCAAAATATGAGAGCAAACAACTGGAAGTGAGTACTACATTAGTATACACCAGTCTGGACATATATATAGGCTTTTTAACATTTTATTGAACCTTTATTTAACTAGGCAAGTCAGTTAATAACAAATTCTTATTTACAATGACTGCCTACCGGAGAACAGTGGGTTAACTGCCTTGTTCAGGGGCAGAACGACACATTTCTACCTTGTCAGCTCGGGGATTCGATCCAGCAACCTTTCGGTTACTGGCCCAACGCTCTAACCTGTCGCCTAGGCTGGACTGAGAGTTTCAAGATCCACCACTGGAGATCCCCCAACATCCCTCTAGCCATGATGGTATCCTAGTGAATCCAGAAGTGACAGAGAGAGAGAGAAAGAGAGAGAGAAATTGAAAAAGAGAGACCCTGACAGGCACCAGTAGTCATTTGAGAGAGAGAGAGAGAGAGAGAGGGAGAAGAGGGGGGGGGGGGATCTTAAGCTGAGGAGTGTGGGTCTAGGAGTGTATTCTATGTGCCTGTGAGTGTGTCTAAATGTTAAGAGCGGCCTGCAGCCACCCTGACAGGGCCCGATGGGGGATGATTAGGCTGTGCCATCACACTGGCTGTCCAGCCAGGCCCAGCCGAATGCTGCTGACGGCAACCATTGAGGAAGGATTATTATTAGCCCAACACAATGATTAGCAACCGTCTTAACGCCATGCTGTTCTCATTTCAGGGGGGAAACTCATCCAAGATGGATGACCTGGGGCCGATTTGAAATGGAATATCCTTTCAGTTTAGGGAAGCTAATTGGGGAAGCTAGCTAGCTAGCTGGCTAACGTTGGTTACTGAGGTGGAAGCAAATCAAGTCCGTTACATGCTCTCCTACTTGGATATGACATTAATGTGAACTTATCCAGTATGTTTTGATGCAATGCTTTAGATTTCCATTTCCATTGACATGCTTAACATTAGATTTTTTTGGGGGGGGGGGGCAAACCAGAGGAGCTGGTGCTAAAATTTGAATATTCAATGTAATATTAAATTCAGTCCTATTAGATGTAATACGTTAGCTACAGTAGATACAGCTGTTTTTATCATATGGATCTCATTCAGGTGTTGTATTCTGTATATTAGATCTATTTGATAGATTAATTGTATTGTGGTGCCATAGACTGTAGTGAGTGTGACGCTTAGCAGAATGAATGGCAGCAGTGGGGCTGCGTTTTCTGGCTCATTGCTCTGAAATGGCTCTCCTAGTGCCATTGTCACCGTTACTGCGATGAGGAGGGAGTCTCTCTCTTTCTCGCTCTCTCTCTGTTCTTCCCTCTCTCTCTCTCTCTCTCCCTCTTTTTTTCTTTCCCAAGCAAGAAGCCCCCACGTCATCGCTTCCCTGGAGCTGTGAGTGGGGGATGGGAAGCAGGGATGGAGAGAGGAAGGGAGGGGGGGGGGGGGTCGATGGACAGGCTGCCAGGCTCGTGGGGAGGCGGCGGAATTCTGCAGGTTGCCACGGTGAGCCAGTCGATAGCGTATTGAGCACTTGGCTGCCGCAGAGCGTGCAGGAGTGAAGAAGAGGGAAAGAGAAGGAGAGAAAGAGAGGGAGAGAGAGAAAGAAACCATGCGTCTGCCCTTCAGTGTCTGTAGCAGAGCCCATGCACGCATGTACGCACGCACACACACATACACACACACACACCATTCAAAATCCATTATCTGCCCACTGCAGATTTGAACCAGACCACATCAGCCCTGCTATAAGTTGGTTTAAAGCGCAGCTCAATGGAAACTTATGTACGTGATCGCTTCCTTTCCTGGAGGTGCCAGATATCCTCTGTGTGTGTGTATGTGTGCGCGTATCGTGTGTGCGTGTCTGTGTGTGTATGAGCCGAACACCCTCCTGTGTCATGCAAATGGTGAGTTCATGGTCGGTCTGTGAGGAGGGAACAAGGCCATTGATTGGAGTACCTAACGCCGCGGCGCACGCTCCTCTCAATGGTGTCCTGTGGGGGAGCAAATTTGCCTATTTTGATTGAATTTTAATTTTCCGGAGGTGGTGCAGTGAGAGAGGGAGGGAGTAATGGGGCTTTTCATTTATCCAGCGAAAACGGCGGCTGCCTCCTCCTCTGCGGCAAGGGAGTGGATTCATGAAAATGATGTTTTATGGAAAAAAGGATCATTATCATTCGATTTGGCAGAGTTGTTTTAAAATGGAGGGAAGCGGTTTGGCCAATTTTCAAACAAAGAAATAAGAAGTTGCCTACACAATGCCTGGTTTAAATAGGACAATAGGCTGTATTTGTTATACACAATATATTCTGACCAATAAAATGCTCTATTGGCTATAAGACTATTATCTATTGCCATAAATGGGAAATGGAAGCTCTATCATTTTATTTGTATTATATTTTATATCATAACACTATATATCAGAGTGGAACTGAATTATAGCCCACTAGTGCATTAACGTTTGGCCTTTATCCTGGCTCCTTCTCATAAAATTCATATATGTGGATTATATTGCATTTATTACATAATGACAATACATGTTCTTTTTATCATATCTTTTTTGGTCATAAAAAATGTAACTGAATTATAGAGCACCAGTGGATTAGGGCTAGGTCCTGAATAACCCACTTCCTTTGGCCATTATCCTGGGTTTTTCTCATTGATTTTAATAGGACTTCCTACGTGAATCTGCCCTCATCCCAGCCTAGGGCTCTGATCAAAAGTAGTGCACTATCTATGGAATAGGGTGCCATTTAGGATACAGCCTTGGTATTCATCTTGACCTTATTCTTCTCTTGACTTTGCCTGCCTGCTTGGCTCTCCAGCTCTGGGCTTTTGACATGGTGGCCACATTTTCTCCACTGTACATCTCTCACCCTGGGTTACACACAGAGAGAGATAGAGAGAGAGAGAGAGAGAGAGAGAGAGAGTGAGAGAGAGAGAGAGAGAGAGAGAAATATAAATGGAAGACGGATTTCACCCATGTGCTGTATATGATAGCGAGAGCAAAAGAGAGTGAGCGACAGAATGATGGAGAGAGCAAGGGAGAGAAAGAAAAAGACAGCGAGAGACAAACAGCGATCGAGCTCTGTGGATTGCTGAATGAACCATCCCATGGGACACTACACCACTCTATGCCAGAGAACTGTCCCTGTATCCCTCCATTCCCTGTATTCCTCTCCATGGGTCCCATCCAGCCTGTCCAGTCCCTCTCTTTCTGCCCAGTCCAGTCCAGTCTGTTAAAATCTCTATAAATAACTAAGTCCTGCCTTCTCTCACAGACAAAAGAGACAGACAGTTGGTGTTGCTGGTTCTGCTGGTGTTCCATTTCAATGCCTTCAATGCCCCCTCGCTCCCTGCCAGAGTTAGTAGGATGAAGGGGATGGAGGGACCACGAAACATCATTAAACCAATGGGTTCCTTTGATGGCTCGTCTGTTGTCTCCTGACCCCGTCTGCCCCCATTGTTTGTCCGGTAATCACGTTAACCAACACAGGCGCTGGCCCCAGCACGTTTCCCCGACAACAAACAGGTGGTCATTAGTGAGGGTCAAATTCGTTATGAGACGGCTGGCTTGTTACGACGTTGGAGATTGAGAGAGAGTGGGGAGAGAGGAAGAGACTGGAGAGAGAGGACAGCGGGTGGACAGCGAAAGGGCCCAGATGAGTGAAACACGCATAAACGTAAGCAGACATGGAGAAAAACACATTAACACAGCACGTAGGTGCACACACGAGCAGAAGAATATACATGCACGCACACACACGTACACACACACTGTCCCTAACACCCATCTCTCAATGCGAGCCCTATACAAAAGCCAGTGGTAGAGCTGTTGGTCTGGGGCCAGTTGAGGGCTGTCTGCAGAATTATAACTTGGGGGCTTGTGCAAAGCTGTGCGGCCTGGGAGAGTAACACGAGACAAATTTGGCATGGACAGACAGCGCGCATTCACAGCTCACACACACGCACATATGCACACACAGGGCCGCACCGTGCACACTCGCGTACAGACACACACGTTGACGACACAAACACATAGATACACACGTAGACACACACACACGTAGACACACACGTAGACACACACACACATAGACACACACATAGACACACACACACACACACACACACAGCGAGATCTGTCCCATAAATCAGAGGCCTCTCAAAGAGGGCCGGAAACCCAAGGACAGCTCAGACACGTGGAGCAGACAGACACAGCCAGGGAGGGCCGCTGGTCCCACGCCACCGTCTGGGAGAGTGTGTATGTGGGGGTTCTAGTGTGTGTGTGTGTGTACGAGAAATTCAGATTTTATTTAGGATCCTCATTAGCTGACGCCAATGGCGACAGTTAGTCTTACTGTAATCTGACACATAATTACAGACAAAAATACTTTACAATTTATATACATTTAAAAACATGAACATGTAGACATTCCAGACTTAAATATTCCAGTGCCTCCCGAAAGTATTCATATCCCTTGATTTATTTCACATTTTGTTGTGTTACAGCCAGAATTCAAAATGAATTAAATATATTGTTTTCTCATCCATTACACACAATACCATGTGAAAACATGTTTTACATTTTTTTTTTGCAAATCTATTGAAAAGGCAGAAATATGTCCTTTACGTAAGTATTCACACCCCTCAGGTAATACTTTGTAGAAGCACCATTGGTAGTGATTACAGCTGTGAGTCTTTCTAGGTAGTGAGTTTTTCCAAACCTGGATTTTGCAACATTTGCTCATAATTCTTGTCAAAATTCTAATTGGTTGTGGGTCATTGTTAGAACCATTTAAGATCTTGCTATAGATTTTCTTTGTAGATTTAAGTCAAAACTGTAACTAGGTCACTCAGGAACATTCTCTGTCTTCTTCGAAGCAACTACAGTGCAGATTTGGCCTTGTGTTTTAGGTTATTGTCCTGTCAAGATGGCACCGACTGACATGGCAGCTCTAGCAACTTTGCAGTATTTCGTTTTTTTTTGCATTATTAGCCCAGAACGTTTTTTGTGATATTACATACAGCTGAAAGACATAAAAAATAAACAAGAATTTCGCTACACCCGCAATAACATCTGCTAAATATGTGTATGTGACCAATAAATTTAGATTTGATTTGAAAGGTAAATTAAATTAATCTCCCAGTGTCTGGTGGAAAGCAGACTGAACAAGGTTATTTTTATTATTATTTTATTTTATTTTATTTTTTAAAATGTTATTCTCTTTTCTCCCCAATTTTCGTGGTATCCAATCGCTAGTAATTACAATCTTGTCTCATCGCTACAACTGCCGTACGGGCTCGGGAGAGACGATCCTCCGTGCACCTGGCCCCCTTGGTTAGCGCGCACTGCGCCCGGCCCGCCACAGGAGTTGCTGGAGCGCGATGAGACAAGGATATCCCTACCGGCCAAACCCTCCCTAACCCGGGAGACGCTAGGCCAATTGTGCGTCGCCCCACGGACCCCCCGGTCGCGGCCGGCTGCGACAGAGCCTGGGCGCGAACCCAGAGACTCTGGTGGCGCAGCTTGCACTGCAGTGCTCTAGACCACTGCGCCACTCGGGAGGCCCAGACTGAACAAGGTTTATCGCTATGATTTTGCCTGTGCTGTGCATTGCATTTATTTTTTATCCTGAAAAACTCCCCAGTCCTTAACGATTACAAGCATACCCATAACATGATGCAGCCACCACTATGCTTGAAAATATGGAGAGTGGTACTCAGTAATGTGTTGTATTGAATTTTCCCCAAACATAACATTTTGTATTCAGGACAAAAAGTGAATTGCTTTGCCACATTCAGTATTACTTTAGTGCCTTGTTGTAAACAGGATGCACATTTTGGAACATTTTTATTCTGTACAGGCTTCCTTCTTTTCACTCTGTCATTTAGGTTAGTATCATGGAGTAACTACAATGTTATTGATCCATCCTCAGTTTTCTCCTGTCACAACCATTAAACTGTAACTGTTTTAAAGTCACCATTGGCCTCATGGTGAAATCCCTGAGCGGTTTCCTTCCTCTCTGGTAACTGAGTTAGGAAGGATGCCTGTATCTTTGTAGTGACTGGGTGTATTGATACACCATCCAAAGTGTAGTTAACAACTTCACCATACTCAAAGGGATATTCAATGTCTGCTTTCTTTTTACCCAGATACCAATAGGTGCCTTTCTTTGCGAGGCATTGGAAAACTTCCCTGGTCCTTGTGGTGGAATCTGTGTTTGAAATTCACTGGTCGACTGAGGGACTTTACAGATAATTGTATGTGTTGGGTACAGAGATGAGGTAGTCATAAAAAAATCATGGTAAACACTATTTTTGCACACAGAGTGTAACTTCTTATGTGACCTTTTACGCAAATTGTTACTCTTGAACATATTTAGGCTTGCCATAACAAAGGGGTTGAAAACTTATTGAGTCAATAATTTTTAAACAGAAAATGTATAAAATATCATTCCACTTTGACATTATTGGGTATGGTAGGTCATTGACAAATAATCTCAATTTAATCTATTTTAAATTCAAACTGTAACACAACAAAATGTGGAAAAAGTCAAGGGTGTGTGGGTGTGTATTGAGTGTGTGTTAGAGAGAGAGTGTGTGTGTGTGTGTGTGTTTGCATCTATCAGTTGCACATACAGTGCATTCGGAAAGTATTCAGACCCCTTGACTTTTTCCACATTTTGTTACATTACAGCCTTATTCTAAAATGTATTAAATAGTTTTTCCCCCTCATCAATTTACACACAATACCCCATAATGACAAAGCAAAAATAGGCTTTCAGACATTTTCGAAAATGTATTAAAAGAAAAAAACGGAAATATCACATTTACATAAGTATTCAGACCCTTTACTCAGTACATTGTTGAAGCACCTTTGGCAACGATTACAACCTTGAGTCTTCTTGGGTATGACGCTACAAGGTTGGCACCCCTGTATTTGGGGAGTTTCTCCGATTGTTTTCTGCAGATCCGCTCAAGCTCTGTCAGGTTGGATGGGGAGCGTCTCTGCACAGTTATTTTTAGGTCTCTCCAGAGATGTTCGATCGGGTTCAAGTCTGGTATCTGGCTGGGTCACTCAAGGACATTCAGAAACTTGTCCTGAAGCAACTCCTGCGTTATCTTGGTTGTGTGCTTAGGGTCGTTGTCCTGTTGGAAGGTGAACCTTCGCCCTCAGTCTGAGGTCCTGAGCGCGCTGCAGCAGGTTTTCATCGATGATCTCTCTGTACTTTGCTTTGTTAATCTCTTCCTCGATCCTGACCGGTCTCCCGGTCCCTGTCGCTGAGAAGTTGCTTCCATTTGGCCACTGATTGGTGGAGTGCTGCAGAGATGGTTGTCCTTCTTGAAGATTCTCCCATCTCCACAGAGGAACTCTGGAGCCCTGACAAAGTCAACTGTGGGACCCATATAGACAGGTGTGTGCCTTTCCAAATCATGTCCTATTATCAATGGAAACAGAATGCACTTGAGCTCAATTTCGAGTCTCCTAGCAAAGGGTCTGAATACTTATGTAAATAATGTTCTGGTTTTATTTTTTTTAATACATTTGCAAACATTTCTAAAAAACAGTTTTCACTTTTCATTATGGGGTATAGATTGACGAGGAAAATGTCCATTTTAGAATAAGGCTGTAACATAACAAAATGTGGAAAAAGGGAAAGGGTCTGAATATTTTCAGAATGCACTGTATCTCTTGCGTTCGCAAATTCACTCTGGCTAGCTATCTACTCTGATTTCAGAGCACTCTTGTCTGAGTGTGCCAGAGCGCAGAATAACTGATGAATTTACGAAACCGCAAGACCCGCTGAATATGTCCGGTGATCAGTGAGGTGTGTTCTCATTTGTGTCTGGAAGTAGCTAGTTAGCAAGCTAGCCAACTTTAGCCAGTTAGCTTGGGTGCTTGGTTGGTACAACACATGCATTGGCATGCAAGCTGCAGAAGAATGAATAGGCTATTCCCCATCGTCTATTAGTGCAATTTTGACAGCCAACTAGCTGAAAAAAGTTTGAGAGGGTTTATCTAATGTTCCTTAATTAGATTTTAGCTCATCTTGCTCTGGCTAGAATTAGTTGTTGATCTTGTTGTTGTTGATGTGCATATATGGAAAGATAGCCTACCCTTTTATGGTTGTTTGATCAATAGGACTGTAAAGTTCCAAAATGTAAGAGGACTCCCGTTGTATTTAGCAACATATTTACAGAAATCCATTCAAGTGTATTTTGTGGCTTTTGCCGAATGCGTTTAATGATCTAATGTAGCGCTGATGCAACTGCCTGTAAACACACAGTCCAATTCAAGGTGAATGATGGCAGACCCTTGTGGCAAATGGCTTGTTTGGGTTAAATGCGGAAGACACATTTGAGTTGAATGCATTCAGTTGTACAATTGACTAGGTATCCCCCTTTCCATTTCCCATATAGGCCTACTATGCCTCTGATTGGCTATGGCGTCTGTGTAGACTCCAGTCCTGGACGAGACAGATGTTTTTATTAGGTTTTATTTACTGCAGTATCTATTAATTGTCCAAACGCACAGCCACTTTCCCACTCTATATTGCAAATATTCTAAGAATCTATGAAAATGTCAGAAAATGTAAAAAAAATAAAAAAATAAGTGTCAATCTTCCTGACCAGATTATGATAAGATTTCATGTTGCTGAAATGCTGTCAGTTCCACTAATGCTAGTGTTAGATCATTAGTAAAAATAGAGAACAGTAAAGGGCCAAGATAGCTGCCTTGCGGAATACCACACTTTGCATGTTTTACATTAGAGAAGATTCCATTAAATTAAAACCTCTGTGTTCTATTGGATAAATAGCTCTCAACCCATGATACAGTAGAGGATGTAAAGCCATAACACATACGTTTTTCCAATAACAGATTATGTTTAATATCAAATGCTGGTGACACACTAAAGTCTAACAAAACAGCTCCCACAATCTTCTTACTATCAATTTCTTTTAGCCAATCATCAGTAATTTGTGTCAGTGCAGTACATGTTGAGTGCCCTTCTTTATACGCATGATGAAAGTTAATTTGTTCAGAGAGAAATAGCATTGTATCTGGTCAAACACAATTTTTTCAAAAGTTTGCTAAGAGCCGGCAGCAAGCTGGTTGGTCGGCTGTTAGAACCAGTAAAGGGCTCTTTGCCATTCTTGGGTAGCGGCATGACTTTAGCTTCCCTCCAGATCTGAGGACAAACACTTTTCTCCAGACTCAGATTAAGATATGACAAACAGGAGTTGCAATATAGTCTGCCACCATCTTCAATAGTTTTCCATCTAAGTTGTAAATACAAGATGGTTTCTCGTTATTGATGGACAGCAATAATTTCCCCACCTCTCCCACACTAACTTTACAGTATTAAAAATGACAGTTTTTCTTTCATTATTAGGTCTTTTATGTATGAATGTGATGGCTCACAGTTTGTTGTTGGAATTTCATGCCTGAGTTTGCCCACTTTACCAATGAAATAGTCATTAAAATAATTAGCAATATCAAAAAATAGTTGATGAATGAGCCTTCTGTTTCAATGAAAGATGGAGTTGAATTAGTCTTTCTGTCCATCATTTCATTTAATGTATTCCAAAGCTTTTTTCTATCGTATTTTATATAATTTGTTTTCAAATCAAATCAAATTTGATTGGTCACATACACATATTTAGCAGATGTTATTGCGGGTGTAGCGAAATGCTTGTGTTCCTAGCTCCAACAGTGCAGAAGTATCTAACAATTCACAACAATAGTCTAAAAGTAAAATAATTGATTTAAGAAATATATAAATATTAAGACGAGCAATGCCAGAGTGGCATTGACTAAAATACAGTAGAATACAGTATATACATATGAAATGAGTAAAGCAGTATGTAAACAGTATTAAAGTGACCAGTGATTCCATGTCTACGTACATAGGGCAGCAGCCTCTAAGGTGCAGGGTTGAGTAACCGGGTGGTAGCCGGCTAGTGATGGCTACTTAACAGTCTGATGGCCTTGAGACAGAAGCTGTTTTCAGTCTCTCGGTCCCAGCTTTGATGCACCTGTACTGACCTCACCTTATGGATGATAGCAGGGTGAACAGGCCGTGGCTCGGGTGGTTGATGTCCTTCATTATATCTTTGGCCTTCCTGTGACATGGGATGCATTAGGTGTCCTGGAGGGCAGGCAGTGTGGCCCCAGTGATGCGTTGGGCAGACCACACCACCCTCTGGAGAGCCCTATGTTTATGGGCGGTGCAGTTGCCGTACCAGGCAGTGATACAGCCCAACAGGATGCTCTCAATTGTACATCTGTAAAAGTTTGTAAGGGTCTTGGGGGCCAAGACAGATTTCTTCAGCCTCTAGTTTCATAATAGTTATTCTTTTTGTTCAGTTCAGTCACATAATTTGTCAACTTACAGTAAGTTGGCCAATCAGCTGTGCAGCCAGACTTTTTAGACACTCCTTTTGCTTCATCTTTCTCAACCATAAAAGTGGGTAAGAGAATGAATGAGTGTGTGTGAGTGAGAGTGTGTGCATGTGTGTGTGTGTGTTTGGTCATACCTGGGGTTCCTAATTGTATGCTGTGAATGTGAAGTGTGTATGAATGAAAACATTGTTTGCATACAGTAGCACCTAGCCTGAGTGTATATTTGCAAAGGTGTTTGTTTCTGTGGCAGCACAGCCATATGTTTGTTTGTTGTTTTTCAATGTGGGGTTTGAATCAGTATTTAAGTCTCTATCTCTCTGTCTCTCTTTTTTACTCTCTCATCGCTCCCTCCCTATCTACTCTCTCCCTTTGTCTCGGTTTGTTCTCTCTCCCTCTCTCTCTCTCTCTCTCTCTCTCTCGCTTTTTGATCTTTCCCTTTCCCCCCTCTCTCTCCCTCTCATTCTCTCTCTCTCCCTCTCCTTCAGCTCAGGCAGTGTGAGGTTTTCCCTACCCAGGCAGAGAGAGCCAGGAGTGGGGGAGGGGGAGACGAGGGGAGACGAGCGCTGGAGCTTGAATTATGGATTTTGAAAGATTTACCATTGTTGCTGGACTGCGGATGTTCGGATGGAGAGGGGGGGGTTAGAGAGGAAAGTTTGTACAGGTTCCAAAAAAAGAACAAAATTCAAAAGAAAAATGTCCCCTTGCGAACGAGTGTGTGAGAGAGAGAGAGAGAGAGAGAGAGAGGGAGGGATGGAGGGAGGGAGGCTTGGCTGACCAATTCCACACACCTCTTTTCCCAGTACTTTTGACTTTCTGCCTTTTCTCTGGAAGGCGCTGAAAACAAGCTGCCTCGGTCAGGTGGTGAATGTGAACGCTGAACCACGTAGGCCACGTTCTCAAAACACAGTTATCTTGGAGGTTTTATGAGGCCAATAAACACATGGTTAGATAGCTGAACTGCCGCGGGCTGTAATACACACATGAACACACACACTAACACTTGCTGCTATCTGTTCTAGATTACGTCTCTCTTGCAAAATACATTTGATCTCAATGAGACTAACCTGGGTAAATAAATATACAACTAAAGATCATGGAGAATATTTCAGATTGCACTGGTTATCAGGTTGGTGCATAGTGTACACTAGTTAAAGCACACTAACACTAGAAAAAAAGGTGTCTTGAGCCAAAGGGATCTTGCATATTACCGTTTTCTTTCAATAACTTTGGTGCTATTTACACAAGTATTTTGGTGAATTTTCTAAACTCTAAGTGCAACATTTTAAACTGATAACATTTGTGATGCCCCCTATCTTATGTTCAGAACCTTTGAGTGTGTATTCATTGGGGTTTTACTCATCTTTAACTACTGATTCATGAAGCCCTTTCTAGCAGTCAAATGACCTAGTGGCCTCATGGGTGAAATTTTTTGAATATTTTTCATAATTTCATGATAAAAAATAACCTGAAAATCCAGTGTTTCTATGTCAAACGGTTTTGTTATATTTCCGTCTTCTGTGATGTGTATAAAGTGTAATATTGGGATGCAAACTCAAAATGTATGACATTTCAACTCTATATCGGACATGGTACATATGTCTTCTTCCATGTGTGTGAGGTGTATACTTTTGTTTCAAAGTATATTTGTTTAAGACCACCAAGAAACACTGTGTGACGCTGATTTAGCCCACTGCAAGAAAAGGTCAGTTAAGCAAAATCAAAGTTTTTAGTGAAATGACATGAGCACATTTCATTTAGTCACCAATACATAATTTTGTCATTTTAATGACCATTTAATCTAATATCAAAAAATACAAGACACACATTTTAAAACTTATTCTTGAATAGAATGAATCATAGATGGTAAATATAATTTTTCCATACACTATTTTACTGTATTTATCCATGCAGTATTTGTATCCAATGGCAGGTTGTGAGCATACTGACAAATATGTCAGTCTTACAGTTTCATTATCCTTATACAGTACATACATAGGACAATTCATCAGCAATAGGTGTAGCCTATTGTAAAGCAGCCATTATTCCATTTCTGCCCCATGCAACATTGTACAAGATCACTTTTTCTACGTGACTCGTCAACTGATACAGAATCGCCTGTCTCTCTGATTGGAATTTGTCATCTTACAGCGTATCAATGAAATTCGGATAATGAGTTGAATATGTTGTTATATACAACCCAGGTATTTCAGCAGTGCATTGTACACTACACTATACAGTGATTTCAGAAAGTATTCATACCCCTTGACTTACTCCACATTTTGTTGTGTTACAGCCTGAACACAATATTGATTGAATATATTTTTTCCCGCACCCACACACAATACCCCAAAATGACAAAGTGAAAACATATTTTTAGGACATTTATTGAAAATAAAATAGTATTCAAACCCCTGAGTCAATACTTTGTAGAAGCACCATTAGCAGCGATTACAGCTGTGAGTCTTTCCGTGAAAGTCTCTTAGAGATTTCCACACCTGGATTGTGCAATATTTGCCCATTATTCTTTTAGAAAATTCTTCAAGCTCTGTCAAATTGGTTGTTGATCATCGCTAGACAACCATTTTCAGGTCTTGGCATAGATTTTCAAGTAGATTTAAGTCAAAACTGTAACTCGGTGTAACGGCTGTCTAATTCCTCCTCCTCGGATGAGGAGAAGGAGTAGGGATCGGACCAAAACGCAGCGGTAGATGAATACATGAATGAATTTAATTAAAGACAAGACGAACACGAAAAACACTTGGAAAATTACAAAACAACAAAACGACGTAGACAGACCTGAACTTGAGAAATTACAAATTAACACGAAGAACAGGAACAGACTAACCAAACGAACGAACACGAAACAGTCCCGTGTGGTGCGACAGACACAGACACAGGAACAATCACCCACAAACAAACAGTGTGAACAACCTACCTTAATATGGTTCTCAATCAGAGGAAACGTAAAACACCTGTCCCTGATTGAGAACCATATCAGGCCAATAGACAATTAACCTAAACATAGAAACACATAACATAGAATGCCCACCCCAACTCACGCCCTGACCAACTAAACACATACAAAAACAAGGAAAACAGGTCAGGAACGTGACACTCGGCCACTCTCAATTTATTCCATTTTAAATTCAGGCTGTAACACAACAACATATCGAAAATGTCAAGGGGTGTGAATTCACTGTATTCTTCGCAAGCAAATCCAGTGTAGATTTAGCCTTGTGTTTTAGGTTATTGTCCTGCTGAAAGGTGAATCTCCCAGCGTCTGGTGGAAAGCAGACCAAACCAGATTTTCCTCTAGGATTTTGCCTTTGCTTAGCTCCATTCAGTTTCTTTTTTATCCTGAAAAACTCCTCAGTCCTTAACGATTACAAGCATACCCATAGCATGATGCAGCCACCACTAAGCTTGAACATTTGGAGAGTGGTACTCAGTAATGTGTTATATTGCATTTGCCCCAAACATAACACTTTGTATTCAGGACAAGAAGTTAATTGCTTTGCCACATTATTTTCAGTATTACGTTAGTGACTTGTTGCAAACAGGATGTATGTTTTGGAACATTTTTATTCTGTACAGGCTTCCTTCTTTTCACTCTGTCAATTAGGTTAGTACTGTGGAGTAACTACAATGTTATTGATCCATCCTCACTTTTCTCCTGTCACAACCATTAAACTCTGTAACCTTTTTAAGATCACCATTGGCCTCATGGTGAAATCCCTGAGCGGTTTCCTTCCTCTCCGGCAACTGAGTTAAGAAGGACGCCTGTATCTTTGTAGTGACTGGGTGTATTGATACACTATCCAAAGTGTAATTAACAACTTCACCATGCTCAAAGGGATATGTCTGTTTTTTTAAAGCATTTTTTTTTTACCTATCTTCCAATAGGTGCCCTTCTTTGCGAGGCATTGGAAAGCCTTGTCTTTGTGGTTGAATCTGTGTTTGAAATTCACTGCTCGACTGAGGGACCTTACAGATAATTGTATGTGTGGGATACAGAGATGAGGTAGTCATAAAAAAAGAATGTTAAACACTATTATGCACACAGAGTGAGCCCACGCAACTTATTATGTTACTTGTTAAGCAAATGTTGACTTATTTAGGCTTGCCATAACAAAGAGGTCCAATATTTATTGACTCAAGACATTTCAGCTTTTCATTTGTAATTAATGAAAAAATCTCAGTTTATTCCATTTGAAATTCAGGCTGTAAAACAACAAAATGTTGAAAACGTCAAGGGGTTTGAATACTTTCTGAAGGCAGTGTAATTCCAAATTGTTGCACATAGAGTGACTCTTTCCACTTTGACCTATTGATGTCAAATGGATACATTTATGAGGTATAAATATGAAAATGTACCGTGTTCAGATGTTGCCAAACCATGAACCTAACGTATCAGGCGTAAACAAAATGCCTGAAACTAGATCCCCTACATACTGGTCTTGACAAGAAGAAGAAAATAAAATGGCCGTGGGAGTTTATTTTCCACACTGTTCAAACAATCCAATAAATGTGGAGGAGTTAAAATGAGTGTTGTTAATGTCCAAAAAATCGAAAGTTGGGTAACAGTCTCTCTTTCCATTTCCCTTGAAAACCTGAACATCAGGTTATTGGGGACTCGGAAGAAGCTATCAAACTATATATGTTAACTAGGCACAACATCATTTTGGTTCAACAGTTATTCGTTTTGAGCATTTGATTAAGTTATAGTTAATTGTATTGTTAACAAATGACAAGAAAATCGAATAAAAATGGTGAATATTGCATTTTGAAAACCAGATACTTAGATTGAATATGTATCCAAATTGAAAGCAACCACGTAGGCACAGGTTGGGTGGGCCTGGGCCTGGGCCCAGCTACTGGGGAGCCAGGCCCACCCAATTAGTGCTCCAACCAGGACATTATTTGTCCATTCTCATGGGATGGGTGGTCAAAAAGAACTAACTAAAAGCCACACCCCCAATATGCCCCGAACATGACCACCTTGAGGCATCTGTCACTGTGCTTCTATGGCTATATGCTTCATGCCATTGCCTACTTTATTTGTTCATTTAGCAAAAAACACAGCTCATAATCCAGTGCCTTTATTAGAGTCAACACACCTATATTTGAGCTTTAATTAGCTTTAAAAATGCAAAATGTTCTCTCAGTCTCATGGCAAAATATGTAGAAGAGCATGAGATTAGCTATCAAACTGCAAATTTGTCTCTTTGCCCCATGGCAAAATGTGTAGAATTGCAGGAAGTTAGCAATTCTTTGGGGGGGCCCACCAAGATTTCTGCAGACCCACCCACCAACAAATTTCTGTCTACGCTACTGATTGAAAGAGTGGCTTGGTGCAGTGAACAAGTGACTTTGTGAATTTGTTTGTTGTACTCAGTTAATTGAAAATATGCTTAGAGTTTTGGAACACGAGCCATTTCTATGATATGTTTAGATTTTTGTGCTTAGAGTTAGGAAAATGTACCACATATTTGTGAAAATTGCACCAAATTGATTAAAAAAAACAGCACATTGAGCATTTTGATTAAGTGATAGTTAATTGTATTGTTAACAAATGACAAGAAAAACATATCAAAAGTAAAGTGAACATTGCATTCTGAAAAGCAGATACTTAGATTGAATATGTATCCAAATTGAAAGAGCGATTTGGTGCAGTGAACAAGTTACTTTGTGAATTTGTTTGTTGTGCTTAGAGTTTTAAAACAGGAGCCATTTTGATAATATGTTTAGATTTTTGTGTTTAGAGTTGTGAAAATGTACCAAGTGCTTTTGAAAATGGCACAAAACTGAAAAATAACTGTATTTCATGGTTCCGTCCCAAACAGCACCCTATTTCTAGTTCACTACTTTTGAACAGAGCCCTATGGGCCCTGGTCAAAAGTATCACATTATATGGGGAATAGGGTGCCATTTGTACTCAAATCATGAATGTGTCTGGAGGCTGGGAAATGATGAATATCATGAACAAAAGCAGAGGTAGAAAATGGATAAAAGAGTAAAATGGGGAAGGGAAAGGGGGAGGAAGACGACCAGGAGGATAAGAGAGGTAAAAGAAGAGGAGAAAGGTGTGATGTCAGATGAAACTGCACAGAGCAACATTATTCCCCCACTCCTCTCTCTGCCGCTCTTCCAGTCTCCTCTCTTCTCTTCCTACTCTCCTCCACCCATGGCCAGGGCTCAAGGCCCTGCAATACATCAGGGTGTCACCACCGCCACACCCCAGGATGCGCTACTCTACTGCTGGTATATACACACACACACGCACACTCACACTCACACTCAACTTGTTGTTGAGCTCAAATGATTACAATCAGTGCTGGGGAGGGATGTGTTTAAAAGCTATCAAATATATAATGAACTAATTAGATGTAGTTAATGGAAATAATGCTTAAAATTAACGATTCTTATCTGAGGATGCCACAGTGCTTTACCATGTGTGAAGGGCATTCAACTCATAGATTCACACTTAAAGAGGCCACTTTTGTGTCTTGCTTGTTCTCAACTAGCTTACCTGGTTAAATAAAGGTGGGGGGGAAAAAAAAAAAAAAAAATGAGTGGCTAAGTAGGAAACTGTCAATTCACAGATGTGACTCCACTGAGGTATTGCTTATTATCTTCCACCTAAGTGCCAAACCTGAGGCCATCAACTGTTCCAGGTAATACATTTCTATCTGGACGTTCAGTAAGTTTGCGAAAAGAAATATAATGAATAGAGTGAACACAATTCCCCTTTCTCTAGGATAGAAATGTATTTCTGTTCTAGGTAATATATTTCTATCTAAACGTTCAGTAACTTTGCGGATAGAAATATAATGAATAGAGCGAACACAATTGAGAGATGTATGCACAGAGAGAACATGTCCAAAATGTAAACATGTCACTGTGTTACTGGTACACACAGTCATAGGACAAACAGTTATTGGAAGTTCCCACTCAGGTGCCACCCATGCAGGGGAACATGTGAGTCATCATCCCCAAGCTTATGACACCTTGGCATGCGGAAAGTCAGCTCCTTTCCTCCCCACCATCCACCCACTGAATTATTGTTACCTCAATACTCACAGCAGTAAAGACTATAGAGCCCTGAAATGAATGGGTATGAATGAAGCTAGAATGACTGTAGAGTCCAGTCGGTTATGGTAACTGAATCATAGATAAAGTAATGTAGTCTATTCATATTGTATGAGTCTTTCTGGGCGGTGGAGTGTGTGGAGCAGAGAACAGTACAATCACAACTCCTTTCTGATGCACTTCAGACGCAGCCAAACGTGACAGCTCTAACCAGCGGAGAGGAGTGTGTGTAGGGGAGTTTTGAGTAGATCTCTGTTCCTATAATAAGGGGTATGTTCCTGGCATTCTGAGAAACTCATACTGCTGGGACGGACAGGTGTGTGTGTTTCTGTGTGCTTCAGCAGCATGAATGCTTCCTTATTTTCTCTCTCTCTCTCTCTCTCTCTCTCTCTCTCTCTCTCTCTCTCTCTCTCTTTTTTTTTTATCACAGGCGTATCACCACACCCCAACCAAAGCTGTAAGCAACGAGGTATTGTGAAGACGTCTGCTGACTATGTTTGAAGCTACATTGGTTAAGAGATACCAAAGGCAAGTGAGTGATCTGATAAGATATGTGGGAAGACAGACAGGGGATATAGAGAGGGTATTGAACTGTGATCTTGGCAAAATGCTTGAGATGGATTTTGTGTGTTTGGTGTTCCCTACTCTAGGAGGACAGAATGTTTTGATGCTCAGTGTGTAAAGACAGTGTGAGTGTGGTGTGAAAACAGTGTGTGTGTGTTTTGTTCAGAGAGCAGCAGGTGTTCGGATCACAGTGACACTGGAGATGGGCTTGTGAGCTGATACATGTGCAACACACACACACACACACACACACACACACACACACACACATTTCACTGGAAAAGTACTGGTCTACAGTAAACTTAGTTCATTTCTATCTTCTCTTCCCTCCCTCCCTCCCTCCCTCCCTGCCAGCGGGTGAGTCAGACAGGAGTGGTGAGTCACCTCATCCTCCAGGTCCAAGGCGATGGGCACTACACACACACACACACACACACACACACACACACACACACACACACACACACACACACACACACACACACACACACACACACACACACACACACACACACACACACACACACACACACACACACACACACACACACACACACTTCCTGTTACTGGAACCAGGTTCCTTTTTCAGTCAGAGCAAAATATTTTTGTTTTCTTTCCCTCTCTCCCTCTGCCCTCCTCTCTCTGGGGTCATGTGTGTAGTTAATTAAAGTTGGGAGCGGAGAGAAGCGAGAGGGAGAGGAGGAGCAGGAGGAGAGGGCCAGCTGCCACAGGCTGCATAATGCAGCTCAACCTTGGACTGCACATGGTTGACCACAACCCGTTATATACTAAACACAGAGACCCCTTCTTGACTGCAACACTGTCTATATTCTAAAACATGTGGAAGATTTGAAATGGATATGAACTGTATAGTGCTAACAGAGAAACCCCTTCTTGACTGTAACACTGTCTATATTCTAAAACATGTGGAAGATTTGAAATGGATATGAACTGTATAGTGCTAACAGAGAAACCCCTTCTTGACTGTAACACTGTCTATATTATAAAACATGTGGAAGATTTGAAATGGATATGAACTGTATAGTGCTAACAGAGAAACCACTTCTTGACTGTGAAGGACAACCACTGTATATTAAACATGAACGATTTTTAAACGAACACATGTATCACATGTACAGGGATGTTTTCTGTTAGATGTAGAGAGCCACTTCAGTGTAAACAACACTGTATTTCCTTGTGTTGCCGGGAATAAAAACCCCATAGTTTACTTCCTCATCTATATATATATATAAGTCTGACGTGTCGTTCACCTCTGAAATGTTGATTTTGGAAACGCTTCAGTCGATGAGACCTTATTTCAAGACTTGACATTTATTGTGGTTTCACATGGATAGAAATATATTGTCTAGATACAGATATAGACAAGTTGCTATCTAGAACCTAAAATGGTTCTTCGGCTGTACCCATAGGAGAGCCCTTTGAAGAACCGTTTTTGATTTCACGTAGAACCCTTTTGGGTTCCATGTAGAACCCTTTCCACAGAGAGTTCTACATGGAACTCAAAAGGGTTCTACCTGGAACCAAAAATGGTTCAACCTGGAACCAAAAAAAGTTATCCTATGGGGACAGCCGAAGAACCCTTTTTTCTAAGAGTGTACCTATCCATAAAAATACACTCTCACAAAAAAGTACGGAAAGGGAAACAAATGCTTGTGGTATACACAGACCACTTCACACGTGGCCCATCAAAGACAACCGTGTTAATGTGCTGAACATGTTGAGTATGGACACCACACTCTTAGAAAAAACGGTTCCATATGGGTTCTTTGGCTGTCCCCCATAGGAGAACCCTTTTTGGTTCCAGCTAAAACCCTTTTCGGTTCCAGGTAAAACCATTTTGGGTTCCATGTAGAGCCCTCTGTGGAAAGGGTTCTACATGGAACCCAAAACAGTACAACTTGGAACCAAAAGGGTTCTACCTGGAACCAACCATGGTTCTTCAAAGGGTTCTCCATTTTAGGTTCTAGATAGCACCTTTTTTCTAAAGGTGCATTGCCTGTCTCAAGAGGAGCTGCTTATCATTGTTTGTGGTGTCTTATTTCAGTCCTGTGGTCAAGTACAGGGCTTTTAGCAATCTATTGCAATGGCCTCTTCTTGTGCTCAGAGCATCTTTCACTAGCCCTCAAAAGGTTAGGGTTATTTTGCAGCTGAGACTGCAAAATAAGAGGGTGTATGTGTGTGTGTTTGTATGTGTGTGTGTTTGTGTGTGTATGTGTGCATGTATGTGTGTGTGTGTTTGTGTGTGTATGTGTGTGTGTTTGTGTGTGTATGTGTGTGTGTTTGTGTGAGTGTGTGTGTGACCCTTCCTAGCTATTAGCTCCTCACTCGGCTTAAGTGAGATGGGCTGTCTCCTCCTCCCATCAGTAAACAGAGGGAGAGAGAGAAGGAAATAGAGAGAGAGAGAGATTGAGAGAGCGAGAGAGAGAAAGAGAAAGAAATAGAGAGAGAGAGAGAGAGAGAGAAAAAGAGAGAGAGAGGCTTTCACATGCAAATCTCCCTTTATTCTCGCTTCCCTAATAGACAGCCATGGCAACAGGGATATGGGCCTTAATGAGGCAGACACACAGGTTAACAGCAGCGGGCTCAGTCAATGGGCACGTTTGACATGTACAGCCACTTACGCGCACTCCACATACACACACACACACACACACACACACACACACACACACACACACACACACACACACACACACACACACACACACACACACACACACACACACACACACACACACACACACACACACACACAGACTGACACGCCCATACACACACATGCGCAAACAAGCACGCACGCACGCAGGGTTGGGGAGTAATGGATTACATGTAATCTGCTACATGTAAGGGATTGCAAAAAAGAACAAATATTGCAATCAGATTAGATACTTTTAAAAACTAGGTGATTACTTCAAGGATTACTTTTCAATTCAGAAAGGATGTTTGCGAGAAAAAAAATCTTTGACACTTCTCTGTTTTCTCAATGAGATTCAAATCAGCATTGAAAAAAGGCTCAAGTTTAAGTTTGTTCCACCTGAGCGAGTCTGACCACAATGATGACACACCAAATGTGTTTGATGGATCGCGGGAAAAGAGCAGGAATAGGCTTTTGTAAACTACAGTCCAAGCTATGTCTTCCAATGGTTTGACTGCTGTCGGCATCCAAAGATTATCCAACTTGAATAAACGCTTGGAGGTAAGGATGACAGCAGTGGTGTAATCTACGGCGATACGGATATCACTTATTTTGTATATCTACATAGTGCATTGACGTGAATCGCACTGCTGCTCTGTCATTAAGCTATTTGCGCCTTACGGATTGTGCTTGTTGTGGATGGCTGTTTATATATTTAAATGTGTATTTGAACCTAATCTAATTTATGCTGATAAAAATAAAAAAAATCCATAGGCCTAATGTCCACATGCTCAAACTAATATATATATCCAATCATTCTTGAAGAATATAACTTAGAAATCCCTCACGGGCTTAGTTCAACTGTCACACTCCATGAGAACCCAAAATATAAGCTTGTTTTCCCTCCAATGTTTGTAAACATTGTAAATGTAAACAAACACTGTATAGCCTCATAACATGGTTAAAACACTCATGTTGATATCATGGCTGGTCAGTCCTTGCATCCATAGCTCTGTCTATTCATCTGAGAGTGGTTAGATTTCTCCAGGCCCATCCCTCAGCTTTTTACCAAAACAGAGGCGGGGTGGCCGTTTTGTTGTTGTTTCATCTGTGGATTTGCCCTTTAAACAGCTGCATATTATCAATATATCTGTCACGTTCCTGACCTGTTTTCTGTTATTTTTGTATGTGTTTAGTTGGTCAGGGTGTGAGTTGGGGTGGGCATTCTATGTTTTGTGTTTCTATGTTTAGGTCATTTGTAATTAGCCTTATATGGTTCTCAATCAGGGACAGGTGTTTGACGTTTCCTCTGATTGAGAACCATATAAAGGTAGGCTGTTCACACTGTTTGTTTGTGGGTGATTGTCTTCCGTGTCTGTGTATGTTGCACCACACGGGACTGTTTCGGTTTGTTCGTTCGTTTGTTGTAGTCTGTGCCTGTTCGTGCGTTCTTCGTTATATGTAAGTTCTCATAGTTCAGGTCTGTTTACGTTCGTTTGTTATTTTGTAGTTTGTTGAAGTGTTTTCGGTTTTCGTCTTTTCTTTAATAAACTTCATTATGTCAAATTATCACGCTGCGCTTTGGTCCAATCCCTACTCCTCCTCTTCTTCCGAAGAGGAGGAGGACAGCCGTTACAATATCAAAGTGTCACCAACAAAAAGGTCAACAATAGGCCTATAGCAAATGCAGCCTATGGCATTCATTTTTCACATGTAAATAGCACTTTTCAGTAGTGCTCAAAGCATGCCATTCCATGAGCGTAGCATTTGTTTTTCAACTCGAATCAATGAGCAACAATCAGTCCCCCATGACAACAAAATCATAAACAACAGAGAAAGGCTGGCTAATAAGTCCTTTGTTTTGGGGTTATGCTCAGGTAAAACAATTTGTCAAATCTATACTTCCATATTTCCAAGTCCTATTCTTGAAGATCAAGGGATATAACATTTATTGGAATGACTGGAATTCTGATAGACTTTGGTTTTTGTTAAATGTAAAGACATC
Organism: Salvelinus namaycush; assembly: GCF_016432855.1. Lineage (NCBI taxonomy): Eukaryota > Metazoa > Chordata > Actinopteri > Salmoniformes > Salmonidae > Salvelinus > Salvelinus namaycush. Next base: position 16,533,827 of record NC_052345.1, read on the forward strand.
GTTTAACCGTATTATTATATGTAGTAGAAAGCGGTGGGTTAGAAGAAGCCTACATAACCAACCCTTAAAGCAACATTTTACATCCATATATGGCCAGCTATGTAAACTTTAACATTGATTTATCCTGCAATAGATGTCGTTCAATTGGTAACATATATTTTTGTCTTCTTCTAATTCTCATTCAAAATCCTATTTTTCCTAACCCCTAACCCTTAACCTAACCTAACCTTAACCCTAACCCCAAATCCCTAAAACTAAGCCTAACCCTAACCCTAACCCTAAAACTAAACCTACCTCCTAACCCTAAACCCTACCCTAATTGTAACCCTAACCCCGAGCTTAAAAAAGCTATTTTTCTTGTGTGTACCAGCGAAATGTATCCACCAAGTTTCCTTGTTTCTGTTCCCCTCAAGGATATTAAAACCAAATCACAAACACACACACACACTCCCACACACACATGCACACGCACTTAGAGATGGGCAGTATTTCTATTACATGTATTTGAAATAAGTATTTTGTCATTTGAATTACACTGGGATGAACTACACTCCAATATATTTCTTATTTTCAAAATACAAATACTTTTCTATACCATTTTTTTTAAATAATAGCTGTTCACCTTATGTGGTCCCCCTTTCACCCTGCATTGGTATCAGACATCTGTGATAAGAGAGTGAATTAACTAACTATACCTATGCATAAAAATGAACAATTGCAAAGCATGCTGAGTGTTATTATAATGAGCTCTGCCCCGAAACAAGGCCAATAATACCCAGTGTGCATTGGTATGTTCCTTTTCACATATATATTTACAATTTGGTCATTTAGCAGACAGTCTTATCCAGACGGACTTGCTCAACTAAGGTAGAGAAACAACAACATACCACAGTCATAGCAAGTAAAACATTTTTGTAACTGTTACTGAGAATGTTGTTGCTGTTCGGGCCGGCTACTTGCAAATGTGCTTCAGCTAAATACGTTACAAAATAGATGTGTTTTGTTGGTTATTTTGAAACATGGATCTTTATGGTATTTTGTATCTGTATATTCTTATTGTATTTTGACATTTTTGCCCATCCCTGCACACACACACGCACACACACACACCAACCCCACCTTACCGCCAATTCCAACCGATTTCCCCCACCCACATTCACATACACACACTCCCACATGTTTCCATATCCTTGAGCGAGATAGATCACACAGGTACCAGGGTAGTTATCAGTCAGATAATGAGAGTGGAATAAAGCACACCTAAACGCTATAAAGAGGGACAGGCAGATAGGCCGATTCAGTTACGTCCCCTAGATAAGACAGGCTTGACTGTTGGCAGACAACCACATCACCTGACACGTATTACAAGACTCTCTCTTTCTCTCTCTCTCACACAAACGCTCTATCTTTCCCTCTTTCCCCCTCTCCCACTCACTAAAACGCACACACGCACATACTCCCTCCCTCCCTCTCTTTTTTATGTAACACTGCTGCTGAGGGTGGGGTGATGTCGATTTGTGAGCGTATTAGAGCCATTACCTTAACACGTGTTGGAAAGCACAAATTTACTACTGAGGCGGAGGGTCACATTTGACTGAGGATCGCACAGCTGCCGCACGCACGCACGCACGCGCGAACACACACACACACACACACACACACACACACACACACACACACACACACACACACACACACACACACACACACACACACACACACACACACACACACACACACACACACACACACACACACACACACACACACACTGCTCTTGCAAAATAGAGGGAGATTTAAAATATGATCTGGGTTTTCTTGAAATGTGGGGCTTGGATTGTCTTTATAAATAAAAAATAAAAAATCCCTGTTCGTGGAGGGTGTCTCAGGGGGAATGAGATATGCAAAAACACATTTCCATTTCACACCAAACACTTGTGTGAAACAGGACAGGTACAAGCACCCCCTATTTGACCTTTTTGAAACAGACGACTTGGCTCTATTGTAGCACTGTTGTATTTCAGAGTAATCCGTTTTAGACAATACTTAACCGTGTTACATTATAGTAACCACGGAGATTTAAATGTATACAAGTATAACACTGTAGCCACCCTACAATTCTTATTCTACCACCAAGTGCTTTTTTTTTTTTTTACAATGCTTCCAATACGCTGCACAAATATGAACCATACTTATGTTAATTTGCAGTTTATCGACCACATTTAAACAGAGCCCATCCAAAGAGACCCCTGTGAGACCATGTGATCACCTTGGCCTTGGCCCTGTGTCTCCGTACTAAAACAACGGCGGGGCGGATAGGGACCACCGTGCTGGTAATGACAGGAGGGCTACATGGGTAGACGACCCTCTGTCTGTCCCCAGGCTAGGGAGGTTGTGGTGAGGGGGGGGGGGGGGGGTGGGTGGATGTCCCACATGCGTGGAGATGCATCGCTGGAATCATTTAATTCATAACCGTAAACGTGACAGGGTTAATGAGTGGCAAAGGGAGCCTGGGGACCATGGATGAGGAGGGGTGTGTGTATGTGTGTGTGTGTGTGTGTGTGTGTGTGTGTGTGTGTGTGTGTGTGTGTGTGTGTGTGTGTGTGTGTGTGTGTGTGTGTGTGTGTGTATGTGTGTGTGGAGGTGGGAGTACTGGAGGGGGACTGGGGGCACAATGTTATACCATACAGTCGTAACTAATACTCTTAAATAGGGTTAGTGTTTGCGTGTGTGTCTGTGTGTGTATGCGGGCTCTGGCTTGCATATAAAGCCATTCGGAAAAGGCCTTACAGTGCTATCTATATGCACCATGTTCTCTTTGGCTTGTGTCGTTTTGGTGTGTGTGTGTGTGTGTGTGTGTATCAGGTTTGGGGGGACAGATGGCACCAGGCTGGGTTCTGTATTTGTTTTTTTGTAGCTTTCAGTTCTTATTACCAGGGGTATACATGTCCACACACACGCACACACAGGTACGTACACATGCACAGGCGCACACCATAACACAAACACACACACACACACACACACACACACACACTCCATCACAACCACAGTTGCCATTCGTTGTTATAAACCCTCTCAGAATAAAGACGGGTAGAATACATGGGCAGAGACAAAAAGAGAGAGCGAAAAGAGAGAGAGAGAGAGAGAGAGAGAGAGAGAGAGAGAGAGAGAGAGAGAGAGAGAGAGAGAGAGAGAGAGAGAGAGAGAGAGAGAGAGAGAGAGAGAGAGAGAGAGAGAGAGAGAGAGAGAGAGAGAGAGAGAGAGAGAGAGAGAGAGAGAGAGAGAGAGAGAGAGTGTGTGAGGGGGATGGAGGAGGACAAAAGCAAAATGGCAGTGGAGGAGGAGAAGGAGGAGGAGGAGAGAGAGAAAAATGAGAGACAGTAAATTGGCTAGGCGGAGATGGAAGATGGAGGGAGAGGAGAGCGAGGGGTGATAGTGATGGATGAGTAAATGGTGGGCGCGTGATGGAGAGAAGAGGGGGTAGAGGAGGGGGGAAAGGCGATGCGATTTGCGGGTCGGAAGCGACAGAGTCACCGCTCCTCTCTCTATCTAGGTTTCTCTCGGTCTCTCTCTATCTCATCCCCTTTCTCTTTCCCTCTCTTTCCCTCTCCCCCCCCCTCTCTCCATTAACACATTGTGCTGCCTGGTAACACTAGCAGTTATTGTCTGTGAGGCGTGCAGTTTACATTGCCCTTTGGCCCGGACAATTAAATCTGCCATCAACACTGGACTGCTTTCAGAGGGAGAAAATACACACAGTGTGTGTGTGTAGGTGTGTGTGTGCCAGTGTGGGCAAGTGCCTGTTTCTGTGAAATTGTATTGTTCTTCTGAAAAGGTGAAGCTTTGTATATTGCGACTGTAATACTGAATTTCCACAAAATCAAATAAAATCCCCAAATAAGGTAACAATGACAATTTGATGTCACCTAACGACTCCGAAAGCCATAAAATGAACTGAATTTAGATCCATGTAAAAACAGAAAAACGTTCAGTTTCGCGGCTGAGTCTATGACAATAGCACCTGTCAAAATAGCGGCCATTTTGAAACAGAGGTGAGAAGCATGTCCTTTCCCCCTCATCAAGCCTCTCTCTCAGCTGGTGAACTGGTGACATCTACTTCAGCTCCTGTAGAAAAACAAAGTCCCACCTCCTCTACTCCCCCTGTCCCAGGGGAGGCTATCAGGACATGGAAAGGTCAGGGGTCCAGGAGCACCACGGTAACCACACACACACTTAATTACACACACACACACACACACACACACACACACACACACACACACACACACACACACACACACACACACACACACACACACACACACACACACACACACACACACACACACACACACACACACACACACACCATGCGGGTGTGCGCACATGCACACTCACGCACTAACGAATGATCACAAGTGAGCACGCGCGCGCACATACACACAAACAGAAATACGCTCACACATACAAACACACACGGCCAAGTCACCTAGTGAGACAAAGATGTTGTGACCTGTTAGCGATTTGGTTCAATTGATCCATTAAACAGATCAATTCTCCCCCAACAAATGTGGTAACAGCCTGGCTCATCAATAAATCAATATGACCTTTTTCACAACAGCCACTTTAACAGTTTGTTGGTGGAAATCAGCGCACCAAACCTATCATCACACAACGCGACCTAAAGACGAAAAATGTGGCAATTGTGGATTTCACATAGATTTTGTAAATATAGACTGCATATACTTAGATTTTCTTTTGCTTAATTCTCTTCTTTTCTTTTTGAAATACAGGTTGGTGGCATTGATTTATTTCTTGCTGATTCACGAATAGGGACAACCCTGCGAAAAGGATCATACCCAAAGAAAAAAATCTGGATGGCAAAAAAAGAGGGGATAAGTGTTCAATTCTAAGATTTCAATTGTCCAACGAAAGAGCGGAACACTCTTTAAAGCTAAAGTCTGGGATTTGGGAAGCTGTTCAATGGTCATTTCAATTCTTGACGTATTTTTTCACCTTCAAATCCCAGAATGTAGCTTTAATGGTGTAAATCCCTTTATCAGCTACCCCTGACCTCTGAGTAGCGAGGATTTAGCATGGACGAATCAGAGGCTGTCCTGGCCAGTGTGTAAGCTCCATGTCCATACGTATCATCCCGGCAGTGCCTCCGTCAGTCAGGGGCCTGCTTTTCTCAATTCCTGATTTTACGAAACCCAGTCCAGACTCGCGGCACATAGCAGAAGGGAAAAAGGCCAGGATGGCTGAGGGGGGTTGCATATCCATCACCTAGAGATGGAAAATCTGGACCTCCAAGCCAGTTCCACTGTATTCTTGTATTGTTCGCCTCAAATTAGGGACTGGTTTAGACCAGGTGTATGCAATTACTTATCAGGTAGAACAGGAAACCAGCAAGCTCCGGACCTTGTTGGGTAAGAGTTGAGTACCCCTGACATAGGGTGTTAAGCGTAATTCATAGTCCATAGTCGCTGAGACACAATAGTCCGGTGTCCCACTGTGACATAGCTACGCGGCTCTGAGACCATCATCCACGGGGGACGCACAGCCCTAACGTCCTAACCGATGCAGCTCCGGTACGCGTCCTCTATTCATTCGAATGTGTTGACAGTTGGAGAAACAGCTTGAGCTTCGCCAACCGGCCCAATATTCTAGAACACTGCTGTGTGTACGCGTAGACGTTTTGGACTTTGATAGAGGCTTTTCTGTACTGTGATGTAGCTAGCTATATTGCACTGCAGTTCATGCTAGACTCATACATGTGAAGATTTGTCTGTGAATGAAAAGCACTATAGGCCTATTCATCAGTTACTATAAATGAATCATTTAGAATCATATTACATGTAAATAATCAGTAATATAGAATGTATTAGGGTGTGATAGAGGGAGTGACGAAGGCTTAAAATCTTATGCCGGACCACCAAGTTACACCTCTTTATGGTCTTTTCTTATATTTCTGGAATGCCGTCTATACATTTCTTTTCATCTGTGGACTTCAAGAACCCTCCCTCACCAAAACGTATTGCATCAGTGTCTGTTGCGTTTGTTTCCCAGAAGAACAGGTCCACCCCCTCCCCAGCGGATATCTCTTTAAATACCACACCTCATTAAGCAGAGTGACTAATGAGCTTATTAGGCCGACTGTGACATCAGAACCAATAAAAGATGGAGTGTTAGCTTAGCATAGCATTCCCAGTCGGTTTCAATGGATCTGACACAAGGATTTAGATGGAGCAGCTAATTTCGCTAACACGGTTAACACATAGTCCACATTAATTACCCAGTCTAGTGGCTGGTTCAGCTGAGATGTAGCCCACTTTACAGTTCATTTAGCTAACGCTTACATTGATTTCCACAATAGAAATGTTAGCATGAGGCTAGCACTAATTTGGTCTGGTGCTACAGTTGCTAGCCTACTAGGGACGGGCTGAGAAGAGTACTGCTGGGTATGGGTGTGTAGACTCAGAGGCAAACTGGTGGGCAGAGAGTGTGTGTGTGTATTTCAGTGGCTCAGTGGGAAGGGCAGGGTGCATTGGCAGCAGTGGAGTGTGCCAGAGCTATTTTTAGGCCCAGTTGATTGCAGATTTATTCTCTAGGGGGCCTGAGACTCAGAGCAGGGGGTGGAGGTGTGTGTGTGTGTGTGTGTGTGTGTGTGTGTGTGTGTGTGTGTGTGTGTGTGTGTGTGTGTGTGTGTGTGTGTGTGTGTGAGTGTGTGTGTGTGTGTGTGTGTGTGTGTGTGTGTGTGTGTGTGTGTGTGTGTGTGTGTGTGTGTGTGTGTGTGTGTGTGTGTGTGATATAGGAAGACAGTGTTTGGGAGGAACAGCTGTCAGTCAGTGGGGAGTATAAACAGGCTAATTTATACTCCCACAGGCTTTGGGGAGGCTGACTGCAGTAAGTAATGCACTTCCTGCATGACTGCTTATGACACGGCTGGTGTGTGTACAGGAGAGATAGGCTGTGTCCCAAACGGCACCCTATTCCCTATAGAGTGCACTAAGTTTGACCAGGGTCCATAGGGCTCTGTAAAGTGACAAGGGTGTGATGAATTTTTGAGATGAATGGTCTTTAAAATTCCTGTTCTCGCTACTTTGTTGGTCGACTCTCTTCTAGTTGGTGAGAAAAAAAGAAAAAGAAAATAAAGAAAAAATGAATTGGTCATAGATTCAAAATAATATACTCAGGAACTATTCATTTATATTCTAACTTTTTTTTCTCACTGCACCAGGGTAGCCTGTGTGTACAGTTTAGGAGAAGAAAATAACACAGATATATATATATATTGAAGAAGAGAGAATGAATTCTGGCTATCCCTCCATTTTTGACACAAAGGTGGGAAATACCAGAGCCACAAAAAGAGATATCTATATATACACTACCGGTCAAAAGTTTTAGAACACCTACTCATTTAAGGGTTTTTCTTTATTATTTTATACTATTTTCTACATTGTAGAATAATAGTGAAAACATCAAAACTATGAAATAACACATATGGAATCATGTAGTAGGGTGTTAATAAACAACTCCAAAAATATTTTAGATTTTTGATTATTCAAAGTAGCCACCATTTGCCTTGATGACAGCTTTTCACAATCTTGGAATTCTCTCAACCAGCTTCACCTGGAATGCTTTTCCAACAATCTTGAAGGAGTTCCCACATATGCTAGGCACTTGTTGGCTGATTTCCTTCACTCTGCGGTCCAACTCATCCCAAACCATTTCAATTGGGTTGAGGTTGGGTGATTGTCATGGCCAGGTCATCTGATGCAGCACTACATCATTCTCCTTTTTGATCAAATATCCCTTACACAGCCTGGAGATGTGTTTTGGGTCGTTGTCCTGTTGAAATATAAATGATAGTCCCACCAAGCGCAAACCAGATGGGATGCCGTATCGCTGCAAACACTGTGGTAGCCATGCTGGTTAAGTGTGCCTTGAATTCTAAATAAATCACAGACAGTGTCACCAGCAAAGCACCCCCACACCATCACACCTCCTCCTCCATGCTTCATTGTGGGAATCACACATGTGGAGATCATCTGTTCACCTACTTTGCGTCTCACAAAGACACGGTGGTTGGAACCAAATATCTCAAATTTGGATTCGTCAGACCAAAGGACAGATATCCACGTGTCTAATGTCCATTGCTCGTGTTTCTTGGCCCAAACAAGTCTCTTCTTATTATTGGTGTCCTTTAGTAGTGGTTTCTTTTTAGTCTCTTCTGAACAGTTGATGTTGAGATGTGTCTGTTACAGGAACTCTGTGAAGCATTTATTTGGGCTGCAATTTCTGAGACTGGTAACTTATCATCTGCAGCAGAAGTAACTCTGGGTCTTCCTTTTCTGTGGCGGTCCTCATGAGAGCCAGTTTCATCATAGTTCTTGACATTTTCCGCATTGACTGACCTCCATGTCTTAAAGTAATGATGGACTGTCATTTCTCTTTGCTTATTTGATCTGTTCTTGCTATAATATGGACTTAGTCTTTTACCAAATATGGATTTCTTCTGTATACCACCCCTACCTTGTCACAACACAACTGATTGGCTCAAACGCATTAAGGAAAGAAATTCCACAAATTAACTTTTAACAAGGCACACCTGTTAATTTAAATGCATTCCAGGTGACTACCTCATGAAGCCGGTTGAGTGGCTACCAGAAGAATGTAGAATATAAAATATTCTGATTTGTTTAACACTTTTTTGGTTACTTAAAAAAATATATTTCACCTTTATTGAACCAGGTAGGCCAGTAGAGAACAAGTTCTCATTTACAACTGCGACCTGGCCAAGGTAAAGCAAAGCAGTGCCACACAAACAACACAGAGTTACACATGGGATTAACAAATGTACAGTCAATAACACAATATAAAAATCTAAATACAGTGTGTGCAAATGTAGTGAGATTAGGGAGGTAAGGCAATAACTAGGTCACAGTGGTGAAATAATTACAATTTAGCATTAACACTGGAGTGATAGATGTGCAGATGATGAATGTGCAAGTAGAGATACTGGGGTGCAAAAATAAATAACAATATGGGGATGAGGTAATTGGGTAGGCTATTTACAGATGGGCTGTGTACAGGTGCAATGATCGGTAAGCTGCTCTGACGGCTGATGCTTAAAGTTAGTGAGGGAGATATAAGACTCCAGCTTCAATGATTTTTGCAATTCGTTCCAGACATTGGCAGTAGAGAACTGGAAGGAAAGGCGACCAAAGGAGGAGTTGGCTTTGGGGATGACCAATGAAATACCTGCTGGAGCGCGTGCTACGGGTGGGTGCTGCTATGGTGATCAGTGAGCTGAGATAAGGTGGAGCTTTACCTAGCAAAAACTTATAGATGACCTGGAGCCAGTGGGTTTGGCGATGAATATGAAGCGAGGGCCAGCCAACGAGAGCATACAGGTCGCAGTGGTGGGTAGTATATGGGTCTTTGGTGACAAAACAGATGGCAGTGTGATAGACTACATCCAATTTGCTGAGTAGTGTTGGAAAGCTATTTTGTAAATGACATAGCCAAAGTCAAGGATCGGTAGGATTGTCAGTTTTACGAGAGTATGTTTGGCAGCATGAGTGAAGGAGGCTTTGTTGCGAAATAGGAAGCCGATTCTAGATTTCATTTTGGATTGGAGATGCTTAATGTGAGTCTGGAAGGAGAGTTTACAGTCTAACCAGACACCAAGGGATTTGTAGTTGTCCACATATTCTAAGTCAGAACCGTCCAGAGTAGTGATGCTAGACGGGCAGGTGGGTGCGGGCAGCGATCGGTTGAAGAGCATGCATTTAGTTTTACTTGCATTTAAGAGCAGTTGGAGGCCACGGAAGGAGTGTTGTATGGCATTGAAGCTCATCTGGAGGTTTGTTAACACAGTGTCCAAAGAAGGGCCAGAAGTATACTGAATGGTGTCGTCTGCGTAGAGGTGGATCAGAGAATCACCAGCAGCAAGAGCGACATCATTGATGTATACAGAGAAAAGAGTCGGCCCGGGAATTGAACCCTGTGGCACCCCCATAGAGACTGCCAGAGGTCCGGACAACAGGCCCACCGATTTGACACACTGAACTCTATCTGAGAAGTAGTTGGTGAACCAGGCGAGGCAGTCATTAGAGAAACCAAGGATGTTGAGTCTGCCGATAAGAATGCGGTGATTGACAGAGTCGAAAGCCTTGGCCTGGTCGATGAAGACGCTGCACAGTATTGTCTTTTATTGATGGCGGTTATGATATGGTTTAGGACCTTGATCGTGGCTGAGGTGCACCCATGACCAGCTCGGAAACCAAATTGCATAGCGGAGAAGGTACATTGGGATTCGAAATGGTCGGTGATCTGTTTGTTCACTTGGCTTTCAAAGACTTTAGAAAGGCAGGGCAGGATAGATATAGGTCTGTAACAGTTTGGGTCTAGAGTGTCTCCCCCTTTGAAGAGGGGGATGACCGCGGCAGCTTTCCAAACATTAGGGATCTCAGACAATACGAAAGAGAGGTTGAACAGGCTAGTAATAGGGTTTGCAACAAGGGAGGGTCCAGATTGTCTAGCCCAGCTGATTTGTAGGGGTCCAGATTCTGCAGCTCTTTCAGAACATCAGCTATCTGGATTTGGGTGAAGGAGAAGTGGGGGAGGCTTGGGCCAGTTTATGTAGGGGGTGCAGAGCTGTTGGCCGTGGTAGGGGTAGCCAGGTGGAAAGCATGGTCAACCGTAGAAAAATAATTGTTGAAATTCTCGATTATCGTAGATTTATCGGTGGTGACAGTGTTTCCTAGCCTCTGTGCAGTGGGCAGCTGGGAGGAGGTGCTCTTATTCTCCATGGACTTTACAGTGTCCCAGAAAAAGCTAGCCTTTGCTTTCCTAACTGCCTGTGAATCTTGGTTCCTAATTTCCCTAAAAAGTTGCATATCGCGGGGGCTATTTGATGCTAATGCAGTACGCCACAGGATGTTTTTGTGCTGGTCAAGGGCAGTCAAGTCTGGAGTGAACCAAGGGCTATATCTGTTCTTAGTTTGTTTAAATTGAATGGGACATGCTTATTTAAGATGGTGAGGAAAGCAATTTTAAAGAATAACCAGGCATCCTCTACTGACGGAATGAGGTCAATATCCTTCCAAGATACCCGGGCCAGGTCGATTAGAAAGGCCTGCTAGCAGAAGTGTTTTAGGGAGCGTTTGACAGTGATGAGGGGTGGTTGTTTGACCGCGGACCCATTATGGACGCAGGCAATGAGGCAGTGATTTCTGAGATCCTGGTGGAAGACAGTAGAGGTGTATTTAGAGGGCAGGTTGGTCAGGATGATATCTATGAGGGTGCCTGTGTTTATGGATTTAGGGTTGTACCTGGTAGGTTCCTTGATCATTTGTATGAGATTGAGGGCTTTGATTGTAGGACGGCCAGGGTGTTAAGCTTATCCCAGTTTAGGTCACCTAACAGTACAAACTCTGAAGATAAATGGGGGGCAATTAATTCATATATGGTGTCCAGGGCACAGCTGGGGGCTGAGGGTGGTCTATAACAAGCGGCAACAGTGAGAGACTTATTTCTGGAAAGGTGGATTTTTAAAATTAGAAGCTCCAACTGTTTGGGCACTGACCTGGATAGCATGACAGAACTCTGCAGACTATCTCTGCAGTAGATTGCAACTCCACCCCCTTTGGCAGTTCTATCTTGGCGGAAAATGTTGTAGTTGGGGATGGAAATGTTCGAATTTTTGGTGGCATTCCTAAGCCAGGATTCAGACACGCTAGGACATCAGGGTTGGCGGAGTGTGCTATAGCAGTGAATAAAACAAACTTAGGGAGGAGGCTTCTGATGTTAACATGCATGAAACCAAGGCTTTTACAGTTAGAGAAGTCAACAAATGATAGAGCCTGGGGAATAGGAGTGGAACTGGGGGCTACAGGGCCTGGGTTAACCTCTACATCACCAGAGGAACAGAGGAGGAGTAGGATAAGGGTACGGCTAAAGGCTATAAGAACTGGTCGTCTAGTGCGTTGGGAACAGAAAATAAAAGGAGCAGATTTCTGGGCGTAGTAGAATAGATTCAGGGCATAATGTACAGACAAGGGTATGGTAGGATGTGAGTAGAGTGGAGGTAAACGTAGGCGTTGAGTGACGATGAGAGAGGTTTCATCTCTGGAGGCACCAGTTAAGCCAGGTGAGGTCTCCGCATGTGTGTGGGGTGGGACAAAAGAGCTATCTAAGACATGTTGAGTGGGACTGTGGGCTCTACAGTGAAATAAAACAATAAGAACTAGCCAAGACAGCAGTAGACAAGGCATATTGACATTAGAGAGGCATAAAGCAATCACAAGTGTTGATCAGGAGAGCTACGACAACAACGGGTAAGTGGCGATGAATGGGCAGAGTGGGTCGGTTAGGTACATACAGGACCTGAGTTCGAGGCTGGGGCCGACAGGTAAACAAAATGAGGTACAGTGTTATTGAAACAGTCCAGGGGGCATCAGCTGTGTAGCCGAGTGATCATAGGGTCAAAAGAGCAGCAATAGGTGAGTCAGGGTGCCGTTGGTTGTCACTACTACGCTAGGCGAACAGGGGACACAGCGTTCAGAAAAGCTAGCGGGTCGAGGCTAGTAGATGGTTCTTCGGCGACATCGTAAACAGAATAGCCTGTTGAGACCACATCGGGCGATCACGTCTACAGTCCAGTCGTGATGGATTGGCGGGGCTCCGTTTCGTCAATAAAAGGTCCAGGCCAATTGGCAAAAGAGGTATTGTAGCCCTAGAATTAGCTGGTATATGGGCCTAGCTCGAGGCTAGCTCAAGGATAGCTGATGCTTGTTTCGGGACAGAGGCGTTAGCTAACAGTAACCACTCGTTTGTAGCTAGCTAGCTGCGATGATCCGGTGTAATGATGTGGTAGAGAGAAGCAGTCCGATATGCTCTGGATTGATATCGCACTGTGCAGACTGGCAGGCATTGTCCGAGCTAAGGCTGGCTGGTGACCGAGAAAAAGGTGAAGACCGCTGGCCGTGGCTAACAAAGACTAGTAGCTAGTTAGCTGGCTAACTCCTGATGGAAGTTCCAGTTATAAGGAATAAAAATAGCAGATCCGTACCACATTGGGTGAGGCGGGTTGCAGGAAAGTATATTTAGTTCATAGATAGAAAGTGAGATTAAGATATATACGAAAAAGACCGGCTATTTACACGGGATAAGACAAAGACAAACAAATGATTCCATGTGTTATCACTACATGATTCCATGTGTTATTTCATAGTTTTGAATGTCTTCACTATTATTCTACAATGTAGGAAATAGTCAAAATAAAGAAAAACCCTTGAATGAGTAAGTGTGTCCAAACTTTTGACTAGTACTATATGCAGTTGAAGTCGGAAGTTTACATACACTTAGGTTGGAGTCAATAAAACTCGTTTTTCAACCACTCCACAAATGTCTTGTTAACAAACTATAGTTTTGGCAAGTCGGTTAGGACATCTACTTTGTGCATGACACAAGTCATTTTTCCAACAATTGTTTACAGACAGATTATTTGACTTATAATTCATTGTATTCCAATTCCAGTGGGTCAAAAGTTTACATACACTAAGTTGACTGTGCCTTTAAACAGCTTGGAAAATTCCAGAAAATGATGTCATGGCTTTAGAATCTTCTGATAGGCTAATTGACAACATTTGAGTCAATTGGAGGTGTACCTGTGGATGTATTTCAAGGCCTACCTTCAAACTCAGTGCCTCTTTGCTTGACATCATGAGAAAATCAATAGAAATCAGCCAAGACCTCCACAAGTTGGGTTCATCCTTGGGAGCAATTTCCAAACGCCTGAAGGTATCACGTTCATCTGTACAAACAATAGTACGCAAGTATAAACACCATGGGACCACGCAGCCGTCATACCGCTCAGGAAGGAGACGCGTTCTGTCTCCTAGAGATGAACGTACTTTGGTGCAAAAAGTGCAAATCAATCCCAGAACAACAGCAAAGGACCTTGTGAAGATGTTGGCGGAAACAGTTACAAAAGTATCTATATCCACAGTAAAACGAGTCCTATATCGACATAACCTGAAAGGCCGCTCAGGAAGGAAGAAGCCACAGCTCCAAAACTGCTATAAAAAGCCAGACTATGGTTTGCAACTGCACATGGGGACAAAGATCGTACTTTTTGGAGAAATGTCCTCTGGTCTGAGGAAACAAAAATAGAACCTTTTGGCCATAATGACCATCGTTATATTTGGAGGAAAAAGGGGGTGGCTTGCAAGCCGAAGAACCTCATCCCAACCGTGAAGCACGGGGGTGGCAGCATCATGTTGTGGGTGTACTTTGCGGCAGGAGGGACTGGTGCACTTCACAAAATAGATGGCATCATGACGCAGGAAAATTATGTGGATATATTGAAGCAACATCTCAAGACATCAGTCAGGAAGTTACAGCTTGGTAGCAAATGGGGTCTTCCAAATGTACAATGACCCAAGCATACTTCCAAAGTTGTGGCAAAATGGCGAGAGGACAACAAAGGCAAGGTATTGGAGTGGCCCTCAGAAAGCCCTGACCTCAATCCTATGGAAAGTTTGTGGGCAGAACTGAAAAAGCGTGTGTGTGCAAGGAGGCCTACAAACCTGACTCAGTTACACCAGCTCTGTCAGGAGGAATGGGCCAAAATTCACCCAACTTATTGTGGGAAGCTTGTGGAAGGCTACCCAAAACGTTTGACCCAAGTTAAACAATTTAAAGGCAATGCTACCAAATACTAAGTGAGCGTATGTAAACTTCTGACCCACTGGGAATGTGATGAAGGAAATAAAAGCTGAAATAAATAAATCTCTCTACTATTATTCTGACATTTCACATTCTTAAAATAAAGTGGTGATCCTAATGACCTAAGACAGGTAATTTTTACGAGGATTGAATGTCAGGAATTGTGAAAAACTGAGTTTAAATGTATTTGGCTAAGGTGTATGTAGACTTCTGACTTCAACTGTACTGTATATGAACATGGGAAATACTGAGGCCGGGCCACTACTGTGTGAATTCCAGGCCATTAGCATTCACTGTGTCGATGCCACCGCAGGTATTTAAAGGCCAACACAAAACAAGCCAGTGTTGACATGATAAATAACACACACATTAGTAGCACCCTCACACAAAAACGCACCCGCGAGCACACAGACTCGCACGCACACACAAACACAGCTGTGTGATGGATCGGTTTGTGTGTGTGCACTGTGTATCTCTGTGTGTGTATACCTGTAGAAATGTGTGTGTGCTAAGTGGGTGTTTACTTGGCCATGAGAGAGAGTGAAGGTCTCCCCTGGTCGTGACAGCAGGTTTCCACATGGTTTCACCTCGTCCTCTCAGAGGCAAGCAGACAAAAGGCTAAAAGGCAGCTAGCAGAAACAAAGCCCCAACAACCACAGGATTGTTTGGCTGCTGTCAACAGACCCAGTGTTTCAGATGCTGAGCGCTTGGTTAACCCCGTCTCTGCCGTACCGGAGGATATAGGAGCATTCGCTGTGTGTGTTGTAATCAACTCTGGATAAGAGCTTCTCCTAATTTACCGAAACGTAAATGTACAATTTTAAATGTGTGATGTGTGTGCCACAAGCTCCTTTACTCTGGCAGTGGACTCTGTGTGTGTTTGTGTGTGTGTGTGTGTGTGTGTGTGTGTGTGTGTGTGTGTGTGTGTGGGCTTTGGTCAAGGCTAGAGATTCACGTAGTAGCGTAGGGAATATACTGTAGCAGGCTCAAGGGTGTGGGGTTTCCACGTCACCAAGTTCCATAACAAATCCTGTACCAGTAGCACAAATAGAATGCAAATGGGAAGTTTATTAGGGGTTTTGGTACACTGGGGAAGAGGGGGCAATTCACCAATCACCTCACAGTCCACAGGCCGTTCTCGTTGTCCGTTCCGTTTTCGGGGGGTAATCCTGACACTCGGGCCCTCAGCCAATCCGGTCCAGTACACAAGGGGGTTAGTCCGACAGTCCAGGTCACACCGGGTAATCGCACAGCTAGTAGTCTCTCTTCATAACACTCTTGGTTCTCTCCTACTCTGCCCCTTTGGGCAGGCTGCTTCCTCCTTTATACCCAAGCATTCCCTGGCTTAACGACCCACAACCTTGACTCGTTGGGGCAGGAAGTCCACATAAGTCCCAGGGGTGGAGCCAACGGGCTGCCAGATATCTCCCCTCACCTCCCCCTGTCGTCTGCCACAATACAAAGACTAGTTTGTCTTTGTGACAATGGGACAGACCATTAGACTGAGCTACAAATACACGCACACCACACCATCGTACACCCACACACCATCTCACACCTCACACACACGCACCACCACCATCTCACACACACACACACACACACACACACACACACACACACACACACACACACACACACACACACACACACACACACACACACACACACACACACACACACTCCTCCGCTAGACTAAAGGCGCTTGTGGCGGCGTCTGGCAGGATAAAACCTCCCTTCAGAGCCTGAGTGATTGCGTGAGAGGCACATGTGCCCACGCCTGGCTACAGACCTGGTGGGTAGTGGGTTGCAGGTACAGGGCTGGCATGGCTGGCATCCCCCATCAGTGCTGTGGCATCCTGGCAGTGTCAACCAAAGCCGCTGTTACAAATACCTCACATTAGGGGAATTACGCCTTTATGTGTCTTGAAAACAGGCACCGGCGGCAAGGAACAAAAGCACAACAGCACAACAGAAACGACACAATATTGTTTCCTTCACAATGAGAGGTAATCCTTCTTTCTCTCTCTCCGCCTTCAGAGTTCGTCACAACAGCACAAGTACACATTGTGCCGATTTGGAGGGGGACAGCTAGCGTACACAACCAAATGGAGGCCATTATCTGAAGAACATAATGGCTGTGTCCCAAATGTCTCCCTATATACAGTAGTGCACTACTTTTGACCAGAGCCCTATAAACCCTGGTCAAAATTAATGTAGAGGGAGCCATTCGGGACGTAGACAATCTAACTGGAACAATCTGTCATTCCAAAACATCCACGGGGCAGGATTAGAAGATACAGACAGTGACATCAGGAGAGGATATTTGCCAAGTGTGTGGTGCTATCATGGTTTGCAATACGTATCTAATAAGAGCCACTGGGTATGAAGACGCAGACAAACAGAACAATTGACTTGTGAGGCTGTTCGTGCACGATCCACACACACACACACACACACACACACACACACACACACACACACACACACACACATACGTACGTGTATCCATGCACACGTCCACACACACACTGCGTGAGGGATTCTCACCCCGTAGTTGAGCACAAAAAGGACCTGCTGCACTTTAAATGCAATTTCCTGAAACAAGACACATGGATCGAATTGGGGATGTTTTTTTCCTTCCACCGCTAGGCTATTACTGCATGGAGTGCTTTGTCAAAATCCCGGCCAATCTCACCAGGCTTTCTGGCAGACATCGCTCATCCGGCGTGTTTTTGGGGGGAGATGTTTTTGTCTGCTAGTGGAGAGGGGGAGGATGAGCGAGGGAGTGAGGGATTGAAGATAGAAAGGGGGAGGAAGGTGAAGAGGAACTGTAGTGGGAGTGAGGAAGAAAAGATGGGAAGAGAGAGAGAGAGAGCGAGAGAAAGAGTGAGAGAGACATAAAAAGAGGGAATCAGGCTGGTGGGGGGTGGGTAGAGGGAGGGTAAAGATTCTCCTCTGCTCATCCCTAAACAGCTGGCCAGGGTTGGCAGTGGGGCTGCAGACACGTCTTTATATCCTGGTCTCTCTCTCTCCTATTTCTCTCCCTCTCTCTCAATTAAAATCAAAACACTTTATTGGTATGGATAGTTTAACCACATACATTGCGAAAGAAAGCATATACAAGCATATTCATACTCTCTCTCCCTCTCTCTCTCTCTCTCTCTCTCTTCTTCCATGCCCGGCTGTGTCTGGGACTTCGTAGGGGAGAGACTGCCTGCTCGATCCCTGTGAGGTCGGTCAGGGTCCCTGACTATGCTAACCGTTCCCTGGGGGATCTTCCCCTCCAAAGCCACAGAAGAAAGGGGGTGAGCGTGGACCATCATGGAGCAGACTCCCCCTGCTGTTTCCTCTTGCTCCAGAGCCTAAGACCCATAAAAAGGAAGATACCTTTCCAACACACATACACAGACACAAACACACACCTCCCAGTACCGCACAGGACATTCAACAGACACTCCTACAGACCTTGTAAAAAAATTGCTATTCTGCACTTAACATAGCCGGATTTCCAATTCACATCCAAAGTCTAATTCAATTGCCAAATTAGAGTTCCTTGAACTGGAATTGCCATGAAATTCACCAGACATTCAGGTGGGGCTGAGGGGGAGAGGAGAAGGCATCATATGGATGAGGGCAGTGTGGTGCACTGTATTGCAGTGTGAGATCTGCTCTCTTGGTTGTCTGTCTGTCTCAGGGTTAGATTAAGGCTTAATGAGTTGTTTCCACTCAGACAAGCCTAGCTGGCCCTCACCGTGTCTGGCTATGGGCTCACCAGAGTACCCCCCCTTCCTCCTCCACATCCTTGGAATATCATAAGTAGACGTCTGAGGTAACGTGTTCTCTCTCTCTCTCATCACAGCTTCATTGTGAGGTGACCCTCTTAATGCTCAGGGAGTGTTATTGATGACCCACCAAGTAAATGTGATCAATGTCTACTAACTATGACCCAGTAAGGAACTAGCGATGAGCAACCAGTGGGTCATGAATGCTGTGAAGTGAGGAAGAGATTATAGACACTCTCTTTCCACTGCAGAGTTGACTCACTTCAGCGCTGGTGTAATTACCACTTGACTTTACTTCCATGCCCTCAGGAACTGGCAGGAGTTTGTAAATCTATGTGGAAAGGTCACAGAGAATCACCTCACAGTTCATAATATGGACAGAAAATGTTAAGGGTTAGAAAAATGGCCATTGTTTAATAATTCGTTTAGAAATGGACAGTCTAACATTTTGACATCTAAATATCATGATAGCTGATTTAAAAATATATGCTACAGCCTAGGCATAATGATTTCGTTTTAAACAGATGGACACTGAAATTTCATTTTTCATCATGAAGGTTAAACATGTAAAGAATGATTTACACAAAGGGCAAAGGCAGGTTAGTTTGAATGCTTTGAATACTGTTGTTGAGAGGAAACAATTTCCCCTGGAATGTAAAGCAGGCTGAATCACCTGTTTCCCTCAAGCACTCCTCTGCTCCCGCCAAGGACAAGCTCAATCCCTTTTGTTTGTCTGTTGGTGCTCTAGATACATATCGCTTCGAACACACCGACAGCGTCATTGCATTTTTGGTATGCAGAATTACATTAATTTTCAATGAAACGCTGCGATCGATAGGCCTGCACTTGCGTCACCAGTTTCTTTGGAACGTAGGCTAGACACACAATCGGGAATCTCTCACGACAGCCTACTTATCAATTCCAGTAACTAAAGCTTTAATTGCAAAAGTTGACCAACTCCAACCCTAGACTGTTTGGTAGTCATATGTCCGTTTGTTTTAGCTTAAAGATAGCCTACACGAGTCACCTCTTTCGTTGGAACACACACACACACGTACAGGAATGTTTAAAGCCACAACACTCCACAATTCCATTGAAACGGATAAAGCGTTGCTAATATTGATCAACTCCAACCGTAGGCTAATTAGTTCCTAACCCAATCAATGAACATTTCAGGACAGAAAACATCACTGTTACATTATTTATTTATTTGTATCTATCCTATCATAAACCAAGAGAGGCGTTAGAAATAGCAAAATATATGCACTCACGCTAGATTTTAAACGAGTGCATTTCAGCATGTTGCCCAACCTTATAGATTCCAAATCAAATCAAATGTTATTGGTCGCATACACATATTTAGCAGATGTTATTGCGGTTGTAGGGAAATGCTTGTAAAAATGCTTAGGAGCTAAACGCAGAGCTGCCATATCTGTCGGCGCCATCTTGGATAGACCACGGAATGATTGTTAAGTCAAATGTAGGCCTACAGTATAATGCTAATATTTATTTCGGATTCTACTGCTTGAAATGAAATAGCTTCCAGTTCAATTCAAATGAAGATTCAATTCAAATGAAGATGCAATCAGCCACGTGCCATAATTACATCTGCTAAATGAATAAATCCTTAACAAAAAATTAAGTGAAACATTTCTGGAAAATGTGTGAATAAGCCTAGGCTAATAAATCCTGAATAATGCCTATATTTTTTAAATTTATTTAACTAGGCAAGGCAGTTAAGAACAAATTCTTATTTACAATGATGGTCGGATGACGCTGCGGTTGTGATACAGCCTGGATTCGAACCAGGTTGTCTGTAGTGACTCCTCAGGCGCCGAGATGCAGTGCCTTAGACGGCTGCGCCACTCGGGTCTTCATCAAGCCAAACTGAGCCAATTCCAGATTATTTTCCAGACACTTAAAAAAAAAAGTCTCCCTACATTTTGACTAAATTTTGTCTATTGGTTTAAAGTGGGACATTCTGTACTGTAAGATTGTATGATCGTCATTTGGTGGACAGACTGTACATGGTAGTAATTGGTAATAACCCGAGATCACCTAGACTGAGTCCGGGTTAGCAATGCGTCAGGTTGACAGCATATGACAAAGCGTGCCATCTCAGCCAGTTGCGGCAGGTGTGATAAATCGGGAGAGGAATCAGAGACACGTTTGTTGTTTTGGCTTTCCCAATAAACGTGACATGACTTAGCTATGATGTAAAATATATATTAATTCACCAATAGGCCTATGGAGGCTATTGAAATATAACACATTCACACTAAACTACATTTTATGATTAGGTTGCATTGGCTATTTTTAC
Organism: Salvelinus namaycush; assembly: GCF_016432855.1. NCBI lineage: Eukaryota > Metazoa > Chordata > Actinopteri > Salmoniformes > Salmonidae > Salvelinus > Salvelinus namaycush. The sequence goes on from NC_052345.1 coordinate 16,554,671, forward strand.
GTAAAGCGGAGCTGAGAGAAGCATGCGAATGAATAGGCTATTTAGATGGGTAGCCTCCACAAATTCATGAATAAGTCATTTGACGGTATCATGTGACATGTATTGCCTTTTTAGGTCGTGTGTAATTTATTCATTTGGGTGGGTGTGTAACGAGGCAGAAAAACGGTTGCTTATAAATCAATTCCCTTCCATCTTCTTTCCAATTCTTGAGATGGAGGGTGTAGGCTATTATTGTTTCAACATTTCAATGAACAGAAATAAGACGTGTGAAACAGACCAGCAAAGCCGTTGATATTAACATTTGTAACCGAAAACCCTGAAAAGACAAAGGACCATCGCACAATCCATCACTCTCCGTTTTATTCCTGCACACTGTCGGGCTACAACCGCTGTTATGAGAGATGACGTTTGCTGCCTTATTGCATCATCTAAATTAAACACGCGATTTCCATGCGAGCACTGTTCCCATAATATCATTGGTAGAACTCTCTGTAAACGTCTACAGAATGAAGTGGAAACATTTAGCCTGCAGAGATTTATGAAACGCTTGTTGTTTTAGGGCGCGCACGTGTGCAGAATTGAATGGCACATGAAGGTTTTATTTCAAACACCAAACAAGCTCATTGATGTTGATTTGCCATGATGGTTTTGTAGATATTTTTTTAATTTTTTAATTTTGCGTGTCTTGCAACACTTCATCAATAGTGTATGGTGTATACTGGCCCAACATCTACATAGCATACCATATATATAGGAACGCTCATTGTATACAATCAGCTTAAACATTCTCAACCTAATTTAAAGCCATCACAAGCCCTTTCCCTAAAATCTAAATGAATCATATTTCTCCAGACAGTCCATGATACTATGATTATGAGTGACAGGGTTGAGGGACTGCAGCAGCTCCTGTAATTAACATTATACCTCTGGTCCCCCAAGGAAAGAGCAAGAGGAGAGAGGGGCATCAGGGTGTGTGTGTGTGTGTGTGTGTGTGTGTGTGTGTGTGTGTGTGTGTGTGTGTGTGTGTGTGTGCGTGTGCGTGTGTGTGCGTGTGTGTGTGTGGGTGTGTGTGGGTGTGTGTGTGTGTACACACACTCACTTGAGATAAGACCTGAACCCAAACAATGGTATTTACAATAGTACACATAGTATATACATTTTTCCCCCATGGTAAAATCAAGTCAGAGAATCGCTTTTTGGTATGGGAAAAAACAAAGCCATCTTCCCTCAGACACAACAGTTTGTAAACAAAGACACCGGATAAACATTTCAATTGCTGGTTTGATTGAATTCCAGCTTCAATGGATCTCATCATATGTAGAGGTAGATAGGGACTCATACCAACTGCATAATGGTTGCCAGGAAGAACATTATACAATATGACATGATGGAATATTTACACATTAAAGCGATGCTATGCTGCAGCGGGTGGGGCATCACGCTTTCAAACAAACCCACTGACAGTTTCAACGATGACCCCTACGGAAGACCCTGTTGGTGTATGTGTGTGTCTGTGTGGGCGGTAATGGTGGATCGGTGTGTGTTTTAGAGAGAGAAAAAGAGAGAGAGAGAGAGAGAGAGAGAGAGATGAGAGGAACTAGATGTGGTGGGCTTCTTTTGTCTAGGCTGCGGCGGTCTATTTCATTAGCACACCAGCCAATCAACCCCCTCTCCACCTTTTCCCTTCCCCCAACAACCCCACCCACCCACCCACCCACCCACCCACCCACCCACCCACCCTCTCCCTCATCTCGTCCCCCTCCCAGCCCCCCCCCCCCCCCCCCTCCCCCTCCCCCAGGCCCAGGCGGAGAGCCCGGTCTCCATCCTAATGGCTGCTCTGTATTCATTATCACCTCCCCGGTTCCCCTTGCCAGGGATGGGCCAACGTAATTGATAATTAAAGTGCAATAACACAGCGGTCAATGCAATCTCACCGCAGGAGCGGAGCGGCAGGGCCGAGCCCTCACAAACACTATCGCTTTAATGCTGAGAAATAACAAGAGGGATGTGTGGCTCTGCAACACTTCACCCAGGGAATACCTGTAGTGTACACACACAAACACACAGACGGTACCTACAGTTGAAGTCGGAAGTTTACATACACTTAGGTTGGAGTAATTTAAACTCGTTTTTCAACCACTCCACAAATGTCTTGTTAACAAACTATAGTTTTGGCAAGTCGGTTAGGACATCTACTTTGTGCATGACACAAGTCATGTTTCCAACAATTGTTTACAGACAGATTATTTCACTTATAATTCACTGTATCACAATTCCAGTGGGTCAGAAGTTTACATACACTAAGTTGACTGTGCCTTTAAACAGCTTGGAAAATTCCAGAAAATGATGTCATGGCTTTAGAAGCTTCTGATAGGCTAATTGACATCATTTGAGTCAATTGGAGGTGTACCTGTGGATGTATTTCAAGGCCTACCTTCAAACTCAGTGTATATTTGCTTGACATCATGGGAAAATCAAAAGAAATCAGCCAAGACCTCAGAAAAAAAAATTGTAGACCTCCACAAGTCGGGTTCATCCTTGGGAGCAATATCCAAACGCCTGAAGGTATCACGTTCATCTGTACAAACAATAGTACGCAAGTATAAACACCATGTGACCACGCAGACATCATACTGCTCAGGAAGGCGACACGTTCTGTCTCCTAGAGATGAACGTACTTTGGTGCAAAAAGTGCAAATCGATCCCAGAACAACAGCAAAGGATCTTGTGAAGATGCTGGAGGAAACAGGTACAAAAGTATCTATATCCACAGTAAAACGAGTCCTATATCGACATAACCTGAAAGGCCGCTCAGCAAGGAAGAAGCCACTGCTCCAAAACCGCCATAAAAAAAGCCAGACTACAGTTTGCAACTGCACATGGGGACAAAGATTGTACTTTTTGGAGAAATGTCCTCTGGGCTGATGAAACAAAAATAGAACTGTTTGGCCATAATGACCATTGTTATGTTTGGAGGAAATAGGGGGATGCTTGCAAGCTGAAGAACACCATCCCAACCGTGAAGCACGGGGGTGGCAGCATCATGTTAAGGAGGTACTTTCCTGCAGGAGGGACTGGTGCACTTCACAAAATAGATGGCATCATGAGGAAGGTAAATGTTGTGGATATATTGAAGCAACATCTCAAGACATCAGTCAGTTTGGTCGCAAATGGGTCTTCCAAATGGACAATGGCCCAAGCATACTTCCAGAGTTGTGGCAAAATGGCTTAAGGACAACAAAATCAAGGTATTGGAGTGGCCATCACAAAGTCCTGACCTCAAACCCATAGAAAATTTGTGGGCAGAACTGAAAAAGCGTTGTCAGGAGGAATGGGCCAAAATTCACCCAGCTTATTGTGGGAAGCTTGTGGAAGGCTACCCGAAACATTTGACCCAAGTTAAACAATTTAAAGGCAATGCTACCAAATACTAATTGAGTGTATGTACACTTCTGACCCACTGGGAATGTGATGAAGGAAATAAAAGCTGAAATAAATAAATCTCTTTACTATTATTCTGGCATTTCACATTCTTAAAATAAAGTGGTGGTCCTAACTGACCGTGAAGACAGGGAATTTTGACTAGGATTAAATGTCAGGAATTGTGAAAAACTGAGTTTAAATGTATTTGGCTAAGGTGTATGTAAACTTCCGACTTCAACTGTATTTAAAACGGGTACAAACATTAGCCTAACGATCCTGTAAAATGTTTAGACAGGCAGGCAGACACAAGCAGGCACGTGCACTTGCACATACACACATGGGATCACTAGTTAGGGACAGACAGACAGACAGACAGACAAGTCTTATAGACAATTGCTCCTAATTAGGTCTTTATCACATAGCATTTATGTAGTAGAAAAAAATTATAAATTTTCACAAAATTCTCCAACTGTTTCTCATGAACCCATTGCATAGAATCTGTGTAACAAATTTCGATATTTTCCCTGAGGCGATCAATCCAATCAACAACAATAGCATGGCCAAAACACAATGCATGTGTTCCTGGGGAGTGTGTGTAGCCTTCTGTATGGCTTTGAGAATAATCACGCTATCATATACTGTACTAGAGACCAATTCTAGCACGAAGAGCTACCAAGATAGAAGGGAGAAGACAGGGAACATATTGCCTGTATTTGTGAGAGCAAATCTCTCTTCACCTCTCCCTCTCCCTCGCTCTCCGTCTGCTCTTGAAACTCGCTTAGTGTGGATATGAGGAATCAATCTGCCGTTTGATTCGGGACGCGGGATGTAATTACAGAAGGTAAAAAGGAGGCAGAGCTTCCCCTGATTAGAGAGAGAGAGAGAGAGAGAGGAGATAGAAAGAAAATACAGACAGAGGTAAAGAAGAAAATAGATAAAGAGTATGGGAAAGAAAGGGAGTGTGTGTGTGTGTGTGTGTGTGTGTGTGTGTGTGTGTGTGTGTGTGTGTGTGTGTGTGTGTGTGTGTGTGTGTGTGTGTGTGTGTGTGTGTGTGTGTGTGTGTGTGTGTGTGTGAGCGAGAGAGAGAGAGTGTGTGTGTGTGAGAGAGAGATCCATATGCTAGGAATTGGCAGGTCTGGCTCACTCGAAGGGGGAAAAGAGAAAGAGAAAGAGTGAGACACACTCCAGCATCACTGTGTATCAGTCCTGTCACAGCCAGCCTGATCACAGGATGTAGATGAAACCTGACATACGGTAGCCTGGTAACGTCCCTCCAATATCTCGACTGGTCTCTGTAGCTACTAGTGTCTCACTCTGCAGAGAGACCAGTATTGACTGACTGGCAGCATACAGGGTTTAATGGGGGCTATTTTCATTTTCTCCTTGAGGGGAGAGACAAAGCGAGAGCGGCAGTGGATTTCACTTTCACCACCGATAGGGATGACCTAAAAACACATCAGTCATTGTGACACTCGCTTTCTTGTATTCTGAGTATGTGTGAGCAAGACAGGCACAGGCACATCAAACACTCGTACTTAAATACATGCACACAGAGGCAAAAGCACTGTCTCTCACATACAAACACACACACACACACACCAACACCGACACACACACACACACACACACACACACACACACACACACACACACACACACACACACACACACACACACACACACACACACACACACACACACACACACACACACACACACACACACACACACACACACACACACACACAGCTCTGTAGTCCATTCCCAGGGGAAACCAGGCAGTGGAAGGGGTATAAACAAGCCAGGTACTGGGGCCCATATCCTCCCTCGCTTACCTCATGAAGCCGTAACCACCACCTCAGAGCTGTGTGGGATGGGGCCACTTTGATGTACTTAAAAACATCCTCGCTCTCTTCCCCACCATCACCCCTCTCCCTGCGGAGTGTGTGCTATGGTAACACACACATCAATTCAACCTTTGTCCGCAAACCACAATCCCCTAAATCCTGAGCACATAATATGACTTCACACACACACACACACACACACACACACACACACACACACACACACACACACACACACACACACACACACACACACACACACACACACACACACACACACACACACACACACACACACACACACACACACACACACACACACCAAACTCCATTACCTAAGGTCTGCCCTCCCTGCCTCCTGACTGACTGGGAGGCAATGAGATGTGTGCAATGTGATAATTTGATTATGATGCATTGAGTGGGCTTTATCATAAAGCACGTCAGCAAATCAAGCAAGACGACGGGGAGGAGAAGCAGAGTCGGAAGGGTTTTCTTTGTGCCAGGAAGAAGCAACTCTAGAACTAGTGTCATATGTTGATGATCTCTGTGGATGGTTGGAGAGAGAGAGAGAGAGAGAGAGATGGCGAGAGAGAAAGAAAGAGAGAGAGAGGGTGATAAAGGAGAGAGAGAGGGAAAGAAGAAAGAGAGAGAGAGATGCTGTGGGTCTCATGGTGATGGAGGTGTAAAGGCTCACTCCAGTGTCACTATCAGACTGTCTGCACTACAGTGGTGTAGAGTAGCGACTCTCAACTGGAGTAAACAAATGGAACCAGGTAGAAATTCTGTAGAAATTATCATGATTTTTTAAATTGATTTTTTATTTAATCTCTGAAAATGTTTTCTTCAATCACAGTATTTTCAATATAGAGCTATTAGCATCAGTATGTTGGTTGATTTTGTGGTGTCAAACCAGTGAGTGTTATAACATTCTTCATCAAGAAAATGTAATTATTGACAATGAAAGAGGTGGGAATGTTCTTTCCTTGTCATATAATTGCTACATCTACTATCAATATAGCATTACAAATAGTTTTCCAGATTGCATTTTGACGGTTCTTATGTGAATATTGAGTCGCAATTGAGACAACCTGGTTCAATTTGGGTCCCGAGGCAAAACCAATTAAGAACCACAGGGGTAGAGGAACAAAGACAGGAACACATTGAACAGAGAGAGAGAGAGCTGGGATCTATATAGCGCATGTACATATGTAGGATCTTAATTTGAGCCAGTTTGCTACAGCAGAAATATAATCCTGCAGCAAGAGGAAATGTGAATTATTATGTGGATTATAATTAAGGGGCATTTTGTCGGGGTTGATACATTTTTCATAAGGGAAAATCCAGTCTGAAATGTCCAACTTCAGAAGCCTTTTTAAATCTCAAATACACTACAAGTTTTAGTTGGATCACTCCTGCAACAGGGTGATCAAATTAAGATTCTACATCTGTACAGACACACACAGGGACATGTTGCATCCACACACACACACACACACACACACACACACACACACACACACACACACACACACACACACACACACACACACACACACACACACACACACACACACACACACACACACACACACACACACAGCACACTAATGCCCACACGCCTGCTCACAAACACACATACTCTTTCAGTCCAAAATAGAGACACTCATACACACTTACACACATTCCTTAATCCCCCCCATACGAAGACATCCCTTGCAAAATAGAAAGCAGGAGTTGTTAGCATACGTCCGTTAATATCAGCCCTCGAGCCACACCGTGCCCACTCCTCGCTTCAAATGTATCCCCTGGCTTTATCTTATTCTGTCAATTCTGTCAATCACAGATTGAGCCAGTCTTCTGTATTTCTCAGGTAAATGGCACCCTATTCCCTATGTAGAGCACTACTTTTGGCCAGAGCCCCATGGGGAAAGTAGGGCACTACATAGGGAATAGGGTGCCATTTGGGACGCACCCGACTACTTATAATGGAGCTGCAAGAGCTTGTTGGGTAATGGAGGTAATTTAGAGACGTGGCACATTATTAGACAGGGGCTTAGGTTACATTTTAGCTGCAATTTGGGGATATTTAGCATCCCCCACATACTTCCTCCTCTAGAGTGGCACTGAAACAGGCCCCCGAGACTACGGATTTAGAAAATTGTCTTTTCCCTGTATGGATCCTGATCTTGGGGGGAAATGGGGGCTTGGTGCGCACAGATTGATTTGATCTTGCTGGGTAATGTGTGCTGCCATGCCCTGCCTCTCCATACCCCCCCTCCCCGCCCCGCTCTCTTTCTCGCTCTTTCGCTCTCGCTCTCTCTCCCTCTAATCTCTCTTCTTTCTCCCTTTCTCATTCTGCTTTTTAATAGGAAAGGGAAAGTAATTAACTGCTAGTTAAAATCCTTTAAAATCCCCAGATGGATTTTCATGGTGTCTTCTCTGGACTGCATCAGAGGAGGAGCGGCCAAAGGATGTTGCGTCCTCTACTGTCAGATAAAATGTCACCGCAAAATTGCTAGAGAGACACTGTTTTGTCAAGGACAGTGGATCTTAACGAAAATGGTCTACAAATCAATACTGTATCCCCATGTTACACAATCACTCAATAATGAAGGATAATAACAGTAAATGACGGAAAAACGTTTTTGCATTTATGCATGAACCTTTCAGTTATCAGGAGCATACATCGTCAGTGTTATCGCGAATACACCGTCCACTTCAGGTAGAGCAGCACCAACTGCAGCAGTTTCACTTTGACCGCCCTGCTATATCCTGCTACTTCCTGTTCCCCACCACACTGTGGTACAGCTTCCTCCGCTACATCTGCTGAAAGGGTACTCAACCTATTTTAGTCAGGCTGTCAATTCTACCAGACCTTCCTATATCCAATGTCTCGTTTGCTGTGAGGACATATGTGAGAACACAAGGGGTGAGTCCTAAATGGCACCCTATTCCCTAGTTATTGCATCATATAGGGTATAGGGTGCCATTTGATAGGCCGTCAATGTGCCTCCTGCTACAGGCAGGGAGCTAGTTGGCTGTGAACAGAAATGCATTCATTTCCTTTTCTTGCTAATCCCCAATTCCCTTGAGATCCCCATAGAGAGCTACTGTATACAAAATCTGATTCACGGAACCAGTGTTCTGTAGGTTACTGTTCCCCGCGATATCCCGTTTCCCCTGCATGCTTCAGATTCATCATGGCAGCTCAGTCTTTATTGTTTAATTGTTGGTCAAGAGTATAAAGTGCCTCCTCTGCTTTTTCCTTCCGGTGTGAGGGGGAAAAGGCTCACAAGAAAGCATGCGGACCCTCACACACACACACACACACACACACACACACACACACACACACACACACACACACACACACACACACACACACACACACACACACACACACACACACACACACACACACAAAATGCACCCCATCAAAAGGTTAGATGAATCTCATTATGAAAGACTGGGGTTATGGAACTCAGTTAGTGTGTGTCTGTGTGTGTACTTTTATGTAACCATGTAATTTAAATATGCACTGTCTATTTACCTCATCATAGCCCTTGCCATTACACACTGGAGCAAGCAGCATATTCTACTACCGTATTTGAATGACAACATGGTATCACTTATCAAGGCCTGTTGTGTTGAGTTCAGAACAGATCCTCTCTCAAAAACAGATTGTAAATTGTCAGATGTATATTGTAACGGCTTTCTTCCTGGGGTGAAGGAGAGGACCAAAATGCAGCGCGGCTAGTGTTCAACATGATTTAATAAAGAAGAGACAATAACGTGAACACTATACAAAATACAAAATAACAAATGTGAAAACCGAGACAGTCCTATCTGGTGCAGAACACAAAGACAGAAGACAACCACCCACAATCCCCAACACAAAACAAGCCACCTATATATGATTCTCAATCAGGGACAACGATTGACAGCTGCCTCTGATTGAGAACCATATTAGGCTGAACACAGAAACAGACAAACTAGACACACAACATAGAATGCCCACCCAGCTCACGTCCTGACCAACACTAAACAAGCAAAACACACAAGAACTATGGTCAGGACGTGACATATATCTTTTCTCTCTCTGTAGTTACTCTCTGACGGACAGAGGAGTGTCGATTTACTGACCTGATGTATATAGTTACTAAACATGTTACCAAACTGTTATCAAACATTCCCAATTACACAAAGGGTGAAACACAAGACAGGTGTTTGACAAAGGCGAAGAACAGCATGGCATACACCTCGGTCTTCACCGAGGTCCGGAGGTCCGCACTGAAAATGTGTTATATTTCCTCGCTGTTAAAATGAGCAAAAAAGATTCCCATATCCATTGCTGTTGGAGTTTCCGATGCTCCCTGACTGTCTAGCATGTGATGACTGTTAGCAAGCTGGGCAGAGTGAAGAGACTATAAATGTAGGTCCATTATCATTTTTACACAGTTTTGATTGGGTTTCAGTCATTTCAATGTCAAATGAGATCGTTTTTCCAGAAAAAAAAGATTTCTAAAATATATATATATCTATACAGTGGCTTGCAAAAGTATTCATACCCCTCGGATTTCTTCACATTTTACTGTGTTACAAAGTGGGAGAAATATTGATTTAATTTCTTCAAGCTCTGTCAAGATGTCGGGGATCATGGCTAGACAGCAATTTTCAAGTCTTGCAATAGATTTTCAAACAGATTTAAGTCAAAACTGTGAATTGGCCACTCAGGAACATTCACTGTCTTCTTGGTAAGCAACTCTATGGTAGATTTGGCCTTGTGTTGTAGATTATTGTCTTGCTGAAAGGGGAATTCCTCTCCAGTGTCTGGTGTAAAGCAGATTGAAGCAGGTTTTCCTCTAGGATTTTGCCTGAGCTTAGCCTCATCCCGTTTCTCTTTATCCTAAAAAACTCCCCAGTATTTGCCGATGTCAAGTAGATGCAGCTCCCACCATGCTAGAAAATAAGGAAGCAATTACTCAGTGATGGGTTGTGTTGGATTTACCCCAAACATAAAGCTTTGCATTTAGGCCAAAAAGTGTATTTCTTTGTCTTGTTTTCCCCACAGTATTAGTGCCTTGTTAAATAGAAGACGCAAGTTTTTGAATATTTGTATTCTGTATATTTATATTTTTCTTTTCACCGTCATTTAGGTCATTATTGTGGAGTCACTACAACGTTGATTCATCCTCTGTTTTCTCCCATCACAGCCATTGAACTCTGTAACTGTTTTAAAATATCCAATGGCCTCATGGTAACATCCCTGAGCAGTTTCATTCCTATCCAGCAGGTCAGTTTAAAAGGACAGCTGTATCTATGATGTGTCTTGGTGATTTAATACACAATCCACAGCATAATTATTAACTTAACCATGCTTAAAGAGATATTAAATGTCTGATTTGTTATTGTTACCCATCTACCAATCACTGCCCTTCTTTATGAGGCAATCGAAAAGGTCTTTGTAGTTGAATCTGTGCTTGATATTCAATACTTGACTGAGGGACCTTATAGATGTTGAATGTATGGGGGACAGAGGAAGGGTTAGTCATTCAAAAATCATGTCAATCCCTATTATTTCACACAGAGTTAGTCCATGTAACTTATTATGTGATTTGTTAAGCCAAATCTGATTCCTGAATTAAATTAGGCTTGCCTAAACAAAGGGCCTGAACACAACAACAATATTTTAGTTATCAAATGTTTATTAATCTTTAAAATGTTAGAATTTTCCCTCCACTTTACATTCCAGAGTATTCTGAGTAGTTTGCTGACAAAAAAAAATACATTTTAATCCCACTTTGTAACACAATAAAATGTGAAGAGGTCTGAATACTTTTGCAAGGCACTGTATACAGTGCATTGGAAAGTATTCATACACCTTGACAGGATGCACCTGAGCTCAATTTCAAGTCTCGGAAAGGGTCTGAATACTTATGCAAATAAGGCATTTCTGTTTTTAATGTTAATACATTTAATACAAAACAAAATGTGGAAAAAGTCAAGGTGTCTGTCAAGGTAAAAGTCAAGGTAATTTCTGAATGCACTGTATATACATTTTACTCAACCCCCCCGCGGGCCCCATTGAATGGGATGTTTGACACCCCTGGTCCAATAGCTGCTTGAATAAATGCGACGATCAAATTCATCTAAACACTGCACATTACCTTGATTAAAATGTGCATTTTATTTCTTGAAAATGTACCATATGGAAAATGATATGTCCATATACCTTTAGACATTTACACCAAACCCTGACTGACAGTGTGGCCCAATGATATCATAATGTGTCATTACAGAAAAGTGGTGGTGATATAAAAAACGAAAGAATCTTGGTGCTGTAGACGTCAACATCTGACACCTCTATGGCTACCTGTCTGCCTCCAGCCAGCTCCAAGGCTATAATCAACATCCATCAGCCGATCCAGCGTCTCTGGCCCTGATGGGTCTTGCCTATATATACACCTACCCTGCATGCCAAATGGCATCCTATTGTCTATATAGTGCACTACTCATGCACAGACCCTGGTCAAAAGTAGTGCACTGCATAGGGAATAGGGTGCCATTTGGGACAACTACTATATATACCTAGCCATTACTGGCAGAGGTAGAGGAGGAGATCGAAGTGGAGGTCACAACGGTTCTCCCTGACGAGTGCCCCGGCTCCTTGGGCTCACGGCCGCTAATCACAAACAAAGCCAGAATTCTGCCAAACATGGGAGAGGGATAATGTGTCGGAGTTGAAGGGATGTATTCACCTGGCCTGGTGACGAGAGAGAGAGGGCTTGTTCACACTTTTAGGCCTGGCGGAGTGTGTGTGTGTGTGTGTGTGTGTAGGCCAACTCAAGCTGAGGGACAGATGCCTCTTACTCACCCCACCTCTCTCTCTCTCTCTCTCTCTCTCTCCCTCACTGTCCATTCCGCTCTCTCACTCTCCATCTTTCTCTCTCTGGCTGCGATCGATAGCGCTCGCTCAGGGTTTTAATTAGGTAATCAGTAGAACATGGGCTTTTAAGCGTGGTGGAAAAGCTCCCCTTAAAACCTGATGCGTCAATACCAATTAAAATGGCCGTCTGAGCTGGGGCTAGGGGAGAGGCCATTGTCTTTTATGGCTTTCTAAGCAGCCTAATGTTGTAATGAAACTCAATGAATAACTATTGAAATGATGAGTTAAACAAGAGGAGCGGGGGACTGGCATTAACCCCCTGCAAGGTGTATGAAGGACAGACAGGTAGGCTAGGCAGGCAGACAAACAGACAAACAAATAGACAGGTAGACTGGCCACACAGAGAGAGTATCGAGGGTGTGCCACTCTCAGAAATACATGTAAAGCTGGGCATAGACTTTTTGTATGGTCTACTCCTGTTATAAATACTGGTGCCATAACAAGCTAGACAGTGACAAGTAGACATAGACAGCTTAGGTATTCAGCATATAATTAGCCGTGTTTGTGCAGTAGGCTTACGTGTGTTTTTATCGCGGGAGTGGCTGTGTCTGCTTTGTGTCCTCGTGCATATTTACTTGTGTTTGTGTGTGTGTGTACGTTTGTGTGGGTATGTTTTTGTGCGTACGTGTGTGTGGGGGGGTGCCTGTGTGTTTACCTTGAGCTATAACTGTAAATTGTGGTTTGGTGATGACAGTATAAGTGGTTCCCGGTATTGCACCAGTGTAGTCAACAGCCTCTGGGTGAAATCTAGCCCCCTCTCCAAGCACTGTGGTGGGATACAGATTCAGACCGAGCTTCTATTGCTGGGTCATGTGAAAGTAGGCCGGAGTCCATTGCAGCCGATATACCTGACAGAGGGACAAAGACCGAAAGAAAAATAAACACGTAATGTCATACTTCCTTTATATTTGTTTCATGGTCTGACAAACTTTAGGCCAAGATGAATAACTATCAACTGACTTGATTAAATTAAGTGATGCGGATCAGTATGACGTGAGGTAAGGTAAACAAGCTTGATAGGACAAGGGACCAAGACTTAACATTGCCTGAACATACAGTATAAAGTCATGGCCTGATGCAAGTTCAAAGCAGCCATGTTTGAAACCTGAAATGAACACCTTCAAAAAGTATATTCAACACAGCAACATTTTCTGAGTTTGTATCAACTGTTTGACAAAGCGCCAGAGATGGGCAAAGATACATAAAAAAAATGATCTTGTTACAAAATACATCCCAAACAAATGATCAAAATAAACTACAAAATCCCGTTACCTACAAATATATTGTATTTTAAAATACAGAAAACACTTGTTCCTCCACTTTTTCACCAACACAACTCTCGCTGTGGCATTTGGCTTGTTACACGTTCTCCTTGGGTGTCAATATGGCATAAAACTTGTAACCGGGTGGATATTCCGTTACTGTTAGAGTTCGTACCGGCGCAAACCAGATCAGGGAGAGGAGAAGTAACTGCTGGACTCCAACCATGCCATTGCCATAAGGTATTTTTTGTGTGTGTGTGTGTGTACTGTTGATGACCATTGGTAATGTCACATTCGTCAAAGAACAAAACAAATCAAGCGAACAAACAAACCATGACACTCAAAATCGTGCTCGCAGGCAACCATACCTAGACGAGATCCCACAAAGCACAATGGGGAAATGGCTACCTAAATATGATCCCCAATCAGAGACAATGATAAACAGCTGCCTCTGATTGGGAACCATACCAGGCCAACATAGATATATAATTCCCCTAGATAACCCACCCTTAATCACACCCCGACATAACCATCATAGAGAATAAACGTCTCTCTATGGTCAGGGCGTGACAGGTAAGCTATATTAAAGTAAAGTATTGTTTGTTTCTAGGAGTGGCATCTTGGAGCCCAGCGAGGTGAAGTGCAACCCTTTATTGAACTGTTTGTATTTGAATCTGTGTTAAAGGGGAAGGCTGAAGGTCTATATTGCTTGGAGCCTCAGTCAACGTGTAGCCTCACTTGTAGCTTTCTTATTGTAATTAACCCAGCTTTTTGTGACTCCTTACTGTTTGCTGTGTATAAAGTGCAGAGATATCGCTAAAATAAAATTGGAGCGCTGTGATGTCTCACATATTTTGGTGGGTATTTAATCTGCATCTTAACTTCTTTAAGTAAGATACTGTTGCAGTATCTATTGAACTGGTGCAAGAGGCAAAGATGTGCAACCATATTCTTGCATGCTAATGCCCTTGTTTCGTTAGAACTTGTAATAACTGTGTAATAAAGTATATATTTTTGTAATTTAGTCTAGCGTGATCTGTTTCCATTGGCTTGTGACCAGTCGTAGTCCTTGTTGACTCTTGCACTATTCACCAATAATCTTTGTGTTACAAGCACACTTCCATTTTCAATGTGCCTGTCTTTCAAAGACCCTAAAATTGTTGAAAATACAAGATGCTTTTCAACACAAGGGATCCTCCATGGCATTTCCCCTCAAATGATATTGTAGTAAATTACAACTGTCACTCCTTTCCAATGAACGTACTGTAAATTATATACAGTACAGTACATATCCTCTAACAGGCAGATATAATGTGTAGCCCTCGCCATGTATTTGTATCTATCTTTGTATGTATCTTGGTATTTGTATCTACACTGCTCAAAAAAATAATGGGAACACTTATACAACACAATGTTACTCCAAGTCAATCACACTTCTGTGAAATCAAACTGTCCACTTAGGAAGCAACACTGACTGACAATAAATTTCACATGCTGTTGTGCAAATGGAATAGACAAAAGGTGGAAATTATAGGCAATTAGCAAGACACCCCCAATAAAGGAGTGGTTCTGCAGGTGGTGACCAC
Organism: Salvelinus namaycush; assembly: GCF_016432855.1. NCBI lineage: Eukaryota > Metazoa > Chordata > Actinopteri > Salmoniformes > Salmonidae > Salvelinus > Salvelinus namaycush. The sequence continues at coordinate 16,569,735 of NC_052345.1, forward strand.
AGACCACTTCTCAGTTCCTATGCTTCCTGGCTGATGTTTTGGTCACTTTTGAATGCTGGCGGTGCTTTCACTCTAGTGGTAGCATGAGACGGAGTCTACAACCCACACAAGTGGCTCAGGTAGTGCAGCTCATCCAGGATGGCACATCAATGCGAGCTGTGGCAAGAAGGTTTGCTGTGTCTGTCAGCGTAGTGTCCAGAGCATGGAGGCGCTACCAGGAGACAGGCCAGTACATCAGGAGACGTGGAGGAGGCCGTAGGAGGGCAACAACACAGTAGCAGGACCGCTACCTTCGCCTTTGTGCAAGGAGGAGCACTGCCAGAGCCCTGCAAAACGACCTCCAGCAGGCCACAAATGTGCATGTGTCAGCATATGGTCTCACAAGGGGTCTGAGGATCGCATCTCGGTACCTAATGGCAGTCAGGCTACCTCTGGCGAGCACATGGAGGGCTGTGCGGCCCCCCAAAGAAATGCCACCCCACACCATGACTGACCCACCGCCAAACCGGTCATGCTGGAGGATGTTGCAGGCAGCAGAACGTTCTCCACGGCGTCTCCAGACTCTGTCACGTCTGTCACATGTGCTCATGTGCTCAGTGTGAACCTGCTTTCATCTGTGAAGAGCACAGGGTGCCAGTGGCGAATTTGCCAATCTTGGTGTTCTCTGGCAAATGCCAAACGTCCTGCACGGTGTTGGGCTGTAAGCACAACCCCCACCTGTGGACGTCGGGCCCTCATACCACCCTCATGGAGTCTGTTTCTGACCGTTTGAGCAGACACATGCACATTTGTGGCCTGCTGGAGGTCATTTTGCAGGGCTCTGGCAGTGCTCCTCCTTGCACCCATTTGTACAAAAGGAAAGCATATGTGAGGATGCTGTTCATCGACTACAGCTCTGCCTTCAATACCATGGTGCTCTCTAAGCTCACCACAAAGCGACCAGCCCTGGAACTGAACTGCTCCCTATGCAACTGGGTCCTGGTCTTCCAGACAGGCCGTTCCCAGGTGGTGAAGGTAGGCAACATTACCTCGTCCACATTGATCCTCAACATGGGGGCCCCACAAGGGTTCGTCCTAAGTCCTCTCCTGTACTCCCTGTATACCCAGGACTGCGTGGCCTCACACAGTTCCAACATGACAGTAGTAGGCCTGATCACCAACAACGACAAGATGGGCTACAGGGAGGAAGTAGGCACTCTGATGGTGTGGTGCCAGGTAAACAACCTCTCCCTCAATGTCAGCAAAACAAAGGAGCTAATTGTGGACTTCAAGAAGAACTAAGCTGGGCACACCCCCATCCTCATCAACGGGGCCGCCGGTCAAAAATGTAATGTTCCTTGGCGAATACATCTCCGAGGAGCTGAAACGGTCAAACCACAGGGACACGTGGTGTAGAAGGCACGCCAGCGACTCTTTAACCTCAGGAGGCTGAAAAGGGCCCTCACAGCGTTCTACAGGAGCATCATCGAGAGCATACTATCGAGCAGCATCACAGCCTGGTACAGCAACTCCACCATCGTTGACCACAAAGCTCAGACGAATGTACCACTTGGGTGCACACTGCCTGCCCTCCAGGACACCTACAACACCCGATGTTGCAGGAAAGCCAAGAAGCTCATCAGGGACCTCAGCCACCGAGCAATGGCCTGTTCTCCCAGTTTCCATCACTCAGCAGTACAGGAGCATCATGGCTAAAACTAACCAATAGCTTCTACCCACAGACCATCAGGCTGCTGAATAGCCACCAGTTGTCAGCTACCTGCTCCCACCCTGCTTCTCCCCCCCCTCAACAGACATCTACGCTTCCCCCTCCCCAATGGAGATTTATCATGTTGATTAGCCACCACTACTGCTACCCCCCCCGCTGCTCCCTCTAAGGAACTTTTTATTTTTCTCCCCTCACTCAACGGACAATCACCCTGCTCACAGCCCACTGGACATTTACATTTATCATTGTCACAAAATCATGGGCATTAACATGGAGTTGGTACCCACTTTGCTGCTATAACAGCCTCCACTCTTCTGGGAAGGCTTTCCACTAGATTTTGGAACATTGCTGCGGGGACTCTTCCATTCAGCCACAAGAGCATTAGCGATTAGGCCTGACGCGCTGTTGGTGTTCCAATTCATCCCAAAGGCGATCGATGACGGTGCCACGTTGACAGTCACTGAGCTCTTCAGTAAGGCCATTCTACTGCCAATGGTTGTCTATGGAGATTGCATGGCTGTGTGCTCGATTTTATACACCTGTCAGCAACGGGTGTGGCTGAACTAGCCGAATCCACTAATTTGATGGAGTGTCCACATACTTTTGTATATATAGTGTATGTATATTATTAGTATTATTTTATTACTTCATTCATACTTGCACTGTTGGAGCTCGGAGCTTAAGTATTTCACTGTGTTCTGCAACCGTGTGCATGTGATTAAATATATCAAATAGTTTTTTATTATAATTAGTCCTCAATCCGAGTAATAAGATATAGGTATGGCATCGTGACAGTTTCATTTAGTCATGACATATACAGTTTGCATAATTCCTTTGCATGTTCTGAATCACACACCCGTGTCGTGCATTATTTCCATATAACTCACAATCCCTCGTGGACTTGCATCCATAGCTCTACATATCAATTTGAGAGTTACATTTCTCCAGCCCCCATCCTTCAACTTTCAACCTGGTCTCAGGGCTATTTGTATGATTTGGGATGTCGATTCGCGTTCCTCCATTTAGTATGATATTTTACGTTACGAATGAAATAGCGGTTGTCCAATATCATACGAATTGGATAACGTAACATATCACACGTCTTGGAAAACATATAGTGTAATAGCTTGAGACCAGGCTGCTTGTTGCATTGTTAGCATTTTTAGCTAGCGCAGCAGGTTAGGAGAACTTATGCAGCAGGTTAGGATAATTAATGTAGCAGGTTAGGATAATTAGGTTAAGGTTAGGAAAAAAGGTTAGGGGAAGGGTTAGCTAAAATGCTACAATGATTCAAACATGCAACCTTTGGATTGCTAGACGGTCGCACCCCACCCATCATCCCTGACCAACCTCCATATTTTGGTTTCTATCTTAAGCAACCAGACCATTATTCCATTCGTAATGCTACCTCGATGCCAGTACTGTAGGTACCAACATTAATTCTTTGAACTTCTCAGTCAGTGGGCTTTATGAAAACACACGTACAGCACTAGCAATTTAATGCACACATGACATGCAGTCTTTTAAATCTGCATGTCTAATAAATCCCGGTGCGTTTATTTCATGCATGTTGATACAAATGTAAATATATTTACATAGCCCTGGTTTGCGGATATGATCATCTAGACTCTAGAGACTACCCTGCTTACCCCTTCGAAGTAGGAGGATACATATATAAATAAAAGATGACTGGTCATTGGTCAGAATAATCAGATCAGATTCTGATGTCATAATCTGGGCCCAAAACTCCATCCCACCCAAACAGGCTGAAATTCCAGGCCTTTTTAAACAGCTCTTACACAAAAAGGTCGTTATAATAGTTTTCACAATTTCAGAGTATTATTTCAACCTCAAATTGTGGAAATATATATTTTTTTCAAATAGCAAAATCACATTTTTGACAGTACTGTACTGACAGTACTGGGTATATAACAAAGTATTGAGATAAACTTTTGTTATTGACCAAATACTTATTTTCCACCATAATTTGCAAATAAATTCATTAAAAATCCTACAATGTGATTTTCTGGATTTTCTTTTCTCATTTTGTCTGTCATAGTTGAAGTGTACCTATGATGAAAATTACAGGCCTCTCTCATCTTTTTAAGTGGGATAACTTGCACAATTGGTGGCTGACTAAATACTTTTTTGCCCCACTGTATGTGTACCTTAAAATAAAGTGTTACTGAAAGTTTTACTGCACGTCAAGTGTCAAAGGTATCCTGTCATTACTAAATCTTTTTTACAGAAAAAAAAGATTTAGATTCTCTATCTTTGCGAGAGAGAGATTGCACCACATCACCTGGCCAATACCATCCCTATGGTGAAGCATGGTGGTGGCAGCATCATGATATGGGGGTGTTTTTCAGCAGCACGGACTGGGAGACTAGTCAGGATCTAGGGAAGATGAATGGAGCAAAGTACAGAGAGATCCTTATTGAAAACCTGCTCCAGAGCACGCAGGATCTCAGACTGGGGTGAAGGTTCACCTTCCAACAGGACAACAACCTTAAGCACACAGCCAAGACAACACAGGAGTGACTTCAGTAGAAGTCTCTGAATGTCCTTGACTGGCCCAGCCAGAGCCATCTCTGGAGAGTCCTGAAAATAGCTGTGCAGCAATACTCCCCATCCAACCTGATAGAGCTTGAGAACATCTGCAGAGAAGAATGGGAGGAACTCTCCAAATACAGTTGTGCCAAGTTTGTAGCATCTTACCCAAGACTCGAGGCTGTAATCCCTGCCAAAGATCCTTCAACAAACTATTGAGTAAAAGGTCTGAATAACTACAGTTGAAGTCGGAAGTTTACATACATCTTAGCCAAATACTGACAATTCCTGACATTTAATCATAGTAAAAATTCCCTGTCTTAGGTCAGTTATTTTAAGAATGTGAAATGTCAGAATAATAGTAGAGAGAATGATTTTTTCAGCTTTTATTTCTTTCATCACATTCCCAGTGGGTCAGAAGTTTACAGACACTCAATTACTATTTGGTAGCATTGCCTTTAAATTGTTTTACTTGGGTCAAACATTTTGGGTAGCCTTTCACAAGCTTCCCACAATAAGTTGGGTGAATTTTGGCCCATTCCTCCTGACAGAGCTGGTGTAACTGAGTCAGGTTTGTAGGCCTCCTTGCTCACACACGCTTTTTCAGTTCTGCTCTCAATTTTTTTATAGGATTGAGGTCAGGGCTTTGTGATGGCCACTCCAATACCTTGACTTTGTTGTCCTTAAGCCATTTTGCCACAACTTTGGAAGTATGTTTGGGGTCATTGTTCATTTGGAAGACCCATTTGTGACCAAGCTTTAACTTCCTGACTGATGTCTTGAGATGTTGCTTCAATATATCCACATAATTTTCCTGCCTCATGATGCTATCTATTTTGTGAAGTGCACCGGTCCCTCCTGCAGCAAAGCATCCACACAACATGATGCTGCCACCCCCGTGGTTCACGGTTGGGATGGTGTTCTTTGGCTTGCAATCCTCCCCATTTTTCCTCCAAACTAAACGATGGTAATTATGGCCAAACAGTTCTATTTTTGTTTCATCAGACCAGAGGACATTTCTACAAAAAGTATGATCTTTGTCCCCATGTGCAGTTGCAAACCATAGTTTAACACTTTTTCTGGTTACTACATGATTCCATATGTGTAATTTCATAGTTTTGATGTCTTCACTATTATTCTACAATGTAGAAAATCGTAAAAATAAATACATGAGTAGGTGTATCCAAACTTTGACTGGTACTTTATATAAGGTATGTAAGTGTCCATTTATTAGTGAAATTAATATTAAACGGATCTCTTTACAGAGTGTTATAACACTCTCTTCGCCAACCATGGTTATGATGATAAGCCAGAAGTTGCTCTACCAAGTGAATTAAACAGTAAAGTCACTGTGACAGAGAACTAAGTTATATTCCATTACCAGAATGTCATATTTCTTTTTGGGGTGATTTCTGCATGCACAGTATCCGTACCTGTTCAAGCCCATTGTTCTTTGGAAGTGGCTTTAGTAAAGTCCCAAAGTGTGGATTTCAGTCTCACAATCACGGAAGGTCACCAAGCAAGTATATAACGTAGCGATTTAGGTGAACTACTATGTTTCTTTAACAAAACAAATATCTCACAAAATAGTTGATTGAAAAAGAACATAAAGGAATCCAAGAGCAGTCGCTTCTTGGAGAAGGACAAACACATTCTGGAAGAGCTGAAGAGCCTGCACTGAGACCCACATCAATTCTGCACAATTTTGCCATTAGAGTCAGACTTCAGTAAGTAAGCAGTATTGACGTATTGTTTTTAGTATTATTGATTTGGTAACACATTTGCCACGAACACACTTCATATGCATAGCATCATGCCTTATAATTAACAGCACAGATGTTTATAGACTTATAACTGCTCATACATCTATAACTGCATTAATAAAGCACTATGAGCAGGTATAGTTCCTTATGAAACAAAGTGTTTCAGTGGCACTGCAAATAGTATTACAAGTAGGCGTATAATGCATAATGATGGGAATTCCTAGAAAGTGTTACTAAGTAGTCACACCCCCATTTTATGGGTATGCTTACTTCACTCTAAAGCAGTAGGATCCCTGTTAGCATGCTCCAACAAACAATAATATTGTCGTTATTTTGTCTCAAACATTTAATCCCTGTATCTCATTCCATACCTTTCAGCGTTTTGGAAGATTCTCATGCAAGGCCCACCTGTCACGCCCTGACCATAGAGAGCTTTTTATTCTCTATGTTTGTTAGGTCGAGGTGTGATTAAGGGTGGGTTATCTAGGTGATTATATATATCTATGTTGGCCTGGTATGGTTCCCAATCAGAGGCAGCTGTTTATCGTTGTCTCTGATTGGGGATCATATTTAGGCAGCCATTTCCCCATTGTGCTTTGTGGGATCTTGTCTATGTATAGTTGCCTGCAAGCACTACATTAGCGGTTCGTTTTGCGCTTTATTGTTTTCTGTGAGTTTCACTTCCTAATAAAGAGGATGGAACCATACCACGCTGCATCTTGGTCCACTCATTATAACGAGCGTGACACCACCTGATACACCATATGAGAAAGGAGCCTTTGAGCTGTACTGTCAGTTTGGTGCTGAGTACCCTGTCAAACCTCCCCTTGTGCGCTTTGTCACGCCTGTATCCTTTTACACAAATGAATACATGAAGACAGTGTATTTTGTATTCTGTGACCGCTTACTGCTGTTACAATGTATTTCTTCCGATTACCCAGGACTTCTAGATTTTCAAAGGCAGTGGAATTTACGAGCATGTGAAAGTAATTGTTTTGCTTCCACAACATCATAATTATGCCAACTCACGAGAAACTAAAACATTGTCTAAATCGCAACAGCCAGGAAACATTTACAACATTTACACTTTCGGATTCACAAATGACCTATATTTACGTGCAAGCAGTAGCGACATGTCATTCAGGGCAGTAAGGCAGCTCCAAAATGCAGGTGTTTCAGCCTAGCTCAGTGCTTTCTGTGGTGGTGGTGAGGCAGCCAGGGGAAAATATGGAGAGTAGGGGTTGGTAATGTTCTCTAGTTGCGCATGTTTGGCTCAGTGTTCTCTCACTCACGGGGACACTACATCACGGCAAAATCTATGTGTAAGTGGTGCTGCCACAGACTTACATTAGAAGTGCCCATCCAAAAAGGCTCTAGGTCATTGGCCACAGATATAACGTGATTTGACATTTCTATCTACAGTAGCTTTGATTGGACTGATATTATGTCAACATAATACTTTTCAAATCTTAGCAAGCTAAACAAGCAGTCAACGTCATGCATCAAGTCGGCAATCTACTGACAAATCCTTTTCAAACCTTGTTATATGAAGAGAAATTAAAGATAAAACGTATCGGTGCTCATCAGCCATTGGACATAAACATTGCACAACAAGTTGTAAATCGCTATTTCAACAATGAGTGCTAAGGCGCCACTGTAGCCCCGAGTTCGATCCCAGGCTGTGTCACTGCCGGCTGTGACCTGGAGCTCCATGAGGCAGCGCACAATTGTCTCAGCATCGTCCGGGTTAGGGGAAGGTTTGGCCAGCGGGATGTCCTTGTCTCATCGTGTTCTAATGACTCCTTGCTGCGGGCCGGGCGCCTGCAAGCTGACTTTGGTCGTCAGTACTGTGTTTCCTTTCACACACTGGTGCGGCTGGCTTCCGGGTTAAGCGAGCAGTGTGTCAAGAAGCAGTGCGTTTTGGCTCTCGACCTTCGACGAGTCCGTAGGGGAGTTGCAGCGATGAGACAAGATCATAACTATCAATTGAATATCACGAATGGGCCAGAAGAGTTTGAATACATTGGCCATGCTGTCAATCCAGCATGACTTCTGCCGCATTCAAAACAACTGGAAACTCGGGACTGGGAAATCTCAGACTTCAGTGAGTTCAAGACAACTGATAACTGGGATAAAACTAGCTCCGAATGTGAAAATAGGGAAACAGAACGGTCATCCAACTTGGAACTCCAAGTTGGGATTTCAGGCCTCTTTCTAGAGCACACAAGGACCGCCGCACCACCTTCCTGTTCAAGTGAGCACAGCACAACAAGGTGAGTCCAAAAATGTATTGTACGCTGCTGCATAAATTATGTAATATGCAAGGGAGATATGTATACTGTAGATAAAATCAAATCAAATTGTGTGCTGAATACAACAGGTGTAGTCCTTACAGTGAAATGCATCAAACCAACAATGCAGTTAAAAAAAAAATATGGACAAGAATAAGAGGTAAAAGTAACAAGTAATTAAAGAGCAGCAGTAAAATAACAATAGCGAGACTATATACAGGGGGGTACCGGTACAGAGTCAATGTGCGGGGGCACCGGTTAGTTGAGTTAGTATGTACATGTAGGTAGAGTTATTAAAGTGACCATGCATAGATAACAACAGAGTAGCAGTGGTGTAAAGAGTGTGGGGGGGGAGGGGCAATGCAAATAGTCTGGGTAGCCATTTGACTAGATGTTCAGGAGTCTTATGACTTGGGGGTAGAAGCTGTTTAGAAGCCTCTTGGACCTAGACTTGGCGCTCCGGTAGCGCTTGCCGTGCGGTAGCAGAGAGAACAGTCTATGACTAGGGTGGCTGGAGTCTTTGACAATTTTTAGGGCCTTCCTCTGACATTGCCTGGTATAGAGGTCCTGGATGGCAGGAAACTTGGTCCCAGTGATGTACTGGGCCGTTCTCACTACCCTCTGTAGCGCCTTGCGGTCGGAGGCCGAGCAGTTGCCATACCAGGCAGTGATGCAACCAGTCAGGATGCTCTCGATGGTGCAGCTGTAGAACCTTTTGAGGATCTGAGAACCCATGCCAAATCTTTTCAGTTTCCTGAGGGGGAATAGGTTTTGTCGTGCCCTCATCACGACTATCTTGATGTGCTTGGACCATGTTAGTTTGTTGGTGATGTGGACACTAAGGAACTTGAAGCTCTCGACCTGCTCCACTGCAGCCCTGTCGATGAGAATGGGGGCGTGCTCGGGTCCTCTTTTTCCTGTAGTCCACAATCCTCTCATTTGTCTTGATCACGTTGAGGGAGAGGTTGTTGTCCTGGCATCACACGGCCAGGTCTCTGACCTCCTCCCTATAGGCTGTCTCGTCGTTGTCAGTGATCAGGCACTGTTGTGTCATCTGCAAATTTAATGATGGTGTTGGAGTCGTGCCTGGCCGTGCAGTCATGAGTGAACAGGGAGTACAGGAGGGGACTCAGCACGCACCCCTGAGGGGCCCCTGTGTTTAGGATCAGCGTAGCGGATGTGTTGTTACCTACCCTTACCACCTGGAGGCGGCTCGTCAGGAAGTCCAGGTTCCAGTTGCAGAGGGAGGTGTTCAGTCCCAGGGTTCTTAGCTTATTGATGATCTTTGAGGGCACTATGGTGTTGAACGCTGAGCTGTAGTCAATGAATAGCATTCTCACATAGGTGTTCCTTTTGTCCAGGTGGAAAAGTGCAGTGTGGAGTGCAATAGAGATTGCATCATCTGTGGATCTGTTGGGGCGGTATGCAAATTGAGGTGGGTCTAGGGTTTCTGGGATGATGGTGTTGATGTGAGCCATGACCAGCCTTTAAAGCACTCCATGGCTACAGACATGAGTGCTACGGGTCGGAAGTCATTTAGGCAGTTTACCTTAGCGTTCTTGGGCACAGGGACTATGGTGGTCTGCTTAAAACATGTTGGTATTACAGACTCGGACAGGGAGAGGTTGAACATTTTTTTAAACAGTTTTTGTATTTCACCTTTATTTAACCAGGTAGGCCAGTTGAGAACAAGTTCTCATTTACAACTGCGACCTGGCCAAGATAAAGCAAAGCAGTGCAACAAAAACAACACAGAGTTACACATGGGATAAACAAACGTACAGTCAATAACACAATAGAAAAATCTGTATACAGTGTGTGCAAATTAAGTAAGAAGGTAAGGCAATAAATAGGCCATAGTGGCGAAGTAATTACAATTTAGCAATTTACACTGGAGTGATTGATGTGCAGATGAGGATGTGCAAGTAGAAATACTGATGTGCAAAAGAGCAGAAAAACAAAAACAAATATGGGGATGAGGTATGTAGTTGGTTGGATGGGCTATTTACAGATGGGCTGTGTAGAGCTGCATCGATCGGTAAGCTGCTCTAACAGCTGACGCTTAAAGTTAATGAGGGAGATGTACGTCTCCAACTTCAGTGATTTTTGCAATTCGTTCCAGTCATTGGCAGCAGAGAAGCGGTCAAAAGAGGTGTTGGCTTTGGGGATGACCAGTGAAATATACCTGCTGGAGCGCGTTTTACAGGTGGGTGCTGCTATGGTGACCAGTGAGCTGAGATAAGGCGGACCTTTACCTAGAAAAGACTTACAGATGACCTGAAGCCAGTGTGTTTGGCGACGAATATGTAGCGAGGACCAGCCAACGAGAGCATACAGGCCGCAGTGGTGGGTAGTATATGGGGCTTTGGTGACAAAACGGATGGCACTGTGATAGACTGCATCCAATTTGCTGAGTAGAGTGTTGGAGGCTATTTTGTAAATGACATCGCTGAAGTCAAGGATCGGTAGGATAGTCAGTTTTATGAGGGTGTGTTTGGCAGCATGAGTGAAGGAGGCTTTGTTGCGAAATAGGAAGCCTATTCTAGATTTAATTTTGGATTGGAGATGCTTAGTATGAGTCTGGAAGGAGAGTTTACAGTCTAGGGTTAGGGTTAGGGTTAGGGTCAGACACCTAAGTATTTATAGTTGTCCACATATTCTAAGTCAGAACCGTCCAGAGTAGTGATGCTTGTCGGGTGGGAGGGTGCGGGCAGCGATCGGTTGAAGATTATGCATTTAGTTTTACTAGCATTTAAGAGCAGTTGGAGGCCATGGAAGGAGTGTTGTATGGTGTTGAAGCTCGTTTGGAGGTTTGTTAGCAGTGTCCAAAGAAGGGCCAGATGTGTACAGAATGCTGTCGTCTGCGTAGAGGTGGATCAAAGAATCACCCGCAGCAAGAGCGACATCATTGCTATATACAGAGAAAAGAGTCGGCCCAAGAATTGAACCCTGTGGCACCCCCATAAAGAGTGCCTGAGGTCCGGACAACAGGCCCTCCGATTTGACACACTGAACTCTATCTGAGAAGTAGTTAGTGAACCAAGAGAGTCAGTCATTAGAGAAACCAAGGCTGTTGAGTCTGCCGATAAGAATGCGATGATTGACAGAGTCGAAAGCCTTGGCCAGGTCGATCTAGACGGCTGCAAAGTACTGTCTTTTATCGATGGCGGTTATGATATCATATCGTTTAGGACATTGAGCGTGGCTGAGGTGCACCCGTGGCCAGCTCGGAAACCGGATTTCATAGCGGAGAAGGTACGGTGGAATTTCGAAATGGTCAGTGATCTGTTTGTTCACTTAGCTTTCGAAGACTTTAGAAAGGCAGGGCAGGATTGATATAGGTCTGTAACAGTTTGGGTCTAGAGTGTCTCCCCCTTTGAAGAGGGGGATGTCCGTGGCCGCTTTCCAATCTTTAGTAATCTCAGACGATACAAGAGAGAGGTTGAACAGACTAGTAATAGAGTTTGCAACAATGGTGGCGGATAATTTTAGGAAGAGAGGGTCCAGCTTGTCTAGCCCAGCTGATTTGTAGGGATCCAGATTTTGCAGCTCTTTCAGAACATCAACTGTCTTGATTCGGGTGAAGGAGAAATGGGGGGGGGGGGGGGGGGGGGCTTGGGCCAGTTGCTGCGGGGGGTGCAGAGCTGTTGGCTGGGGTTGGGGTAGCCAGGCGGAAAGCATGGACAACCGTAGAGAAATGCTTATTGAAATTCTTGATTATCGTGGATTTATCGGTGGTGACAGTGTTTCCTAGCGTCAGTGCAGTGGGCAGCTGGGAGGAGGTGCTCTTATTCTCCATGGACTTTACAGTGTCCCAAAACCTTTTGGAATTAGTGTTGCAGGTTGTAAATTTCTGTTTGAAAAAGCTAGCCTTTGCTTTCCGAACTGACTGTGTATATTGGTTTCTGACTTCCCTGGTTCCTGACTTCCTTTCACGGGGACTATTCGATGCTAGTGCAGTACGCCACAGGATGTTTTTGTGCTGGTCAAGGGCAGTCAACTCTGGAGTGAACCAAGGGCTATATCTGTTCTTAGTTTTTTAAAAATTGAAAGGGGCATGCTTATTTAAGATGGTGAGGAAAGCACTTTGAAAGAATAACCAGACATCCTCTACTGACGGGATGAGGTCAACATCCTTCCAGGGTACCCGGGCCAGGTCGATTAGAAAGGCCTGCTCGCAGAAGTGTTTTAGGGAGCGTTTGACAGTGATGATGGCTGGTCGTTTGACCGCCGACCCATTACGGACGCAGGCAGTGATCGCTGAGATCCTGGTTGAAAACAGCAGAGGTGTATTCAGAGGGCAAGTTGGTCAGGATGATATCTATGAGGGTGCCCATTTTTACGGATTTGGGGTTGTACCTGGTAGGTTCCTTGATAATTTTAGTGAGATTGAGGGCATCTAGCTTAGATTGTAGGACGGCTGGGGTGTTAAGCATATCCCAGTTTAGGTCACCTAACAGTACGAACTCTGACGATAGATGGGGGGCAATCAATTCACATATGGTGTCCAGGGCACAGCTGGGAGCTGAGGGTGGTTTATAACAAGCGGCAACAGTGAGGGTCTTATTTCTGTAGAGATGGATCTTTAAAAGTAGAAGCTCGAACTGTTTGGGCACTGACCTGGATAGCATGACAGAACTCTGCAGACTATCTCTGCAATAGATTGCAACTCCACCCCCTTTGGCAGTTCTATCTTGACAGAAAATGTTGTAATTGGGGATGGAAATGTCAGAACTTTTGGTGGCCTTCCTTAGCCAGGATTCAGGCACGGCTAGGACATCAGGGTTGGTGGAGTGTGCTAAACCAGTGAATAAAGCAAACTTAGGGAGGAGGCTTCTGATGTTAACATGCATGTTAACATTTTACGGTTACAGAGCCTGGATTAACCTCTACATCACCAGAGGTACAGAGGAGGAGTAGGATGAGGGTACGGCTAAAGGCTATAAGAACTGGTCATCTAGTGCTTTAGGAACAGAGAATAAAAGGAGCAGATTTCTGGGCGTGGTAGGATAGATTCAGGGCATAGTGTACAGATGAGAGAGGTAGGGTGCGAATACAGTGGAGGGAAACCTAGGCTTTGAGTGACGATGAGAGAGGTTGCATCTCTGGATGCGCAAGTTAAGCTAGGTGCAGTCTCCGCTTGGTTGGGGGGTGGGACAAAGGGGCTATCTGAGGCATGTTGAGCGGGACTAGGGGCTCCACAGTAAAATAAAACAATGAGAGCTGCCCTAAACAACAGTATAGAAGGCATATTGGCATTAGAGAGAGGCATAAAGCAATCACAGGTGTTGATTGGGAGAGCTAAGACAACAACGGGTGAGACAACAACGGGTAAACAGCTAAGACAACAACAACGGGTAAATGGCGATGAATGGGCAAAGAGCTACACACAGGGCCTGCTACACACAGGGCCTGAGTTCGAGGCTGGGATTGACAGATAAACAAAATGAAGTACCGTGTTAATGAACAGTCCAGCAGGCATTAGCTGTGTAGCTGAGTGATCATAGGGTCCAATGAGCAGCAATAGATGAAACAGGGAGCCATTTGGTAGTTGATTACTACGCTAGGCGAGCGGGAGACACGGCGTTCAGGAAGCTAGCAGGCCGGGGCTAGCAGATGGGTCATTCACCAACATCCACGATGCAGAGGCCGGTTGAGAGCACATCAGCCGAATTACGTCAGCAGACCAGCAGACCAGTCATGATGGACCCTCAACAAAGGGTCCAGACCAATTGGCAAGAGAGGTATTGTAGTTGGTGTACTTCGTTTGCTAGCCGGGAGATGGGCCTAGCTCGAGGCAAGCTGGAGGCGAACTGGTGCTTGCTTCTGAACAAGGGCGTTAGCCAGCTAGCTAGCTGTGATGATCCGGTGTGATGGTCCAGAGCTTGCGGCAGGAATCCGGTGATGTAATGGAAAAAAGTAGTCTGATATACTCAGGGTTGATATCGCGCTGTGCAGACTGGCAGGTATTATCCGGGCTATCCGGGCTAAAGCGGCTGGTGTCTGAGCTAAAGGTAAAGACCGCTAGCAGTGGCTAGCAATGACTAAATAACTAGTAGCTAATTACCTGGCTAGCTTCTGATGGCAAGCTTCTGATGGAGGTTCCAGTTATAAGGTCTAGAAATTGCAGATCCATACCACATTGGGTGAGGCGGGTTGCAGGAAGGTATATTTAATTGAAAATGTAAAAAAAGAGATTGAAATATAATGAAATGTATACAAAAAATGGGGGGGAAAAAACATATTTACACGGGACAAAGACAAACACGTCTTACTGCTACGCCATCTTGGATCATTTAAATGTCAATGAAGACACTTGCCAGTTGGTCACCGCATGCTCGCAGTACACATCCTGGTAATACGTCTGGCCCTGCGGCCTTGTGAATGTTGACCTGTTTAAAGCTCTTACTCACATTGGCTGCGGAGAGCGTGATCACACAGTCTTCCGGAACAGCTGGTGCTCTCATGCATGTTTCAGTGTTATTTTCCTCAAAGCGAGCATAGAAGTATTTTAGCTCGTCTGGTAGGCTTGTGTCACTGGGCAGCTCTCGGCTGCGCTTCCCTTTGTAGTCTGTAATGGTTTGCAAGCCCTGCCACATCCGACAAGCGTCAGAGCCGGTGTAGTACGATTTCATCTTAGTCCTGTATTGATGCTTTGCCTGTTTAATGGTTGGCCGGAGGGCATAGCGGAATTTCTTATAAGCTTCCGGGTTAGTGTCCCACTCCTTGAAAGCGGCAGCTCTATCCTTTAGCTCAATGCGGATGTTGCCTGTAATCTATGGCTTCTGCTTGGGGTATGTACGTACAGTCACTGTGGGGACGACGTCATCGATGCACTTATTGATGAAGCCAATGACTGATGTGGTGTACTCCTCAATGCCATCGGAGGAATCCTGGAAAATATTCCAGTCTGTGCTAGCAAAACAGTCCTATAGCTTAGCATCTGCTTCCTCTGAACACTTTTTTTATTGATCTAGTCACTGGTGCTTCCTGCTTTAATTTTTGCTTGTAAGCAGGAATCAGGAGGATATAATTATGGTCAGATTTGCCAAATGGAGGGTAAGGGAGAGCTTTGTATGCGTCTCTGTGTGTGGAGTATAGGTGGTCCAGAGTTCTTTTTCCTCTGGTTGCTCATACTTCCGGCGCCGACCAAGATGGCCGCCTCGCTTCGCGTTCCTTGGAAAATATGCAGTATTTTGTTTTTTTATGTGTTATTCCTTACATTGGTACCCCAGGTAATCTTAGGTTTCATTACATACAGTCGGGAGGAACTACTGAATATAAGAGCAACGTCAACTCACCATCGTTCCAACCAGGAATATGACTTTCCCGAAAACGGATCCATTGTTTTGCCTTCCACCCAATACAATGGATCTGATCCCAGCCGGCGACCCTATGCGACGCCGTAAAAGGGGCAAACATAGCGGTCTCCTGGTCAGGCTTCGGAGACGGGCACATCGCGCTCCACTCCCTAGCATACTACTCGCCAATGTCCAGTCTCTTGACAATAAGGTTGATGAAATCCGAGCACGGGTAACATTCCAGAGGGACATCAGAGATTGTAACGTTCTCTGCTTCACGGAAACATGGCTAACTCAAGAGACGCTAACAGAGTCGGTGCAGCCAGCTGGTTTCTTCACGCATCGCGCCAACAGAAACATACATCTTTCTGGTAAGAAGAGGGGCGGGGGGGTATGCCTTATGATTAACGAGACGTGGTGTGATCATAACAACATACAGGAACTCAAGTCATTCTGTTCACCTGATCTAGAACTCCTCACAATCAAATGTCGACCGCATTATCTACCAAGGGAATTCTCTTCGATTATAATCACAGCCGTATATATTCCCCCTCAAGCAGACACAACGATGGCCCTGAACGAACTTTATCTGACTCTTTGTAAACTGGAAACCACACACCCTGAGGCTGCATTCATCGTAGCTGGGGATTTTAACAAGGCCAATCTGAAAACAAAACTCCCTAAATTCTATCAGCATATCGATTGTGCTACCAGGGCTGGTAAAACCTTGGATCATTGTTATACTAACTTCCGCGACGCATATAAGGCCCTCCCCCGCCCTCCTTTCGGAAAAGCTGACCACGACCCCATTTTGTTGCTTCCAGCCTACAAACAGAAACTAAAACAACAAGCTCCCTCGCTCAGGTCTGTTCAACGCTGGTCCGACCAATCTGATTCCACGCTTCAAGACTGCTTCGATCACGCGGATTGGAATATGTTCCGCATTGCATCCAACAACAACATTGACGAATATGCTGATTCGGTGAGCGAGTTCATTAGAAAGTGCATTGACGATGTCGTACCCACAGCAACGATTAAAACATTCCCAAACCAGAAACCGTGGATTGACGGCAGCATTCGCGTGAAACTGAAAGCGCGAACCACTGCTTTTAACCAGAGCAAGGTGACCGGAAACATGACCGAATACAAACAGTGTAGCTATTCTCTCCGCAAGGCAATCAAACTAGCTAAGTCCCAGTACAGAGACAAAATAGAGTCGCAATTCAACAGCTCAGACACAAGAGGT
The DNA here is from genome assembly GCF_016432855.1 of Salvelinus namaycush. Lineage (NCBI taxonomy): Eukaryota > Metazoa > Chordata > Actinopteri > Salmoniformes > Salmonidae > Salvelinus > Salvelinus namaycush. Next base: position 16,586,594 of record NC_052345.1, read on the forward strand.
ATGTGGCAGGGTCTACAGTCAATCACGGATTACAAAAAGAAAACCAGCCCCGTCGCGGACCAGGATGTCTTGCTCCCAGACAGGCTTAATAACTTTTTTGCTCGCTTTGAGGACAATACAGTGCCACTGACACGGCCCGCTACCAAAACCTGCGGGCTCTCCTTCACTGCAGCCGAGGTGAGTAAAACATTTAAACGTGTTAACCCTCGCAAGGCTGCAGGCCCAGACGGCATTCCCAGCCGCGTCCTCAGAGCATGCGCAGACCAGCTGGCTGGTGTGTTTACGGACATATTCAATCAATCCCTATCCCAGTGTGCTGTTCCCACATGCTTCAAGAGGGCAACCATTGTTCCTGTTCCCAAGAAAGCTAAGGTAACTGAGCTAAACGACTACCGCCCCGTAGCACTCACTTCCGTCATCATGAAGTGCTTTGAGAGACTAGTCAAGGACCATATCACCTCCACCCTACCGGACACCCTAGACCCACTCCAATTTGCTTACCGACCCAATAGGTCCACAGACGACGCAATCGCAACCACACTGCACACTGCCCTAACCCATCTGGACAAGAGGAATACCTATGTGAGAATGCTGTTCATCGACTACAGCTCAGCATTTAACACCATAGTACCCTCCAAACTCGTCATCAAGCTCGAGACCCTGGGTCTCGACCCCGCCCTGTGCAACTGGGTCCTGGACTTCCTGACGGGCCGCCCCCAGGTGGTGAGGGTAGGTAACAACATCTCCACCCCGCTGATCCTCAACACTGGGGCCCCACAAGGGTGCGTTCTGAGCCCTCTCCTGTACTCCCTGTTCACCCACGACTGCGTGGCCATGCACGCCTCCAACTCAATCATCAAGTTTGCGGATGACACTACAGTGGTAGGCTTGATTACCAACAACGACGAGACGGCCTACAGGGAGGAGGTGAGGGCCCTCGGAGTGTGGTGTCAGGAAAATAACCTCACACTCAACGTCAACAAAACAAAGGAGATGATTGGGGACTTCAGGAAACAGCAGAGGGAGCACCCCCCTATCCACATCGACGGGTCAGTAGTGGAGAAGGTGGAAAGTTTTAAGCTCCTCGGTGTACACATCACGGACAAACTGAATTGGTCCACCCACACAGACAGCGTTGTGAAGAAGGCGCAGCAGCGCCTCTTCAACCTCAGGAGGCTGAAGAAATTCGGCTTGTCACCAAAAGCACTCACAAACTTCTACAGATGCACAATCGAGAGCATCCTGTCGGGCTGTATCACCGCCTGGTACGGCAACTGCTCCGCCCACAACCGTAAGGCTCTCCAGAGGGTAGTGAGGTCTGCACAACGCATCACCGGGGGCAAACTACCTGCCCTCCAGGACACCTACACCACCCGATGTCACAGGAAGGCCATAAAGATCATCAAGGACAACAACCACCCAAGCCACTGCCTGTTCACCCCGCTATCATCCAGAAGGCGAGGTCAGTACAGGTGCATCAAAGCAGGGACCGAGAGACTGAAAAACAGCTTCTATCTCAAGGCCATCAGACTGTTAAACAGCCACCACTAACATTTAGCGGCCGCTGCCAACATACTGACTCAACTCCAGCCACTTTAATAATGGGAATTGATGGAAATGATGTAAAAATGTACCACTAGCCACTTTAAACAATGCCACTTAATATAATGTTTACATACCCTACATTACTCATCTCATATGTATATGTATATACTGTACTCTATATCATCTACTGCATCTTGCCATCTCTATGTAATACATGTATCACTAGCCACTTTAAACTATGCCACTTTATATTTACATACCCTACATTACTCATCTCATATGTATATACTGTACTCTATACCATCTACTGCATCTTGCCTATGCCGTTCTGTACCATCACTCATTCATATATCTTTATGTACATATTCTTTATCCCTTTACACTTGTGTGTATAAGGTAGTAGTTGTGGAATTGTTAGGTTAGATTACTTGTTGGTTATTACTGCATTGTCGGAACTAGAAGCACAAGCATTTCGCTACACTCGCATTAACATCTGCTAACCATGTGTATGTGACAAATAAAATTTGATTTGATTTGATTTGATGTAACATGCTGATAGAAATGTGGTAAAACGGATTTAAGTTTCCCTGCATTAAAGTCCCCGGCTACTAGGAGCGCCGCCTCTGGGTGAGCGTTTTCTTGTTTGCTTATGGCAGAATACAGCTCATTCAATGCTGTCTTAGTGCCAGCCTCTGACTGTGGTGGTATGTAAACAGCTATGAAGAATAAAGATGAAAACTCTCTCGGTAGGTAGTGTGGTCTACAGTTTATCATGAGATACTCTACCTCTGGCGAGCAATTGCTCGAGACTTCCTTAGATATCGTGCACCAGCTGTTATTTACAAAAATACATAGTCCGCCGCCCCTTGTCTTACCAGACGCCGCTGTTCTATCCTGCCGGTACGTTGTATAACCAGCCAGCTGTATGTTGATATTGTCGTCATTCAGCCACGACTCCGTGAAGCATAAGATGTTACAGTTTTTAATGTCCCGTTGGTAGTTTAATCTTCCACGTAACTCGTCGATTTTATTCTCCAAGGATTGCATGTTTGCTAGCAGAATCTAGGGAAGTGGGGGTTTATTCGATCGCCTACGAATTCTCAGAAGGCAACCCGCTCTTCGGCCCCTCTTTCTTCGCCTCCTCTTCACGCAGATCACGGGGATCGGGGCCTGTTCCTGAGGAAGCAGTATATCCTTCGCGTCGGGCTCGTCAGAGTCGTGAAAGGAAAAAAAGGATTCTGCTAGTCCGTGGTGAGTAATCGCAGTCCTGATGTCTAGAAGTTATTTTCAGTCATAAGAGACGGTAGCAGCAACATTATGTACAAAATAAGTAAAAAATAAGTTACAAACAACGCAAATAAACAAACAAAAAAATACTATCGGCTGGGGGCACGAAAATCGGCTGCCTTCTTCTCCGGCGCCATCTGTTTTGTAATAAGCTGTTAGTACCCCATGTGCCTCAGCCTAATAATTTGGTCCCTTTCTCCCCGGTTCTGACTTGGTGTACAGGGAGAATACTGTAAGAACGGCCCATGTTCTGAATTCTGTCGCTGTATATTTCAAAAGTGCTGAACAAATAGTTAGATTGACTATGTCAGTCCTAGCTCTCATTAATGTCTTAACTCAAATTACGGGTAGCCTCTTGTCCGCTCGTAGTCCCGTTATGCCATAGTTTGTTCATCTCAATTGTCAGTAGAAACCACATTTGTTTAAGGAAGTCAGTCATATCAGCTATGTTTCTGAAAAGGCAGTAAATGAGGCTGAATGAACTGTTTCGTTGCCAGACAAGACTGATAGCCAGGTGTAGCGGTGGTAAGGATTCACTCCATGGTGCTGAAAAGAAAGCTCTGCTGTTGGGACAGCTTTATGTAGGCCCTAACAGTTTGTGGGCACCGTTCGTCACTGTTATAGTGAAATTAATGTATTGTTTAGTGTTGTGTAGTGTAGTGGTTTTGCTGGCATGCATCTAAAAAAATGTTGGGGGAGTTTGCCCCACCAAGATTTACATGCACTGCATACAGTGGAGATTTTAGCAAGAGGTTTTATTGAGGCAGGCTAGGGAGTGGTTAGGGTAAGGTTTGGAAATGAAAACACCTCATAACAAAAACACGCCTGGATTTGAAATGTCGCCACTCTCAAAAAATCTGACTAAAATGGACCACAAATATATCTCTATTGTTATGTTTCTGGTGTGATTTCAGGCTGAAATATCCTGTTTGTTATATGCTTTCATATGAACCATTATGAAATAATCCTTCATGTGGACAAAGGTGTGCCACTGCAACGTAAACAGTGTGGGCCGTATCTGCCACAACATATTTGATCGCAACTACTCGGCTCACATAACCACGAGAGAGATCTTGGATGCTGTGTATGGACTGCTCATGGTCCCTGAACCTGAAGATCTACTGGACAGGTTGACTTGAACAATTATTTGACAATATACAAGAGTAATTCTAATTAGTTTAAAATCCATCTTAGTTTCCAAATGGTATATTGAATATATTATATTGAATATGTTTATTTCATGCCGGCATTAATATTATCTAAATGAAAATGTTTTGTGAAAGTATTTCGGCAGAGGAATTCCTGAACAGCAGCGAAATATATAAACAAGAGGCCAAGAGTCACTCGGCGCAATATGCATGCGATTCAATGTATTACATGGAACAGGTGAATGCACATATCCCCCCCCCTTTTTAATAAAAAAAAATTGTTAATCGATTTTACATATTTAGATGTTTTTCCTTACCCTTACCTTAAAAGCAGTCTAGGGACAAAGAGTGACAGCAATCCACACTTTGGTTTTGATATACTAGCAATTGTAAACCCATTTCCCCTGTTTCAATGCCCAAATCACCTCTTAAATTTGAAATGTAAACATTTAAAACATGTAAACGGCGTTCACAGAAATGTGACTTTTTGCTTTTAACCCAAGCCATCCCGACACACGCACACGCACACGCACAGGATTTGAAGCAAGGCATCAGACTAATCCTCATTATCAATAAGAATAAAATGCTGAAACACCATATCACTGTTGTATGCAGTATACTACTGTGTACAAATAGCAACATTTCTTGGTTTCCAGGTTTGTCAGATTCTACATTTGTTTGAACAGCAAGTACTTTTGTTTAACAGCATACATGGTAAGATAATACTTTATTTTTGACTTACAGAAATTGGTGGGTGAAGAGTTGACTAAGAGGTTCACACCCTGACATCTAATTTGTCCGCTAACCAAGAAGATGTTCATTGATCCAGTGAAAAACCAGGATGGAACGGTTTATGAGCGAAAGGCCATTGAGAAACATCTAAAAATGTAAGTGTGTTGCTGGATTCTGAATATTGGTTAGAATTATACATGCATGTACTACTACTAACAGTGCACTCAAATTATTACAAGTAAATCTATGGTCATTCAGTTGTGACAGAATCAATTGAATCAATTGTCATTCCTCACGTGCAGAACTGTAAAACTGAAGCAACACATTGACAGCAACAATGCAATAATTTGTTGTCCGTAGTTAAAGGCTATGAAGCCTGATTGAGTTTTTTCTCTCAAAATTCTCCAATCAAGAAGTATAAACAAGTATTTGCCGGGACTGGGAGAATCTTGTGTAGTTTGTTATGTCTGTAAACATTGCAATTAAATAGCTAAATGAATGAATTCATTGACCCCATTTTTATGACAATGGTCTACACTCTTACCTTTCTACAGGCAAAGGACTGACCCAAAAACAAAGAAACCTCTAAGACGAACTGACCTCAAGTCAGACACAACCATGCAGAACATGGTGATGGAGCATCGCAAAAAGGAAGATCTGTAGACAAGTGTTTGAAAACACAACACGGCGTCCAAAATGTATTTCTTCCTGCCATATGCAGGATGTTTTGGGAGAAACATGATGATGTTACCCATTGGGTTATTGAATGGTATGAGCTTTTCTAGAGGGCCTTCTTCTATGCGGAGGTTGTATCTACGCACTTCATGGGTAACTAGCTAAGATTTATATTATGGTAATTTCCTGTTAAACTATGTTATTAATCAGTAGCATTTTTTTTTAAATTTCAAATGTCTCAGTTGTCATTGACATCATTATGTCACAGTTGTCATTAGACCATTGTGAAAATCAGATATCTAGGAGATTCCCAATATCTTGATATAGTGATGTGGGCACCTTAAAATATGCAAATGCAACGATGTGTGAGATAAGTCGAGAGCCCACGTTAATGATGGTGGTGGTTGTTTTCAGTAGTTTACTTTAATGAAACCTTAACACAGTGATGTAAAGAGGCAATCTGCAGTTCAAACAATAACAAACATGACACCCCACCACAGCTGAGGGATGGTGCTGGAGGTACGTAACCACTCTCAAATTCATAGACAGAGCTATGGATGCAAATACTGACCATCCATGATATCAAAATCACAGTTTTAAACATGTTTGAGGCTATGCTTTGTTTGTTTACACTTACATTGGTTTACAGACAATGGAGTGAAAAAAGCTTGTAATTTGGGTTCTGCCGTGGTACGACAGCTGAACTAAGCACATGAGGCATTTGTAAGTTGTTTTCTTCTAGAATCAATGGCTATATAGTCATTCATTTAAAAGTCTAAAAATGCATGTAGCAATTGCAGATTGCCCTTTTAAAGAATGATATGATATCAATTTAAAAAAAAGAATAAACATTGGTTATGATCCTATTGTTGAAGTATTTCTTCACTTTTTCCCCTCCATTTGTTTTATCTATTTTGAAAATGAACTGATTAATTAGCCGTGGTGTTTTTCTTTGGTGATGAATCCACCCTTGTCGGGTCAACACCACATACACACCACACAACTCGCCAGAGCCAGGACTCCCAAAGGGGTGGGGACTCCCAAACTGATGCAACTCTACGCAACTGTTTAGTATGTGTAATGTTGGTGAGAGTGTTTTTGTTCCCAGTACTAACACGTGTACACACACACACACACACACACACACACTGTGGCAGAAATAACTGTCATTTTCAAATAGAGTAAAACAAATACATTAGAAGGTAAATATAGCAATTCAATTGCCTTTCATTGCTTCAAACAAGGTCAAACTAGCAGGTTCTTGTCTCTTCAATTGAATGGAAATGACAAAAGATGTAATATCATCTCCATCACATTCTGATGAACTGATCTGCATAACGGTAATACAAATTGGCGGTTAGCGCACGTCGTTTGCTCTCTGATATCATCTACTGTACGTGCTGTGGGCTCAGGCTCACGTGATTGTTATACAAATTCATGAGGCCTTTTAGAGCTCTGACGCAAACCTCGGTCGTGGTGCAGATCTGTCTACTACAGTATTTCCCTGGAATAGAAATACTATAACGTATTGGCACTTTTTCATAACAGCGTACTTCTATTGAGAATGAAACGTTAGCGAAATAAAATCCGTTACGATTTTTGGAAGCGTCGAGATGCTGGGGTTTTTCGTTCAATTAAATAACAGCCCACCATTAATTATTGTAGAAAATGTGGAGCAGGTGGGTCAGAGAGAGAGAAAGGAAGGGAAGGTGAGAAACAGAGAGAGAGAGAGAGTGGAAGGAGTGTGTATTTCAGAGCTGAGAGCTTTAATATGATAAGTAGTATAGCTAGGCCATTAACAGAGAGAGAGAGAGATAGAACGAGAGAGAGGGGAGGAGAGGGAGAAGAAGCGAAAGAGCAGCATCTCTGCGTTAATAAAAGAGGCCTTTGCAGGAGACTGATTAGAAATATAATTTCCTGACTCTTGCTTTTTTTCTCATTAAATTGGGCGATGTAGGCCTGGGATATATATTAATAACCTGGAGAGGGGTGTACAATAACAGAGGGGTGATAGACAGAGAGTAAATTCTCACTCTCTCTCTCTCTCTCTCTCACACACACACACACACACACACACACACACACACACACACACACACACACACACACACACACACACACACACACACACACACACACACACACACACACACACACACACACACACACACACACACACACACACACACACAGACATGCGCATCCATGTACATGCACACGCACAGAGTTCCTTGCATGCACACGCACGCACGTACACACACACACACACACACACGAACACAGTGACAAAACGCTAGCTAAAACCTGATGGCGGGCGCGTTGTGCAGGTGCGTTAATCTAATTCCGCCCTCGCCGCTGTGATTTGTTTCCACGGTAGTTTAATCTCGCCTGTCTCTTCTGTCCCTCAAATAAAACCCTGGCATAAATAAATGAGCTGCTTTACTGTGAGACCAGCCCGGCACACGAACACGCCATGGTAGTGACCTACATACTGAACAGTCAGTTAATACATTATTATTACTATCTACCATTACTATTAGCAGGATTATTACTATTCATTAAAGTCATAAGCATCTTATATTAATATTCAAATAAATGCCATTTCTTTAAAATATTCTATCACTGCTGTCAGGCCTATACATCCATATAGTAATTAACTGTTATATTACATCATTATTGGCATTACTAATTACTATTTTTAACAGCCCGCATAATTATAATGATTCATTTGTCGTAATAGCATTTGAAAGTAATATTCATGCTAGTGCTAGATACCACTAGGGTTGCAAAGGGTCGGAAACTTTCCGTTAAATTTCCAAAATTTAACAGCTCGAGCTGTGTATGCAACTGGTTCACCTCTGATGCTCACAGGCAATGTGTATTGGAAGAGATTTCTGAATGTTCTACACCTCTCCAACCAGACATGCTTTATTTACTCATTTGATGGACGCAGAGTTCAACAGAGTTCAAGTGAAGGTCAAACAAATCATAGAGAAAGCAGACTGTATTGCAATCACCTCTGATGTGTGGTAGAATGTTTGTGGGAAAGGAATAATTAACTACATCATCTCCACCCCTCTACCAGTATTCTACAAGAGCACAGACACAAGGGACAACATACACACCGGTCTCTACATTGCAGATGAGCTGAAGGCTGTCATCAATGACCTTGGACCACAGAAGGTATTAGCACTGGTGACAGACAATGCTGCAAACATGAAGGCTGCTTGGTCTGAAGTGGATGAGTCCTACCCTCACGTCACACCCATTGGCTGTGCTGCTCATGCATTGAATCTGCTCCTCAAGGACATCATGGCACTGAAAACAATGGATACAATCTACATGAGAGCCAAGGAAATGGTTAGGTATGTGAAGGGTCATCAAGTTATAGCAGCAATCTACCTCATCAAGCAAAGTGAGAAGAATAAGAGCACCACATTGAAGCTGCCCAGCAACACCCGTTGGGGTGGTGTTGTCATCATGTTTGACAGTCTCCTGGAGGGGAAGGAGTCTCCAAGAAATGTCCATATCACAGTCTGCCGATATGGACAGCCCCATCAAGAGGATCCTCCTGGATGATGCATTTTGGGAGAGAGTGGTAAGCAGCCTGAAACTCCTGAAACCTATATCAGTAGCCATTGCACTGATTGAGAGAGACAATGCCATTGTCAGGTTTTGGCCAAGACTGTTCGGGTTTTGGTCACTAGATGTCCCCATTGCACCTTTTTTGTACCTTTTGTTTTTCTTGCTCTTATTATTGTTTGCACCTGTAGGTCATTCCCTTGTTAGTATTTAAACCCTGTGTGTTCCTCAGTTCCTTGCTCAGTGTTTGTAAGTTAGCACCCAGCCCCAGCCCAAGCCTTGTTTTATTCAGATATTTCTCTTGTTGGATTTTCCAGAGGTTCTCTGGTTTAGTTCTTGTGTATTATTTGAGTAGTCTTTTGAGGTTTGTTTTTCCCTGCTGTTTTTTACCACTTTGTGGAGTTTCTTTTGTATTTTGGAGGATTTCCATTTTGTGCCTTTTGGCTTTATTTTTGGACATTGTGGATTTAGTTTCTTTGCCTGAAGATTTTGTTCTTTAATTAAACCACCATCTCTAGTACTGCTGTGTCTGCCTCATCTTCTGGGTTCTGACGATTATTAGTGACTGTTTCTCGCACCGGGTCCTGACAGCCATCCTGTCTGATTTTCAGACTCTGCTTGCAGATGTAAGAGAAGAAATCTGTACTGCCCTGCCCACTTCACTGTTGCTCCAAGCAGAGGAAACTGCCATTCTGAAATACATCAAAAAGTGTGAAGACTTCTGCCTGAAGCCCATACATGCCGCAGTGTACTTGTTGGACCCCAAGTATGCTGGCAAGAGCATCCTGTCTGGTGCAGAGATCAACAAGGCCTATGGTGTCATCACTACCGTGTCTCGCCACCTTGGCCTGGTTGAGGGCAAGGTTCTTGGCAGTCTGGCGAAGGAAGAACACTTCCAAGCAAGGGCTTTAGGATTTAGATGCAATATGCAAGTCGTGCCAACATATCTCATCAGCCACCTGGTGGAAGGGATTTGTGGATCTGAGGCTCTTTCCCCTGTTGCCTCCGTCATCCTCCAAATCCCACCAACATCAGCCGCCTCAGAGCGCAACTGGTCCTTGTTTGGGAACACACACCAAAGCATGCAACAGGCTGACCAATACAAGGGTTGAAAAATTGGTGGCCATCCGGGCAAATTTGAGGCTTTTTGAGCCTGACAACGAGCCATCCTCAAGGTTGGAAAGTGACAGTGAAGATGAGGCCTTAGTCTTATGTTAAAGATATGGACATTGAGGAGGTCCAGGGAGAAGATGTGGAAGCCTTAGAGGAAGACAACCAAAGCTTTAGTTTCTAGACTATCGTTTTACAGATGTATGTTGAAAACGTTTTTGGGAGATGCGATGGATCATTGGGGATCATTCAATATTCCCTTTCTTTTGTTGTTCAGTGAAATCATCCCATGTGAAGAGTCAGCTTATTTAATTAAAGTTCAATTTGTAACTAAATTGTTTAAAAGAAAACATTATTGGAAGGATTTAATCATTTGCAATTATGTCTACTTATGATTAGGTAAACGGTTGATGTTTCTGTCTCCATAAGATATGGTAAATATATCCAATGCAAAAAACATCTACATTTAAATGGTATTAATATTAATTTGCATATATTTACATTCATTCCCATATATTACAGTTAATTCTCATATATTCCCGTTAATTCCCACGGAAAGTTTCCACCTCTGAATATGAATACCATCCAAAATATTGTTGTATGTAGAGTTGCTCATATACTGTAAATGTATACATCTTTTCTAAATACACATTCATCTTGATGACATTATTATCCTGAGTTAGCGAGGCCATTCTGGGAGGAACCAGGCAGTGTTTCCCTGCAGAGTGAGAGATGGACTGATAAGTAGAGGTAATAAATAGCCCAATCCAGCTGTGAACAGCCCTCTCTCTCGCTCTCTTTCTCTCTCTCTCTCCGGCCCCTGTGGCCAAAAAGGCATCTGCTGCTCATGCTGATGTCATCTGGAGATAATAACCAGGCCCAGCGTGGCACCAGACCACAGCCAGCGCCTCCCTCCTCTCTGCCGTGCATCGGCTTACTGGGAGAAGATCAGGCAACCCGAGGCTGCGGAGGATAGCAACTCATGCACTACTGCAGTCAGCCCCATAGCTGCAGGGTTGGTGGAGCAGCAGTGAGGGACCGCAATGAGGGGTTACTGGGATCTGGCAACCTTTGGATGGAGAGTTTCTAGGATCTGGCAACCTCAGGGGTCTGCGGTAGAGATTGCACCCCCTGCAGAAAGCCCCATAGCCAAAGGGGGTTTGGGACCCAGCGAGGGGGGATCTGCAGCGCTCTGCTGGGATCTGGCAACCCGCAGCTATGGTGAAATACAAGTGCAACAACTCAACAGTCACCACACTTCTGTCTGAAATACTAAAATAACTGGAGAACCTTGTGTGTGTGGGGGGGGGGAGATTTGGTTGGCATGGCTAATCGAGGCTAAGAATTTGACTCCCCTTATCCTAGTCCTAGTAGGCTTCATGCAGCTCTACTACCACTTGCCTTACCACAGCTTTTCTCCCACAACCCACCAGGGACTCCAACCCCCAACCCTCCAAACCCCCACCACATTACCACAGAGTGGCCACTCTCACCCGAATCCACCTCCCCTGCCTTCTCCTCAGTGGTTTGTAGGAAATCTATGCATGTGTCCCAAATGGTACCCTATTGCCTGTTTAATGTACTACTTTTGACCAGAGCTCTATGGGCCCTGGTCAAAGCTAGTGCACTATATAGGGAGTAGGGTGCCATTTGGGACGCATACAATGTGTTCACTTTCCTAGAGTGGTTAAGAGCACCAGCAACATGGAATTGGAAGGTAACTAACTCGACACTCTTGCCATTTCCTAAAGGGTTTCTAAAATGGGTGTGAGTGGGAAAATTGAGTTACTTTGGGTGGGTAAGATGGTTCAGGCCTGGTCTCTCCGCCCACCTGCACTGCAGACCATTACAATGGCTATTAAAGCTCCTGCTAGCACGTGTCAATCTCTCCATTTGGACACTGAGTGGGAGGACTATTAAATGGCTGGATGGGCTGCTGCTTTCTACCTCTCAGTCTGTCTGTTTCCCTGTCTTTCTGCCTGTCTCCTCCTCCTCTCTGTCTCCTTTTAACTCCATCTCTCTCCCTCTCTCTGCCAGTCTCTCTCTCTCTCTCTCTCTCTCTCAGTAACTGTCTCCTGTCTGCGAGCATCAACTCCTCGGCTGACACCGATGCCTGCCTGCCTGCCTCTCTCTCGTTCTCCATCTCCGTGGAGGAGAAGAAAGAAGGAAG